>NC_142103.1:78189574-78789574 GCF_054644295.1 Miniopterus natalensis | reverse complement strand
TAGGATTTTTTTTTTCCAGCAGGAAGGGAGGTGGATATTCTACATAGACCATCAAGTCATTTGTGAACAGTTTTATTTCTTCTTTACAAATATGTACACCTTTTATTTCTCTCCTCCTTCCTCTCTGTCCTAGCCCTGCTAAGCTATTTTATTTTATTTTTTGTCTTATCGCACAAGCTAGGACTTCTAATATGATGTTGAACAGGAGTGATGAGAAAAGACATTCATTCATACTTTGCTCCTGATCTTAGAGGGAAAGTGTCTACTTTCTCACTATTAAACATGATGTTAGCTGTAGGGTGTTCTTTATCAAATTGAAGGAGTTTCTCTCTATTCCTAGTTTGTTGAGTGTTTTTTAATTTTTATTAATGAGTGTTGTATTTGGTCAAATACTTATCGGCATTAATTGATATGGTCATGTTATATATCTTCTTTAGCCCATTAATATAGTGGATTGCATTAACTGATTTTCAAATATTGAACCAGTCTTGTATACCTGAAATAAATCCCATTTGGTCATTGTGTATACTTATTTTATACACTTTTTGTTTTAATTTGCTAATATTTTGTTTATGATTTTTGAATCTATGGTCATAGGAAATATTGGTGTGCATTTTCTTTTCTTATAATGTTTTTATCTGGTTTTAGTATTAGGGTATTGCTGTCATACAATAATTTTGGAAGCATATACTTTGCTTTTATTTTTCTGGAAGAGATTATGGGTAGTTGGTATCACTTCTTTCTTAACCTTAAATGTTCAGAGGGCTTTGCCAGTGAAACCCTCTGGGCCTGGCTCTTTCTTTTTGGAGAGCTAATTTATTATTGATTCAAGTTATTTCATAGCTATAAGGTTATTCAAGTTATTTATTTCTTTTTGTGTGTGTTTTGGTACTTTATATCTTTCAAGGAATTAGTCCATTTAATGTCAATTATCAAACTGTGAGCTTAGTGTTGTTCACAGTATTTCATTATATTTTTAATATCTATGTGAACTGTAATGATGACCCCACTTCCATTACTGGTATTGGTAATTTGTAGTTTCTCTTTTTTCTTGGTTAGCCCAGCTAGAGGTTTATCAATTTTATTGATTTTTCAAAGAAGAAGCTTTTGATTTTGTTGATTTTCTCTGTTGTTTTTCTGTTTTTAGTTTCATTGGTTTCTGCTCTACTTTTCTTTATTTCTCCTGCTTGCTTTAGGCTTAAATTGCTCTTCTATCTCCAATTTTGTAAAGTGAAATGTTATGTTGCTGAATTTAGATCTTATTTTATAATATATGCATTTAATACTATCCATTTCTTTCTAAACATTCTTTTTACTACATCTCATACATTTTGATAAGTTGTATTTTCAGTTAGTGAAAAATATATTCAAATTTTTCTTGAGTCTTCATCTTTGACTCATGTATTATTAGAAATGTGTGGTTAACTTTCAAATATTTTTAAACTATTCAGCTCTCCTTCTGTTATTAATCTCCAGTTTAATTTCACCATTGTCTGAGACATACATTGCATAATTTCTAGCATTTTTAATTTGATTAAGTGTGTTTTATAAATTGTTTTATAAATGTCAAACAGATCAAGTTAATTGATAGTGCTATTAAGCATTATACTTACTGATCTATATCCTTAGTAATTTTCTGCTTCTTGATCAATCAGTTACTGAAATTGGAGTGTTAATAGTAAAGTTTTCTATTATTCCTTTTACTACCATCATTTTTCACCTAACATATTTCGGCGTTTTGTTGTTAGGTTCATACATATTGAGGGTTATTATATCTTCTTAGAGAACTGATCCATTTATCATGTAATTTTTCCCTTTATCACAGATAATTTTTCTTGTTCTGACTCTGCTTTGTCCAAGATTAATATAGCTACTGCAACTTTCATTTGATTAGTGTTAGCATAATATATTGTCTATCCTTTTACTTTTAATGTCTTATTCTCTATATTTAAAGTAGGTTTTTTATTTTGTAGACAGTATATAGTTGGGTCTTATTTTATTTATTTTACTGGTTTGGTGGTGATGATCTCCTGTAGCGTTTTTTGGTTTTTTGTGGTTTTTTTTGTCTGAGTTTTTTATATAGCTTTCTTTTGATTTTTATTTGATTTTTTAAATTTATCTTTATTGTCGAAAGTATTACAGATGCCCCCGTTTTTCCCCCATTGACCTTTTCTGCTCTGCACCCACCCCCTGCTCCACCACAACCCCCCACAGTAGGCCTTCACCACACTATTGTCTGTGTCCATGGGGTCTTATTTTTGTATCTAGTCTGACAACGTCTTTCTTTTGACTGGGGTATTTAGGTCATCCTCATTTTAAATTGTTATTGATATAGTTGGATTAATATCTACCAGGTTTGTAACAATTTTGTATTTGTTGCTCTTCTTCTTTGTTCTTTCTTCTTTTTCTGTTTTATCTTGCTTTAATTGAGCATTTTATATGATTCTATTTTCTCTCCTCTATATATTAATTATCTTATTTTCAAAATAATTTAATCATTGTTATAAGGTTTGCAATATTCATTTAAAACAAAGTCCACCTTTAATTAATACTATAATGTTTCATGTGTAGTGCAGTTTCTTTATTACTCCCTCTGTCCTGTGTGACATCATTGGTGCATACTATAATAACTCAACATATTGTTATCATTATTACTTTAAACACTTATATTTTCAATCGATTAAAATTTAGTATTTTTCTTAATTTATTATTTCAACTTATGTTCTTCCTTTCTCATGTAGATGCCAATTTCTGAGCTATATCATTATTTTTCAGCTTGAATAACTTACTTTACTATTTCTTACAAGTCAAGTCTGCTGGCAATGAATTCCCTCAGGGATTGCTTGTCTGAAAAGGCCTTTCTTTCTCTTTCACTTTTTAGGAATATTAAGTGGATAAAGAATTCTACACTGCTGTTTTCTTTTAACATTTTATGTATTGCACTCCACTCTCTTCTTGCATGCATGGATTTTTATAAGAATCCAACTGTAATGCTGATCCTTATTCTTCATATAGGTAAGGTGTATGTTTTTCCCTCTGGCTTCATTCAAGATTTTCTCCTTGTCTTTGCTTCTCTACAGTCTGAATATGCTATGCCTATGTGTGGGCTTTGTTTTTGTTTTGTTTGTTTTGTATTTTCCTTTTTGTTATTCTCTCAGCTTCATTCATCTATGATTCAGTCCCTTTCATTAATTTTTTAAAGTTCTTAGACGTTACCTTATTATTTCTTCTGTGTTCTCTTTTTTCTCCTTCCTGTATAATAATTACACATATATTACATCTTTTTAAATTGTATCACATTTTTTACATGTTCTGTTCTGTGTAGATTTTTAAAAATTTCATTTTGCCTTTGCATTTCAGTTTGGGAAGTTTCTGTGAGTGGAAATTATCACAATAGAGCCACTTATATCAAGAAAACACACACACACAAAAATAGAGGTCACGAAGAGGTTGGCTTATGCTTGCTCCACCTATGAATTTTTTTAAAAAATTAAATGTATTGGGGTAACATTGGATAATAAAATTACATAGGTTTTAAGTGTATAGTTCTATGATACATGATCTGTATATTGCATTGTGTGCCCACCACCCAAAGTCAAATCTCCTTCCATCACCAAATATTCCATCACCTTCACACTTTACTACATGCTCCCTTCCCTCTGGTAACCACCATACTATTGTCCATGTCTGTGAGTTTTTGTTTATTTGTTTTTCTTGTTTGTTCATTTGTTGCTTTCAGCTTTGTAGTCCACATATGACTGAAATTATATGGTTCTTAACTTTTTCTGCCTGACTTATTTTGATTAACATGATCTCAAGAACCACCCATGTTGTTGAAAATGGCAGTATTTCTTCCTTTCTTATGGCTGAGTAGTATTCCATTGTGTACATGTACCGCATCTTCTTTATCCAGTCCTTTATCGCGGGTCATTTTGGTTTTCTCCACATCTTGACCACAGTGAATAATGCTGCAATGAACACAGGGGTACACATATCCTTGTAAATAAATGTTTTCAAATTTTTCAGTAGATATCCAGGAAAGGGATTGCCGGGCCATATAGAAACTCTAATCCTAATTTTTGGAGGAGGCTCCATACTATTTTCCATAGTGGCTATACAAGTTTACATTCCCACCAGCAGTGAAGGTGGGTTCCTTTTCGCTACAACCTTTCCAACACTTATTACTTGTCTTGTTTATAATAGCCATTCTAAAAGGCTTGAGGTGGTATCTCATTGTAGTTTTGATTTGCATTTCCCTAATAGCTAGTGAAGTTGAACATCTTTTCATACATCTGTTGAACATATATAAGTTTTCTTGGGAGAAGTGTCTGTTCAGATCATCTGTCCATTTTTAAATTAGATTTTGTTGTTGAGTTGTGTGAGATCTTTATATATATTGAATGTTAACCCCCTGTCGAAACTGTTGTTTGCAAATATCTTTTCCCATTCAGTTGTTTGCCTTTTTGTTTTGTTGGCAGTTTCTTTTGCTATTCAGAAACTTTTTAGCTTGGTACAGTCCCATTCATTTATTTGTACCTTCACTTCCCTTGGTTCTGTTTCTGAAATGGGAAAAAATTTATCTAGTATAGTATCGATGTACAGTTCCTTCTTCTTTTTGTCTAAGGGACTCCACTCACTTCCAGAGATATGTAGGTCAGCACAATTTTCTTAATAAACAACTTTTTGCCTTATTTCATATAAAACTTGATATTATTCTTGAGGGGCAGCCTTCCAAATTATATGAACTTCAGAATCTACAAAACACAAAGCTGCCCCTAATTAAAGCCATGGTTTACATATGCTTTTTCCAGTATGTAATGATTTGAGGTGATTGGGCACAAGTGTTTTCACATGAAATGGGGAGGCCTAGCAATACATGAAGTCCATAAGAAAGAAATTTGAAAACCATTTAGAAGTAAATTCCTTTAGTATTAGTGGTTTAGTGATTTCAGGAACTGCTTTAATGTCCACAAGTGGTAACTTTATAGGGCAGTTGCAAGGGTATGTACAGAAGCTGCAGATACATTTTCCTTTTTGTTGCTAGAAAATGATAAACAAAGTTATATCCTGTATGAAAGGTTTAATTTTGATGAAACACAATTTTTAATAAAACAACTCTCTAAGACTTATCTTGGAGGAGGAAACAGAAACTCTCATGTTTCTGGGTGCAAAATATTGACTGGCTGTGATGCTGGGTGCAAATATCAATGCATGTTTTTCTGTGCCAATATTTTATTAGTCTCACATATTGTTTTTGATAGTTCTCTGGTTAATACTTGCCATAAGTTGTGACTAGTATGCTTCAAGGATTTATTTTCATACACTCTTAAGGCACAGTTTTAAACATATGCTTTTATATAAAAAAATTCATATGTTAGAGTTTAGAGTTTAATTCTCTGACAAATCAATAAATTGTGAACATGTCTTTCCTAGCCAAATATTTTATCTTATTCATTTTTATAACCTCAAACTGTAGCACAGTGACTGCTGAATAGTTAAATATGCATTATAATGTAGTTTAGCACCTCTGCCTGATTTCTTTTGGGTCATAGTGAATCCTTAGCCCCAGGAATACATCCTTTTTTTTCAAACCACTCATCTTCACATCCTGGTGATGTAAGGTGGCCTTCTGCCTTGACATCCTTGAGATTTACCCATAAGTAATTCAAAATCAAACATTTAATTCATACCTGTTAATTAATAATTGATTTGGCTCAATAATTTTGTGGCAGGCCTTGCTTCTACATTCTGTTTACTGTCAGGTTCAGTGATAACTGCAAGAATGCCTAATTTGTAGTGTCTGCCTGCTTGAAGTTATTTTATTCTGAGACGGAATTAGTTTTAGCCCACGCAACCAGCTATAATAATAATTTGCATTTGTACAGCACTTAAGTTTCCAAAGTATCTTTCCTAGTGTTCCCCATAACCCTGAGGGCAGGGAGGGCAAGCATTTCTGTGTTTCTAGAAGGCCCAGAGTAGTTAAATGACTTAAGAAACATGAGTTCTATCTCTACAACTGCCACTTTACTTTGAGGAAAGCTATCACTGAAAATTGAAGGTAAAATAAGTAGCTTCCCAGACAAAAGAAAAAAAAAAAGCTACAGGAGTTTACTACCACCAAAACAGCATTACAAGAAATGCTAAAGGAACTGTTGTAAAAAGAAGAAACAGAGAGACAGAAACACAGGCATAAGGAAGAAAAATGGCAATAAATAAGTATCTATCAAAAATACCTTAAATGTAAATGGATTAAATGCTTCAATCAAAAGATATAAGGTAGCTGAATGGATAAGAAAACATGACCCATATATATAAACTGTCTACAAGAGACCCACTTCAGAATAAAAAATTCATACAGACTGAAAGTGAAGAAATGCAAAAAATAATAGTCCATGCAAATAGAAACAAAAAGTTGGGGTCGTAATATTCATATTTGACAAAATAGACTTCAAAACAAAGGACATAAAAGAGACAATAAAGGTCACTACAAATACTAAAGGGATCAATCCAACAAGAGGACATAAGCCTTGTAAATATATATGCACCCAACCTAAGTGCACCTAAACATATATTTTTAAAATCTCTTGGTAGATTTCAAGGGAGAGATCGGCAGCAATACTTTCATAGTAGGGGCCTTTAACACCTCACTATTATCACTCGGTAGATCTTACACACAAAAAATCAACAAAGAAACACTAAGCTGAAATGACACTCTGGATCAGATGGATTTGATTGATATTTACCTAACATTTTATCCCAAAAAGGAGAATATATATTCTTCTCAAGTGCACATGGAACATTCTCAAAGATAAACCACATTTTAGGACACAAAATAACTCTTAAGAAATTCAAGATTGAAATCATACCATGCATTTTCTTAGATCACAATGGCATGAAACTAGGAATCAACTACATTAGAAAAAACTCAAAAACACTCAAACACATGGAAGCTAAATAGTATGTTATTAAACAATAAATTGATTACCAAAGAGATCAAGGGAGAAATAAAAAATTACCTGTAAATAAATGAAAATGAACACACAATAATCCAAAATCTATGGAACACAGTGAATGCAGTCTTCCATCAAGAGGCTAAAAAAAAAATCTCAAATAAACAATCTTACCCTAGAACTACAAAAAATTTAAAAAGGCCCAAAGTAAACAGAAGGAAGAAAATAATAAAGATCAGAACATAAATAAGTGACATAAAATCTAATAAAAACAATACAAAAGATCAATGAAACCAACAGTTGGTTCTTTGAAAAGATAAACAAGATAGATGAACCTTTAGCTAGACTCACCAAGAAATAAAGAGAGGGGATCCAAATTTAAAAAGTCAGATGAAAGAGGTGAAGTAAGAACTGAGATCACAGAAATACAAAGGATTATAAGAAAATATTATGAAAACTATATGCCAACAAATTGGACAACCTGAGCAAAACAGATAAATTCCTAGAAAAATATAATCTTCCAAAACTGAATCAGGATGAATCAGAAAAAATGAAAAGACTGATAATAATTGATGAAATCGAAACAATAATACAAAAAAAAATCTCCCCACAAACTAAAGTCCTGGACCAGATGGTATGACAGGTGAGTTTTACTAAACATTTAAAGAAAAGCTAACACCTATCCTTAAATTATTGCAAAAAATTCAAGAGGAGGGAAGACTTCCAAATTCTTTTTATGAGGACAACATTATCCTAATTCCAAAAACAGATAAAGACACTAACTAGCCCGGCTGGGAGTGGCTCAGTGGTTGAGCGTCGACCTAGGATCCAGGCGATCGGGGTTCGATTCCTAGTCAGGGCACATGCCCGGGTTGTGGGCTGCAGCCGATCAATGACTCTCATCATTGATGTTTCCATCTGTCTCTCTCTCCCCTCCTCTCTCTGAAATCAATAAAGATATATTAAAAAAAAAGACACTAACTAAAAGAAAGAAAATTATTGACCAATATCCCTGATGAACATAGATGTTAAAATCCTCAAACATATTAGCAAACCAGATCCAACATTATATTAAAAAGGTCATATACTATGACCAAGTGAATTTTATTCCAAGGATGCGAAGCTGGTACAATATTCACAAATCAATAAATGCAATGCATCACATGAACAAAATGAAAGATAAAAATCACATGATAATAACAATAGATGCAGGAAAGGCATTCAGTAAAATCCAGCACAAATTTATGATAAAAACTCTCAGCAAGGTAGGAATAGAGGAGTCATACCTCAACATAATAATGACTATATATGAAAAACCTACAACGAAAACCATACTCAATAGGCAAAAAATAAAAACATTTCCTTTAAGAACAGTAATAAGACAGGGATGTCTGCTTTCACCATTCTTATTCAAAATAGTACTGGAAGTCCTAGCCACAGTGATCAGACAAGAAGAAAACATAAAAGGCATCCAAATTGGAAAGGAGGAAGTAAAACTGTCATTATTCATTGATGATATGGTACTGTACATAGAAAACCCTAAAGAGTACCAAAAATCTACTAGATCTAATAAATGAATTTGGCAAAATAACAAGATACAAAATTAATACCAGAAATTGGTGATATTTTTATACACCAATAATGAACTATCAGAAAGACAAACTAAAAAACTATTCCCATTTACCATTGCAAAAAAATAATCTTATACCTGGGAATAAACTTAACCAAGGAGGTAAAAGACCTGTACTTGAATAACATTGTAAAAGGAAATAGAGGAAGATACAAACAAGTGGAAGCATATATCGTGTTCATGGATTGGAAGAATTAATATCATTAAAATGTTCATACCACTCAAAGCAATCTACAGATTCAATACAATACCTATTAAAGTACCAACAGCATAGTTCACAGTCTAGAACAAATATTCCAAAAATTTATATGGAACCATAAAAGAGCCCGCATAGCCATAGAAATCTTGAGAAAAAACAACAAAGTTGGAGGGACCACAATAGCAGATATCAAACAGTTCTACAAAGCCACTGTAATCAAAATAGCCTGGTATTGGCACAAGAGCAGGCATATAGACCAATGGAACAGACAAGAGACCCAAGAAATCGACCCACACCAATATGGTCAATTAATATTTGACAAAGGAGGTAAGAGCATACAATGGAGTAAAGACAGTCTCTTCAATAAATGGTGTTGGGCTCAGCCAGTGTGGGTTAGTGGTTGAGCATTGACCTATGAACCAGGAGGTCATGGTTCAACTCCTTGTCAAGGCACATGCCCAGGTTTCAGACTTGATCCCCACTAGGGGGCATACAGTACGTAGTCAATCGATGTTTGTATCTCTCTCTACCTCTCCCTTCCCCTGTCTGAAATCAATAAAAACATATTTTAGAAGGAAACTTACCTTAAAATAAATAAATAGCTTGGCCAGGTGTGGCTCAGCGGTTAAGCGTCTACCTAGGATCCAGGCAATAGGGGTTCGATTCCTGGTCAGGGCACATGCTCAGGTTGTGGGCTCCATCAATGGCTCTCTCATCATTGATGTTTCTCTCTCTCTCTCCCTTTCTCCTTTCCTCTCTCTGAAATCAATAAAGATATATAAAAATTTTTTTTAAATAAATAAAAAAATAATAAATGGTGTTGGGAAAATTGGACAAGTACATGCAAAAAAGTGAAACTAGACCACCAACTTACACCATACACAAGAAAAAACTGAAAATGGATAAAAAACAAATATAAGTTGCAAAACCATAAAATTCCTAGAAGAAAACAGAGCCAGTAAAATCTCACATAGCAGTATTTTCACCAGTACATCACCTAAGGCAAGGGAAGCAAAGGATAAAATTAACAAATGGAACTATGTCAAACTAAAAAGCTTCTGCACAGCAAAAGAAACGATCAGCAAAATGAAAAGGAAACCTACTGTATGGGAGAACATATTCATCAATGATACATCTGATAAGGGGTTAGTTTCCAAAATATACAAAGAATTCATACAACTCAACAGCAGGAAGACAAACAAACCAATTAAAGATTTTTTTTTTTTAAATCGGCAAAGGACCTAAATAGACACTTCTCCAAAGAGAACATACAGATGGCCAATAGACATATGAAAAAAATTCTCAATGTCACTGATCATCATAGAGACGCAAATTAAAACTACAATGAAGTATCACCTCACACCTGTCAGAATGGCTACCATCAACAAGTCAACAAATGACAAGTGCTGGCAAGGATGTGGATGAAAGGGAAACCCTAATACACTGCTGGTGGGAATGCAGACTGGTGCAGCCACTGTGGAAAACAGCATGGAGGTTCCTTAAAAAGTTAAATATGGAACTGCCTTATGGCCCAGTGATCCCTCTTCTGGGAATATATTTTAAGAATTCTGAAACACCAATCAGAGAATATATGCACCCCTATATCCATAGTAAGGTTATTTACAATAACTAAGATCTGCAAACATCCCAAGTGTCCATCAGTCAATGAGTAGATAAAAAACATTGTGGTACATTTAGACAATGGAATACTATGCGGCTGTAAAAAACAGGAATATCTTACTCTTTGAGACAGCATGGATGGACCTGGAGACTATTATGCTAAGCAAAATAAACCAGTTAAAGAAAGACAAATACCATATGATTTCACTCATATGCGGAATCCAATGAACAAAATGAACTGATGAACAGCAATGGTTCAGAGGTATGAATGCATAGAACAGAATAACAGATCTCTGTAGGGGTGGGTGGGATCGGACAGGAAGATATTAACCAAAGAACATATATGCATATATACGTAACCCATGGACACAGACAATAGTGTGGGGAACACCTGGGGTCAGGCAGGAGTTGGGTGGCGGGGACCAAAAAGGGAGAAAATGGGAGACATCTGTAATACTCCCAAAAATTTTTTAAAAATTTAAAAAGAAAACAAAACAAAAAAGAAAAACTATTGATTTAAATAAAAACAAAGATATGAACAAAAATTTAGTCAAAGACAATATAGGATGGCAAGTAAACATACGAAAAGATGTTCAGTATCATTTGTCATTACAGAAATGAGCATTTAAACAACAATAAGATTACTACACATCTATTAGAAAAGCTAAAATAAAAAATGACGAGATGCTGACAAGGACAAAGAGCAACATGCCCTCTTATTCATCACCAGTGGGAATCAAAATAGTACATTCATGTTAGAAAACAGTTTAGTGGTTGCTTACAGAGTCACACACAGATTTACAATATCTCCCAGCTATTGAACTCATAGGTATTGCTCCAAGCGAACTGAAAATTTATGTTCACACCAAAACCTACATACAATTGTTTTAGCAGCTTTTCATAATCTCTAAAAACTGCAAGCAACCAAATGCCCTTTAATGGGTGAATGGATAAGCAAACTGCAGTACATCCATACAATGGAATGCTATTCATTGATGAAAAGGAATGCATGATTGATTTACACAACAACATAGATGAGTCATAAATACATTATGCTAAGTGAAGGAAGAGATATTCAAAAGGATACATATTGTAAAATTACATTTATATGACATTCTGAAAAATGGCAAAACTAGTAGGAATGGAAAACAGATCAATGGTTGCCAGTATTTAGAAAAGGGGGAAATGGCTGACTACAAAAGAGATGCACAGGGTTATTTTTAGTGTTATGAAACCATTCTGTATGGTACTAGGCTGGTGGATATATCACTCTGCCCATTTGTCAAAACCCAAAGTACATCACCAAGAGTGAATCTGAAAGTATGCAAATAAAAAATCGACCAGAATGTCAAGGGTTCTCAATATGGAAAACAAATTATGAAAAATTATTCCAACTGTATAATAAATATACTATAGAACATCAGTGAAGTGTATGAGGGAAAAGAAAGTAATCTAAGGAACTACGGAAATGGTGTTTTAACTGGAAAATGTAAGGCTTAAAACAAAAAGACCATAAATAAACAGTGTCCTTTAGTGGGTAAGTTTTTTCAAGGGTTATGAGTTAAAAAGTCTGAAAACTTCCCTGTTAGGGCACATGCCCAGGTTGGGGGCTCTATCCCCAGTGGGGGTAGGGGTGTGCAGAAGACAGCGGATCAATGACCCTCTCATCATTGATGTTTCTATCTCTCTCCCTCTGCCTCCCTCTCTCTGAAATCAATAATGATATATATTTTTTAAGTCTGAAAACTTTACATACATACTATGATTGAGTATATAAGTAAGTAAATTATAGACCTGTGTGCCTGTGGTGTTGGATTAGAGTTGGAGACATCAGTATAAATTCATGTTTAGTCTAATATATCCATATATAGATATATAGATGATAGATGATAGATAGATGATAGATGATAGATAGATAGATGATAGAGAGATAGATGATAGATGATAGATAGATAGATGATAGATAGATATAGATGATAGATAGATGATAGATAGATAGATAGATAGATAGATGATAGATGATAGATAGATGATAGATAGATAGATAGATAGATAGATAGATAGATAGATAGATAGATAGATAGATAGATAGATAGATAGATGATAGATAGATAGATAGATAGATGATAGATAGATAGATAGATAGATAGATAGATAGATGATAGATAGATAGATAGATAGATAGATAGATAGATAGATAGATAGATAGATGATAGATAGATGATGATAGATAGATAGATAGATAGATAGATAGATAGATAGATAGATAGATAGATAGATAGATAGATGATAGATAGATGATGATAGATAGATAGATAGATAGATAGATAGATAGATAGATAGATAGATAGATAGATGATAGATAGATAGATGATAGATGATAGATGATAGATAGATAGATAGATAGATAGATAGATAGATAGATAGATGATAGATAGATAGATAGATAGATAGATAGATAGATAGATAGATAGATAGATAGATAGATAGATAGATGATAGATAGATGATGATAGATAGATAGATAGATAGATAGATAGATAGATAGATAGATAGATAGATGATAGATAGATGATGATAGATAGATAGATAGATAGATAGATAGATAGATAGATAGATAGATAGATGATAGATAGATAGATGATAGATAGATAGATAGATGATAGATAGATGATAGATGATAGATGATAGATAGATAGATAGATAGATAGATGATAGATAGATAGATAGATAGATAGATAGATAGATAGATAGATAGATAGATGATAGATGATAGATGATAGATAGATAGATAGATAGATAGATAGATGATAGATAGATAGATGATAGATAGATGATAGATAGATGATAGATAGATAGATAGATAGATAGATAGATAGATAGATATAGATAGATAGATAGATAGATAGATAGATAGATAGATAGATAGATAGATAGATAGATAGATAGATGATAGATAGATGATAGATGATAGATAGATTAGATGATAGATAGATAGATAGATGATAGATAGATGATAGATAGATAGATAGATAGATAGATAGATAGATAGATAGATAGATGATAGATAGATAGGTTAGATAAATAGATATAGATAGATATAGATAGATAGATGATGATAGATGATAGATAGATGATAGATAGATAGATAGATGATAGATAGATGATAGATAGATAGATAGATAGATAGATAGATAGATAGATAGATAGATATAGATAGATAGGTGATAGGTAGATAGATGATTGATAGATAGATGATAGATAGATAGATGATAGATAGATAGATGATAGATAGATAGATAGATAGATAGATAGATAGATAGATAGATAGATAGATAGATAGATGATAGATAGATAGGTTAGATAAATAGATATAGATAGATATAGATAGATAGATGATGATAGATGATAGATAGATGATAGATAGATAGATAGATAGATAGATAGATAGATAGATAGATAGATAGATAGATAGATGATAGATAGATAGATATAGATAGATAGGTGATAGGTAGATAGATGATTGATAGATAGATGATAGATAGATAGATGATAGATAGATAGATAGATAGATAGATAGATAGATAGATAGATAGATAGATAGATAGATAGATGATAGATAGATAGGTTAGATAAATAGATATAGATAGATATAGATAGATAGATGATGATAGATGATAGATAGATGATAGATAGATAGATAGATAGATAGATAGATAGATAGATAGATAGATAGATGATAGATAGATAGATAGATAGATAGATGATAGATAGATAGATAGATAGATAGATAGATAGATAGATAGATAGATAGATATAGATAGATAGGTGATAGGTAGATAGATGATTGATAGATAGATGATAGATAGATAGATGATAGATAGATAGATAGATAGATAGATAGATAGATAGATAGATAGATAGATAGATAGATGATAGATGATAGATAGATAGATAGATGATAGATAGATAGATAGATAGATAGATAGATAGATAGATAGATAGATAGATAGATAGATAGATAGATAGATAGATGATAGATAGATAGATGATAGATAGATGATAGATGATAGATAGATAGATAGATAGATAGATAGATAGATAGATAGATAGATAGATAGATAGATAGATAGATGATAGATAGATGATAGATGATAGATAGATGATAGATGATAGATAGATTAGATGATAGATAGATAGATAGATGATAGATAGATAGATAGATAGATAGATAGATAGATAGATAGATAGATGATAGATAGATAGATGATAGATAGATGATAGATGATAGATAGATAGATAGATAGATAGATAGATAGATAGATAGATAGATAGATAGATAGATAGATAGATGATAGATAGATGATAGATGATAGATAGATTAGATGATAGATAGATAGATAGATGATAGATAGATAGATAGATGATAGATAGATAGATAGATAGATGATAGATAGATAGATAGATAGATAGATAGATAGATGATAGATAGATAGGTTAGATAAATAGATATAGATAGATATAGATAGATAGATGATGATAGATGATAGATAGATGATAGATAGATAGATAGATGATAGATAGATGATAGATAGATAGATAGATAGATAGATATAGATAGATAGGTGATAGGTAGATAGATGATTGATAGATAGATGATAGATAGATAGATGATAGATAGATAGATGATAGATCATAGATAGATAGATAGATAGATAGATAGATAGATAGATAGATAGATAGATAGATAGATAGATATAGATAGATAGGTGATAGGTAGATAGATGATTGATAGATAGATGATAGATAGATAGATGATAGATAGATAGATGATAGATGATAGATAGATAGATAGATAGATAGATAGATAGATAGATAGATAGATAGATAGAGATAGATGATAGATATAGATAGATAGATAGATAGATAGATAGATAGATAGATAGATAGATATAGATAGATAGATAGATAGATAGATAGATAGATAGATAGATAGATAGATAGATAGATAGATATAGAAATAATTATAGATATATGTGCATACATTGGTCAGTATACAGATATGTATTTCCTAGCTCTTTCTCCTGGGAGGGTCTAGAAGTAGTGATAACCCAGTAGCAACAAGGCACAGGCAGTGCCCAATTTTGTTATTTTAAATACCATTCTTTAATAAAAGAAACCGTGGCTCCTTAGAGGAATAGTTTATTCTGAGGCGGAGGCTGAAAATATACAGGGTAACCCTGGAAGATTTTTGTATTGACAGAGAGAATGGAAGTACTCAAACTAAAGGATAAGACATGTTAAAGAGAAACAGGAACCAAATTGTAAGAGCTTCCAATGGCCAAAGCTGGAACAATTTGAGCAAGAACATAAATAAAATAATACTGAATTATAACTCAAGTATAAAAGAAATACTGTAGAAATAAATGAAGGTCAAGCAAATGAGAGCAGGCAAAGCCAATTTATTCAGAGCCTGTTATAGCCACCATCACATTTTTTTAGCAGAGCCTCAAAAGGAGGCAGATGAGTGGGAGAGCTAGAACAAGGGGAGGCTTCTGGTATGGTCTGATTGGAGGCTGCAGGATTGGGGGAGCTGGAAGTAGGCTAACTAAGAGGAGGGCATCCTATGTGATTAGTTAGGGGTGCATGTTTGATTTTCTCTGATTTGCCCTAAATTGGAAATAGATATAAAAATTAGGAAAGTTGTCAGTTATTAATCAAGTCCTGGCTATTTGAGGCTGATTGCTACAGGGAGTTATTGTTTGGCTTCCAGGACACAACCTGGCAACCTGACTTTCTACAAGTCTTATTTATAGATAGTAGGCTTGCTTTCTGGGCTGGTTACTAGAGATAATAGGTTGGTTTCCTGAGCTGGTTGTTAGAAATTGTGAGTCAGAGTTCTATTGTATACATGGTCTAGCCATTGCCCACTTGTATGTTCAGGCTCTCAATATACATAAGTCTATACTACATATATAAATGATTGCAGAAATAAATATATGGGACAGAAGGGACAAATCTTCATTACAAAATATATGTAGATAATCTCCCCTCCAGGATATGGTGGTTAATCCTCTCCCCATTGAGTGTGGACTGGATTTAATGACTTGCTTCTAACCAATGGAGAAGTGGGAACATAGTAACTTTATGGTGGAGAAACGTGGCAAACAATACTTTGGTCAGATGATTAAAATTAACATCACAGGCAATAAGTTATGTTGATAGCATGTATCCTCTGATATGATGTGATGAGAAGGGCACTTCACTTCTGTGCTCTTCTCCAAAATCTGTAACTCCAATCTAATCATGAGAAAACATCAGAAAAAAACAAATTGAAATATATTCTACAAAATACCTTATCAATACACTAAAACTATCAAAGTCATGAAAAGCAAAATAAATTTATTTTTTATTTTATTTTTTTAATATATCTTTATTGATTTCAGAGAGAGGAAAGGAGAGAGACAGAGATAGAAACATCAATGATGAGAGAGTCATTGATCAAGCCAGCAACCCGGGCATGTGCCCTGACCGGGAATCGAACCCTAATCGTCTGGATCCCAGGTTGACGCTCAACTGCTGAGCCACGCCTGGCCAGGCAAGCAAAATAAATTTTTAAAAAAAGATTGAGGAACTGTCACAGATCAGAGGAGATTAAGTAGACATAATGACTAGATATAATATGAATTCCTGGATGGGATCCTGGAATGGAAAAAAAGACAATAAATTTTTAAAAAGAAGAAGAAGGAAAGAAACAAAAATCTAAGGAAACCTGAACAAAGTATATAGTTTAGTTATTATTTTTCTTAATGTTAAATTTTTAGTTTTGAAATAAGTATCATAGTAATGTAAGATGTTAACCTTTGAGGAAATTAAGTAAAAAGCTCTCTGTACTATCTTTGTGACTTTTCCTGTAAATCTCAATGCACTTAAAAATAAAAAAGTGTATTAAAAAATATATATCTCCTCAGATACTTTTAAGTTGACACCTAAACTCTTTCATCACAAGTTTAAATATTTGCAAAAGATATAATTTCTAACATATTGTAAATATTGTTATTTTAAATTAAAACTGTCACATTACTCTTAAATATATTCTATACTATAAACACCAAATCAATTTGAACCATGATCTTCAAATTTTAAAAGTACATGGCCCGGCCGGGCATGGCTCAGCGGTTGAGTGTCGACCTAGGATCCAGGCAATCAGGGTTCGATTCCCGGTCAGGGCACATACCTGGGTTGCGGGCTCAATCCTCAGTCGGGGGCGTGCAGGAGGCAGCCGATCAATGACTCTCTCATCATTGATGTTTCTATCTCTCTCTACCTCTCCTTTCCTCTCTCTGAAATCAATAAAGATATATTTAAAAAATAAAAAAATACATGAACAAGCTCTTCTCTTAACCATCAGAAATATTAAATTATGCTTTATTCTCCTTGAACACATATTTCCAAATTACTTACTTACTCTACATAATTTAATCTTACTGAGGTACATTTTATGATTTAAAGTCCCACTGGTGACCTGGCCAGTTTGGCTCAGTGGTTAAAGCATCGGCACACAGACCAAAGAGTCCCGGGTTCGATTCTGGCCAGGGGTACATATCTCAGTTGCAGGCTCAGCCCCATTCAGGGTGTGAGCGGGAGGCAACCACTTGATTTGTGTCTTTCACATCAGATGTTTCTTTCTCTCTCTCTCTCTCTCTCTCCCTCCCTTCCACTCTCTCTGCAAAAGCAATGGGAAAATATACTCAGGCAAGGATTAAAAAAAGAAAAATTTAAAGTTCCACTGGTTACTGCAACATACCTCCCTGAAGTAAGAATATATATATAAATTGAAGCTTTAATTTTTAAAATTACCCACAATTTTAAGCCTTAAGTATAAATTATAGTTAGATTTCAATCCAGAAGAAATTTTATAGGTAATACATACTTAATCAAAATAGATTATAATGTAGAAATTAGGAAATTATTGAACCTAAAAAGTAATTATTTATTTGAAGTACACATCTCAATGAGGATAGAGGTTATTTTTGCCTCAAGGAGGACCTTTGACACCAACATTTGGAATTATCTGTTTGTTACCCATGAGTATAACATTCATTGAAAAGCTCCATAGCAAGATTCTGATTAAGTGATGTCTTTATTTTGTAAATTAGAATAAAAAGAATGTGAAATAAAAGGGGAGTATGGGAGTTCAGATTGAGGCCTTGACCCCAGTGCATTTTCACATGGAAAATACAAGAAAAAGCAAATATGGAAGTTTAGAATTTATAAAGTGATTCCCTTAAAACCATCCATTCCTGTGTCCCACTTAGAAAGATTTCATATATCCCTGAAAGCACAAATTCTCCAGCCTGAATGCTACCCTTGTGAAAATACTGAAAGGGTTGGAGTTTACCCCACTGACAAAGAGAACAATTGGAGCTGCCAAGCAGAAAAAATTTTGTACTTTAGAAATAGAATCTGGGCCATCATTTGCTGGATCAATGAAAGGAAAGAAGAACTGGAGGAGTAGTGGAGCTGGTACAGTAGAGATATCTTGCAAGAGTCCTTACGTGCAGCTCCAGCCTTCTTTCTAGACAGCTTCTTATTTATCAAACAATGAGACCCATTAAGTGGTAATCATCTCCCCCTGGAGCCATCTCCCCTGAGATTTCAGTTCTCTAAGCATCAGGCAATTCTCATTCCAAAACGTTGAACTTATTCAGACAGAACAGAGCATATTATAGAGCTACAGTCCCTGTGATACTACACAGCATGATGAGTCTGAAGCACCTTTTTTCTCTTAATTTGGGTGGAAACATTTTATCCTTAGCATTTTCCACAATATAGTTAGGTCCCAATTTAAGGAAACCCTCTGCAAATAGAATCCTACCAAAATGCATACAAAGAACAAAGCCTGAGTCCTTGTAGAGAGACCTGTATATCCAGCAGATAGTCTGTATTGACATCTTATTGCTGGCATGAGCAAACCTGTATTTTCACAAATTCCCCCATCCATTTAGCATAAAACTGATTAAAAACCTGGATATCTTTTGAGAGACAGATAACTGGAAAATAGTAACTATTTAAAATAAACCATTATTTTCAAAATAATATTCTGAATGTGGGCTCTGTATTGTCTGGGTAACACCACAAATGTGTTTTGCATGTTTGATGCCTGAGTTAAAGAAAAATTATATTGCTGGCGTGAAAAGAGATCTGGACAAGTATTACACATTTCAATCCCTGAAAGGCATACTAAATGCTGACAAGGATTCCTTCCTTCACCAAACTTTAGCTAGGCTCCTCTGAGCCTTCTTCTAGACTAGGTTTCATTTTTGGCTTGTCATCCTTGTCCTTGAAGAGGATTAAAGTATGCCACCTTAAAATATTCCCCTTTGGAATAAAGATTATTTTGAGCTGAAGACAATTGAGAAATAGCAGACACAGGAAAAAATCTCTACCCTCCCCTTTTCTGCCTAAAGGTAAGGTAAAAATTTGCATTTGTGAAGATATCCCCTTTGCCCTCTCCTGTATGAAGAAGAAGAGAATGATTTTTAATTACCAGAGACACTCCTATCATCCAAGACCGCATGAGATTGAGTCTACAGAACAAACCTCATAAAAATAAGCCTTATCTTAAATTAGTATGCCCAAAATATTTACTTTCCCACAATTTACCACCCAAAGAAGCCAAAAACCCTTTTCCATTGTTTGTAACTTCTTCACAATTTATTACTCTTTGTTAAAATGATACATAAAACCCCATCTAACTGCTTCTTTGGGTCTTCATTTATTTTCCATGAAGACCTCCATATGTATACATAATAAACCTTTTCTCCTGATAATTTTTCTTTTGTCAGTTTAATTTGCAGGGTACCGGGGCCTGAACCTAACAGGGTAGAGGAAAAGATTTTTGCCTTCCCTATGGCATGCCGTCCTTGGCCTGCCAAACCTGGTTCAGCAAAACTCCTGTCAAGCAAGTTTAATAAGAATCCACTCCCTCCTTGATACTTAACCAAGTTCTTCTTAATAATTTTCCATTCACTAACCCCCTCACTCTGCCCAACGACTATAAATCCACAGCTGCCCATGTTCTAGTCAGTGTTTCAGATTCTCTCCCCTAGTGCAATGGTCTTAAATAAAGTCTTCGTTGCTTGTTTAACTTCTTCAATGCATTTTTTCTCTGACAGTTTCAGGCACAGTGTTGCACGTAGTAGTACAAGAGTATGTAAGCTGTAAGCCCCTGCCATTCAAGAACATTGATATGTACACTAATTCAAGGGCAGTTCATAGAATGTTTAATATCTTGACCCTGTTATTGAAAGCTCACAATACTCTTGAGGAATCAGATCTGAGCTTGGTTTTCAGAGGCTTTGCATTTATGTCTATTCATATGGTACAGAGCATGCATGGAATGCTCTCTGTGCTTCTTTGATGAGAAAACACAAGGTTATATGAAACAGGTAGGATTCTCTTTCTGGTGGCTAGCAAAATGAAAGACCAGGTTATTCAGAGACATCAGGGCAATATTTTTAACATAGGCATTTCTTCTAATTAATTCCTTTTTCTCTGACAGTCACAAGCTGATCAGTGTGATTAATATCAAGAAGGCTCACAACACAAATCACTGTTAGCCATGCTGTTCTCAGCCTTAGAATATGTCGATTGGCTCCTCCAGGAAGGAGATATTGAGACTAAGTTAGGAATACAAGAAGTTGGGGAAATAAAACAATCATCAGATTCCATATAACCTTTATTAAAATACCAATGCCATTTATCACAGAACTAGGATAAATAACCCTAAAATCTGTATGAAACTACAGAAGACTGCAAATAGTCAAAGCAATCTTGAGAAAGAACAAAGTTGAAGTTATCACCTTTCCTGATTTCAAACTATACAACAAAGCTATAGTAATCAAAATAGTATGCTACCAGCACAAAAGCAAACATATAGATCAAAGGAACAGAATAGGAAAACAGAAATAAACCCTTGCATATATAGTCAAATGATCTATGACAAAGGAGGTAAAAAATATGCAATGAGAAAAAGACAGTCTCTTCAATAAATGGTGTTGGAAAAACTGGACAGCTGCATACAAAAGAATGCATTTTGACCACTTTCTTATATCACATACAAAAGTTAAGTCAAAATGAATTAAAGACTTAAATGTAAGACCAGAAACTGTAAAATTCCCAGAAGAAAGCAGAGGCAGTAAAATCTTTGACATCAGTCTCAGCAATATTTTTTTTTTAGATCTGATTCCTCAGACAAAGGCAACAAAAGCAAAAATAAACAAATGGGACTACATCAAATTGAAAAGCTTTTACACAGCAAAGGAAACCATCAACAAAACAAAAAAGAAATCTACTAAACAGGAAAAAATATTTGCAAATTATATATCTGATAAGGGGTTAATATCCAAAATGCATAAAAAGATTCATACTATTCTATATAAAAAATAAAAATTGAACAAAACCAGGGTGGAGAACCTGAACAGACATTTTTCCAAAGAAGACATACAGATGGCCAACACTCATGAAATAATGCTCAACATCACTAATCATCAGGGAAATTAAAATCAAAACCACAGTAAGAATATTGTCTCACACCTCTCAGAATGTTTATCATCATAAAGAAAATAAATAGCCATGGCCAAGTGGCTCAGTTGGTTGAAGCATCATCCCAAAGACAAAAAAGTCAGGGCACATACCTAGGTTGTGGTTCAACCCCTGGTCGGGGCACGTACGGAAAGCAACCAATCAGCATTTCTCTCTCACATCAGTGTGTGTCTCTCTCTCTCTTCCCTTCCTCTCTCTTTAAATTCAACAAAAACTTATCCTCGGATAAGGATTTTTTAAAAATAAAAATAAAACAAATAACATTTGTTGGCGAGGATGTAGAGAAAGGGGAACACTCATGCGTTGCTGGTGAGAATGTAAATTGGTACAGTCACAATGAAAAACAGTATGGAGGTTCCTGAAAAAATTAAGAATAGACCTGTTATACAATCCAGCAATTCCACTTCTGGGTATTTTTCCAAAGAAAATGAAAGCACTAGTTTGAGAAAATATGGTAGTAACCTAAGTGTTCGATAGATAATTGAAAATATACATAATGGAATATTGCTCAGTCATAGAAAAGAATGAAATCTTGCCATTTGAAACAATGTGGATGTTAGAGGGTATTATGTTAAGTGAAATAAATCAGACAAAGAAAGACAAATACCATATTAACTTATATGTGGAATCTAAAAAACAAAACAAAGAAACAAATAAAAGAAAACAGAAACAGACTCATAGACATAGAGAACAAACTGATGGTTGCCAGAGGGGTGGAGAGCTTGGCAAAATAGTGAAGGGGAGTGAGAAGTACAAACTTCCAGTTCTAAAATAAATAAGTCAGGGGATGTAATATACAGCTCAGGGAATATAGTCAATAATATTGTAATAACTTTGCATGGTGAGAGATAATAACTGTGTATACTAGGGTGACCATTTTGTAAGGTATATAAATGTTGAATCATTATGCTGTACATCTGAAACTAATATTATATTGTATGTCAACTATATTTCATTAAAAATAAGTTGGGGAAATAACTTCCTGAAAGATAAAAGGGGAAGAAGTAGGATTAGGCAGTGAGCACCTCAGTTGGCAAGTCAGTTCTGACAAAACCTTAGTCAACCCATCAGGGAGCGTCAGAGCAAAAGTTTCCCATTAGAGGAGCCTCAAATTGGATGGAAATGGCCAGTTCCTAGCAAGCCCAATCATGCTCAGTCTCTTGCTGGGAACCATGCAGAAAGCATACAGCCTCTGCTCAAAAGCTGAGGTGGATCCTTAAGGTGCTACTGCTGAATGGTAAGTTCATTTTTAAAGTGAGGTTTGAGAGACACAGCTCCATGACTGCCAAAGAGAGACATTGCAGAATAATCAAGAACTTTTCCTCAGTGGCATCTTGCCTTGAAGCATGGTCTTCCTTCCTTCGGGGAACTGAGTACAAGAATGACCAAAATGATCACTGTTTTTTTTTAACCCTTCAAATTGTGAAATGTAACACAGATAATAAAAAAATGCATAGAACAAACAGGTGCATCTCAAGATTTGATCACAAAATGGACACCCATGTAACCACCATCAAGATAAATGGAATATTGCTGGTATCCCAAAGGCTTTTGATGTGCCCCCACACCAAATACTAGCTCCTTTTCTGTCTCAAAGGTAACCACTATTTTTATTTTATCATTATGATTCTCTAGGTGGCACTTTAACTGTCCAAGGAAATGGGTTAAACCCAGCTTCTGCCTAAAATTAAGAAAATTGAATTTGGATGGTCATTAATATTGTTAATGACTCCTTCAAATATAGGGCATCTTTCAATCTTAAGATATTACTAATGGATCACAAGGAAGTTGAAAGACAGAAAGTGAAAGTAAAGTAGTAGTACGGCCCTAACTGATTCTGAGTGCAATAATACTTTCAACAATAAGGATAAATTTTTAAAAAATTGAAATAACACGTAAAGTTATAAATTATGTAAACAGAGAACATGAGAGTAGATTATTAAACTCTGATTCACTACCAGGTTTTCAGAAACTCTTTTGGCACGGATCAAGGTAAATTTGTTACAAAGACCATTGTTAAGACCAGAGATCATCAACAGAATGATAGGCTTACCTCCCCAAATTGTCAGAATTGTCCTCCTCTATTAAGACTATTCTGAAAATAGCTGGTTCAGAGTCCAGGAACCAAGATTTGTTTCCACATTTCATTTACTCACCTTTTCTTTAAAAGAATTTTAAGTAATGTATTTCCGTAAAATTAAAGTTGTACAGAAGTAAAAAGTGAAATTGCTCTCTTAGGTTGGATTGCCCCCAAAACAGGCCCTGAGATTAGGAGTTGGGGATAGGCAGTTTATCTGTAAGGTCAATGAGTACAGTGATGGAGCACACTAGAGGGAATAAAAGTCAATAAAGAATGTGTCAATGAGCAGCTTTTCACTGGGCATAGTTGGGGCCCATTCCCCTGTGAACCTCTAGTAGATATGTAAAAGAGAAGTTGGCCAACTGGCTATTTTTATAAGTAAAGTTTTAACAGAATAGAGTCACACCCTCTTTTTGTTTATATGTTTTCTATGAGTAGAAAAATTATGACAATATCACCCTTAAAGACTAAATTATTTACTATCTCGCCCTACAAAAAAGTTTGCCAGTCCATGGTATAAAACATTCCTCAGAGTTATCCCACCTCAGGGTGAGGAAGCTGAAGTATTTATTTGCCTCCACTCATTCATCATTGGCTGAGAGCTGCTCTGGGGGTGGTAACTTCTCAGACCTTCTGGCTAACTCTTTAGGTAGGCCAAGCACACTTCTGTGTTCAGAGGAAGCCCTCCTGTAGAGAGTTGCATGTGCTTGCAGAAAGCAACTGCAGGTATGTACAGGAACAATGAGTGCCAAGGAGATATGTGCAGGACAACAATAGCATCTGCTACAATTCCTGTCCACATACCCATCAATCCTATTCTGCATAAGTAACCACTTTAACAGTTTTTCTTTCCAAAAGTTTTCCTATGTATACAGAATGTTGTACACATTTGAGTGCATTAGCTTATTTGGGAGTTGATGCCAGGTCAGGCATGAAAGAGCAAGGAGGGTGAGAGAAGAAAGGAAAAAACTCTAATAAAAGTTTATGTTATTGTGCTGGTAACTTTTGTGGGAAGCTGGGGAACCTCTAAGTGCCTTAGAATTGTTCCCTTACTGCTGGCTGAAGCTGAGGATGTTAACTTCCACTTAATATGGGCGTCTCCTCCAGGAGAACTAAATAAGCTTCTATGGCTTTGAAAAAAGCTCTGAGGCAAATAATAAATAAATAAATAAATAAATAAATAAAGCTAGAGCAAGAAAGCAAGCATTTGAGGTAAGATTGAAAATACACATGGAAACTGTGCTACATGGTTGCACTTGAAATCAGGGATAAGTAATAGGATTAAGGGTAGGGAACCAAGCTTGTTTGCTACAAGACTAAATCATGCTCACATAGTTAATAATTACTTGTGTGACCCTGACAAATGTAGCTGGACAAGAAATAGTCATAGTCATAAGATACTCTGAGACAGCACCTTATCCTTTCACCTGCCTTTGAATAGGCATGCCCTTTGGTTATCTTAGCCAGCCATTTAATAGAAATAACATGATTACCTTCTTTTTTCAGTTCTCTTTTAACCATTTAAATTTCAAATGCTATCATGCCTTCCTCACCCATCATGTAAATCTGTGGTCTTAATGTGAAAGGAAGTGATTATTATATTATTCATTCTTCTGCCTGAAAAAAGTAGACTAGTACATCTTTGTCATAAGCGGCTCCTAGCGAAGCAGTATGTGATCACTTTTTCCAACTACAGAGATAAAATGAGCTGTACTCAGCTTGAATGATTTTGCCTTCTCTAAAGATACATTTCAGGAGGATTTTGCATCCATGCCTTATCTCCTTGGGTCTTAAACCTTTAGAGAGGCCTTGGGTTTCACATTCTTTGCCTAACACTGTGACTTGAGCTTAACAAATATTCAATAACTATTGCTAGGGGTTAATTCTTTCATCAGTACTTCGGAGTATGCACCTGTGACTCGAACATACAGCATCCTGTGCTTTGTGAGCTTCTTATCCCTACCAATTCCTGGCAGTTAAGGAATGCACAGAACTGAAAATGAAATTATTTCATGCAAAGTGGTTAGTGTTTTAGAAAACAGCACTGCAAAGATGCTGAAAACTTAATTCACATCACTTGATTTGTGATGTGTGGAACTCAGAAGACAGAACATGATTATATCTATTTTACCTATCTATCTGTCAGTACAGATTTGAGTAAAGGATGTGTACAAGGAATGATGCAGTAAGACCTCCTTGAACTTCACACAAAAGCCCAAGACAGGAACAGAGGAGCTGGGAACTCAGTAGAGGTTAGATCTGTGTCTTAAATTAGCTTGGGTTCAAACACGAGTCCATTTGGACCAGCAGTATGAAGATCTAACGATGGGGAATTTTGGCCCTGATAGATGAGGCAGAACATCAAAGACTATTAAGCAGTTCCTCTTGTCTGCTTAGATGAGCCCATTCCTACTGTGGAAATCTGTGAGTACCAGAATATTAACTATAGCCCTTTGCAGACAGATGACTGTGGCTAATTTGGAGGGGAGAAGGAGTTTGGGTAAGGGAGTGGTGGATGTCAAAGGAGTTGTCATAATTAGGCCAAGCTTAAATAAAGACTTTTCAATAAAAGATTCAAACAGATAAAGTCCTTTAAGGTGGAAACAAGTTATTTTAAAGGAGTCTTGGGCTGTGACAAAAATGAAAATAATACAACACTTCAGCTCAATGGGAGATTTGGAAATGGCTTTAGCTTCCCCAGATTCATAGAAGCAGAAAGGGTTTTTTTGTTACCCAGGAATAAGTCTTAGAAATTTCCCCCTTAATGTGGCAAATAAGAGAAGGAATTATACTACTCTATTCTGTTCATCTCAACTGCATGCAATATAAGAGCCATCTTTACATGAATTGACTACCAAGTTACAGGTGAGTATTGTGTTAGGTGACTGTTTTCTAACAGAAAAACACTTATGGATAGGGGCAAAATGTGAGAATTGCATGGTGTAGGCAGCCTTTAAGAAATCTTTTATTCACCACCTTTACTGTTGAAGCTTGGGGTTGTTTTTAGCACAGAAAAAAAAACAACTATAATTAAGAGGCATTTGTAACATTCGTTTATACTAGAATCCTTGCAACATTGATGTGTCTTCTCCCTGATGTCATCAAGGTTGTCATGGGAACAAAGAATCAGTATATTAGAGTACCTAATTCTCTCTTCAAATACTCATTATAAAGAAAACAAAAAAGTAAAAATCTGAGTCAAGAGAAATCATTTTGAGGGGTGGGGTGAATTCTGGCACCTCAGGAAGAATGAGGATCTGTGTATGAAAGAGAAGCAGGGGAGAGAGAGGAGAATGAGAACACTTACAAGAAATCAATACTTGACAAAAAATGTATTAAAAGATCATATTATTACACCTGACCTGTTTAATACAAACCAAAAGAATATCTGTTACCTCTCAACCAGATAATTAAAAACAAGCAAAAAACTGGTGTAGAATTAAAGCAGAAACAAAGAAACAATTAAAAGGGGAATTGTCTTGTGGTCTCAATTAGTGGCAAAGTGACCTAAGATAGGTTCAGGGGAGAAGAAATACATAACGATTCTTTTTAAAATAAGCCAAGCATATTATTTTAAATGAACCATTGGAAATAGGAAAAAACTGAATAGCATAAGTGAAAATTGAATTGCATGATAGAATTCAAGTACAAATTACCATTTATTTATTTTTCAGTCTCTTTTACAGGAAGGTCAGAGAACTCAATACTGTATTAAAATGCATTTTATAGCCCCGGTTGTGGGCTCAATCAGTGACTCTCTCATCATTGATATTTCTATCTCTCTCTCTCCCTCTCCTTTCCTCTCTCTGAAATCAATAAAGATATATTTTTTAAAAAATGCATTTTTTATGCATGTGAGCCTAGTATTACTGCTGATGTAATAACCTTGGAAAAGACAGATCAGCCTAGTTATGGACTTCAGCACAATCAATGTTTGTCTCACAAAGGTTCCAGCCTTCCTGAGAATTCTCTTACCATTCTCTGTGCCTTTGTCTGTGGAAAAATGCACTAGTTAAGTGAAATACCAATTCCCTGGAAGAATGAGACTGACCAAAAGCTGTTTTCTTTGCCATCAATTCTGGGGGTATTTTAAATTTCCAGCTTTGCCTGCATTGGGGTGTACTGAAATGATGGGAAAAGAAGAGGAGAAGGGAGGAAAATGCTATTTTTTCCTCATTTAAGAATACATATAGTTAGTGGGTAGAGTGAAATTTTAATAGTTGGTTTCAACTGGTTGCTTTTTTGGATTAAACAAGTGCTTTTAACTGCCACCTGAGTTTTAAATGGGAGAGGATGTGGGTTGTAATTTATTTGCAAACCTGCTTATTTATATCTAGGTAATAGAAAGGTAAATTGTAGCTAGCTGTTAAAATATATAGAAAATCTAATCAATATAACTCATTATGCAGTAGGCAGTTGGACAGGCATGAGTAGAGTAGGAACGCTAGGTCAGAAATGGACGGTCATCAGGACAAAAAGCCCTGGGTGCTTAGCCAAGAACAATTGTAGGGTGGGATCTTACCCTCACAGTAACCTTTCCTCCCCTAGCATATTGCGGGTCATGCAGTCTAGACCTTCTAACCTTTCATATGTCTGGCCATGTGGTTCCGGATCCTCCCCTGATCTTTTCTCCCCTAGCATGTCACTAGTCATGTGGTAGACCCCATGAGAGAAGAAACAAGGGAGTCAGAAAATGGTCTCATATGGCTCCCATACAAACCCTTGTACTACCACCCCCTTAAGCATTAAGCCCTCAGGACAATGAGGCTCTGACCTGCATCAAGTAATCTTAGGAACAAAACCTTGGGTCTGTTGACCACAGAGACAGAGTTTTGTGTTTTTTTAAATATATCTTTATTGATTTCAGAGAGAGGGAGAGAGAGAGAGAGAGAGAAACATCAATGATGAGAGGGTCATTGATTGGCTGCCTCCTGCATGCCCCCAACTGGGGAGCGAGCCTGCCACCCAGGCATGTGCCCTTGACCGGGAATGGAACCGAAATCTCCTGGATCCTAGGTCGATGCTCAACTGCTGGGCAATGCCCAGCTGGGCCACAGAGATAGAGCTTTGGTCAAACTAGAGACAATATCTAGGATTCTGTTGTATTTCAGCTCCAGGTCCAGAAAAGCAGCAAGGCCAGTTCGGCTGACACCGTGGCTGGCATTAGGACCAGCTGTGATGACTAATAAACCCTTACCTTAGCACCAATCAATCAGCAGAGACCATGATCCTAAAAGGACACTGGAAGGCTGATGAATACTCTAAGATCCTCTGCTGGGACCTGCCCTAAAATCATCACCCTTAAAAACCCCTTCTTTCCCTAGGGCTTGCACTCTCTCTGAAACATGCACACGTCTTTCCCCATCTCCATCCCCCAGGCATGTTCTCTCTGACTTTCTTTTTCCTAAGCTCCATGGGCCCTTCTTTTGGCTCTGTAACTCATTTCCTGAGCCCATGCAGCCAATCTGGCTCACCTTTTCAACCTCTTTGACTTTCTAAATAAACTTTCTCTTATAACTTGAGTACCTTGGCTCAGAATTTTTTCTTTGCTGAACTCAAGTACCAAGGTTGCTGAACTGAGGTCAGCTAACATTCTGGTGCCATTTCACCATTAAGATCTGTCACAGTGAAGAACGGGGTGGTATATGTAAAGTGAAAAACTTATAACCAGAATAGTTTTAAATTCAAGGGTATATGACAGTATCAATCAATAACTGCTCCATAGAAAACATTACCAGGAAAGGATTCAGAAAACTTTATTTGGGGGGGGGAGGGGTCTCTACCTTTATAAGTTTTTTATTGTCAAAATAATTCCTTATACTAAAACTACCTTAAAACTTAGTGGATTAAAATGACAATCATTTATTCTCACTTATACATCTGTGATTGAGGCTGTGCTTGGCTAGGTAGCTCTGCTTCAATCTGAGGTTTCAGCTTGTTTTGTTCCTTTGCTATAGGGGCACATGTCTGATCTACATGTGCTCACATTGTGAAGCCCAGGTAAAGGAACAGCAGTTAGCCAGGACAACAGCGCCAGAAGATAAGCTCAGTTGCACAAGTGCATTTCACATTTCTGCTTGTGTCAAGTTTCTGTTATACCATTAGCTAAAGCAAGTTACATAGCAAAGCTCAACAATAAAGGGCAATAAAATACGCTCATTCCACTCTGAGGCCAAAGCAAATCACATGGACAAGGCCAAAGTCAATGTTTCAGAGAAATACATTTTCCCCATAAATGTGAGAGGGAATGAATAAATATTCTTGAATAACAATCTGTTATAGTTTTAACTAGCTGTAGGATTTTGGGCATATCATTTAATCTTCCTTGTCTAAAGTTTCTTCAATACAATAAGTGAAGAAGACAGAGACACAATATCATATCATGGGAAAACATGAGCTTTGGAGTTGTATAGATCCTGTTAAAATCACAGGTTTGTCAAAAACTAGCTATGATTTGCCCAGCCAGGAATGGCTCAGCGGTTGAGCATCGACCTAGGATCCAGGAGACTGTGGTTTGATTCCAGATCAGAGCACATGCCCGGGTTGTGGGCTCTATCCCCAGTCTGGGGCGTGCAGGAGGCAGCCGATCAATGACTCATCATTAATGTTTCTATCTCTCTCCCTTTCTCTTCCTCTCTCTGAAATAAATAAAATATATATTTAAAAACAAAAACAAAAAACTAGCTATGGCTCTTGAGCAAATCACTAAATCTGATTTTCAGATTCTTCCTTGTATTTCCCTCCAGGGGAAATATTGTTATCTGTTGTAGCCAACAACCTCCAGTGACTTAATACAATAAAAGTTTATTTCTCGTACTTGGCATGATCTGATGCAGTTAGGACAACTATCTTAGGCAAGTTGCCTCTAAACTAGAGGTTAACAAACTATAATCTACAGGCCAAATCTGGCCAGCTCCTGCTTTTATTGGAACACAGCCACACTCATTCATTTATGTATTACTATAGCTACAATAGCAGAGTTGAGTTTCTACAACAAAGACAATATAGCCCATACACCAAAATTACTTAATATCTGGCCCTTTATAGAAAAATTTGCCTAATTTCCTCAAAGCAGTAAATCAGAGGTCCAAGCAACTTCAATCATGGTTTCACCATGAAGGAATCTTTCACTTCTAGCCAGTGAGACAGCAAAGAGAGAGAACATGGGCAATGCCTACTGTCTGCTTCACTGCCTTCATCCAGAAGTGAAACACCACTTCTCACAGTCCATGGGATAGAACCAGTCACATGACCAACAAGCTGCAAAGCAGGCTGGGAAGTATAGAGGACATTTTAAAACTTTATATTAAATGAAAGAAAAAAATGAAAATGCAGAATTAAAAAAAAAAATAACCCCACATAACATTAATAGAAATGTTCATAGCTTTAAATACTAAAATTGATAAAAGCAAAAGTGCTAAAATAAATTAAACATTCAACTCAAAAGTAAGAAAAAAATCATTAAAGCAAAATGAACAAAATATTAATGTAAAAGTAGAATTAATGAATTAGAAAAAACAACAGAACTAATATATAAATAAAAAGTTAGTTCCTTGAAAAAAATAGACAAACTATGATATAAACTAGTGAAAAGAAAAAGGGAAAACACACAAACTGATGAAAATGACTGCTTATGGAAGTAAGGTGAAAGGAGTACAGATAAAAGGAATAGAGGTAAGTCTTCTCTGAATATTGTTTTTGAAATAAGTTGACTTTGAACTGTGTAAATGTCTTATATACACAAAAATATTTTTTTATGAAAAATAAAAGTAAGCAAAACTTAAAACAAGCACAGATGGGAGCAGATGAACCTATCTTTGTATGAAATGATTGGGAGCAGGTGAACCTAACTTTGTATGAAATTGATAATAATCAAACGTGAAAAGAGTTATTTCAAGTGATTTTTTACATAGATAACTATACATACTTAGATGTTTACAAAGTATGTGCAGAAAGATTTGTTTGTTAAATAGTTAAAACAAAAAGAACAGTGAAGAAATCTTAAATCAGTCATTAAAATACTGAGAATATTCATATTGCAATTTGCTATTGTATATATATTATAGGATAAGCAAGGAAGTAAATAGTCTTTTTGGGAACCAATGTTTTAAGAGTTAAAGGAAAGAAAAACAAATACAAAATCAAATAAGACAAAACCATGTAGTATTAAATTTGAATTGTAAATATATTTTAAACAATTTAGTTCATATTAATATGTTAGTTTTATCCCTGAAAGATATTAAGAGTAATAACATCCCAGTGGAAATGAAGATAGCTTTGACTCAGATCTTGATATATAAGAACCATTTCCCACTAGAAGGAACTTATGTAGAGAGAATTGGCTGAATCCACATCTGTGACAGAGAAAATAAAAGTGGAGCCTGAAAGCACGGAAGGACTCAAAGAATAATGGGGACATGTCAAAAGGATAAAGGAGCCAGTGTAAAAGGATTCACACTGGAAAAATTGAGGATAATTTGAGCATAAAATGAATAGTGACTATAAACTGATTATAAAACACTGAAAGAATTTAAATACATGAGTCCATAGTTATAAAATAATATAATTTTTTAGACTGCAGTTTTTGGAGGCCTTGCAGTTCATTCCCAGCTAATAAGGGAAACTCATTTTTATAAATCAAAGCCAGTTAATAAAATAACAGAATAAGAAAATAACCATTTTGCAACATCCAGTGAAATATATTACAGGTGAGTGGCAATGGCTGTAGTCAGGCAAGTGGAGGTGAGAGCATTTTAGGGCTACTTAGAGAAGAACCTCAGGGCCTTGGGTCATAAGATCAGGGTCATGTGCCATTAAAAGAAGGGCTAGTGAGAATAGACAGGTTGCCAGGGCTCCAGTCAAGGTGATAGTGTTCTAGAGACTTAATTCTGAGAAGAAAGATAAAGTTAGGAATGGGAGGGAAGCAGCCTTGGCCTATAGACTGGGTTAATGGGGAAAGTTACAGCTGAGTATGAGTTATGAACAGTTACAGCTCAGCCAGGCATGCCAGCTGTCACAAACTGGAACAACTGTAAAGCTCACTGTTGGTGAGTTTAGGGCTCATTAAGATTCATTATGAACCATGATTTTCATTAGCAGAATATTCTTGGAGGACCCTGGTCAAACTCCTCTTTATAGTCATGTAATGCCCTGAATGCTCACCACATATATACTAATGTTTGTTCTTTCTTTTAGGTAGCACTTCGCTATTTAAAGCAGGATTAACATCACCTAGGAGCTTGTTAAAAATACAAATCACAGGCTCTTCCCCAGACCTACTGAGTCTGACTCTTCATTTTAACAACATCCCCAGGGACTCTTAGGCACATCGAAGTTCTAGAAGTCCTGGTACGCCAGGCACCTGGAGGAACTTAGCTGAAAGCAGTGGACTTAGAGGATGTCACAGAGCTGTAGAGGATGGTTCCTGGCACATCTCAGTATCCTCCATTAAGTGTGCATCCCACTCCCCCCTCTTCTCCTTCCTCAAATCCATATCCCTGGCTTGGGAACAGATGCTTCCCACTTGTGAGAATGTGAGATGAATCAGGATGGAACTTCAGGAGGGGTGGGTGAAAGAAAATGTGTCAAGACAAGAGTTTTTACACCAGTGACAAATCAGGAAAAGGGCTGGCAGATATGGCTGAAAAGGGAAGAAATAATTTTAGTTGAAGTTTCCATTTTATTCCTGGCTTCTTATACACCAAAGCTCTAATCTAAAGGATTGGCTTTAAAATCCAGAATCTCAAGCATGAGGAGATGCCACCATGGTAACCTCAGACAAGTTATATAAACTCTGTGCCTTAGTCTCCTCATCTGTGAAGTGGGGATAATAGCAGTACCTACTTTCTGGAGCTGTTTTGAGGATTAAATGAGTCAAGTATCAATATCACAGGTCCAGTGAGTAATGCCCAGCTGTGATCTGAAGCCAGCCATGTCGTTCCAGCATTCATTAGTGTTTCTGAATGCTATGCTGTGCTGCCACTCTGAAAAATGAAAACAGAACTTAAAGAAAAGCTTAGAAACAGTCCCTCCTTTAGTCATAGCTTTGATGAATAGTCATGTCCAGATCTTTCCTTCTTGGGATAATCTAGAATCCTTAGAGAATATAGGTTTTTGTGTGTTATGAAAAGCTCAAGTGATATTTCTCCCCTCGCCCCATCACTGTGACTGCCCTCTGAGTGCAGTGGGGACTTCAGTCAGGTAGCTTTCAGTTAATTAGAGTATTTGAGCCTGAGATTTTTTTTTTTTAAATCCTTGTTAGTGAGCACATCAGGTGACTTGGAGAGATGTTTAATCAAAGGTTAAATTTCATTCATTTCATTTCATTCATTTTCACCATAGGGAAAGTCTCAGGACTTGGTTTTCTGAAAGCGAACTAGGCTCATTAACTCTGATGTTTATGCCTGTTGATGGAACAGGCTTGTTGATCATGAAAGCAACACAAGCAAGGATAAAAACAACAACAACAATAAATAGTATATAGCATGAAGACAAAAGTGAAACAAAAACAGAGAATTGCAGCGTGGTGTGGTAAACAAACTGATAACAGTTAAAATCAAACAGACCTGGGCAACAGAGATGTGTGACCCTATTAAGTAACTTCACCCCTCCGAGCTTCTATTTCTCTATCTCTAAAGTGGAGGTAATGCCATCCACTTCATAGAGATTTTTTGAGAATTCCAGGAAATAAGCTATGTAAAGTATTTGTATATAGCCCTACAGATGGTAGCCACTCAATAAATGGTAGTGGTATCTTTTCAGACATGCAATCCAAATAATATCAGATATATAAGTAGCTAATACATGCAGCTCTACACTCATAGCAACAAGGTGTAAAGATCGCATATAAAGCCAGTGCTTTTATTTAGTGAAAAATAGACTTGATAAATGTAATATTTACAAATATGCATTGCTTGTGCTAGCTGCTTCTTATTTATAGAGCAAATGAAAGGGAAAATGAAATATCCCCTTGAAGAGCTCCTAGTCAGCTAAGTAAGACAGCACAATTATAAACCTAAAAGAAAAATTACATGTGTGCATAACCAAATGCAAAGGAAAGCCTTTCAAAAATAGGCTTAATGTCAAGGATGAAAAGATAACATCATCTTGAATTCTAACCTTCACGTATAGACAGGTACACTGATCTTCTTTTGTCATTTAAGATAATACTAATGACTAAAACTTAGAAAAAGGTGTAGAATGTGCTAAACACCATAGAAGAGTTTTATATTTATTAATTTATTTAGTATTATAACTGTAACTGCAGAACCAGCTCAAAATGGCCCTATCCTGTTTCTAACAAGATACTGGGTTGCTTTTCAGAGGCAACAGACCAAAATCACAAGTCATGCAGCTGAAACTTGGGCAGAGGAGAGAACTTTGACCTATACCTACACCTGGAAAGTTAGTCTTGCTCAACCTGAAGGGAACTAAAAAACCTGGCCATGACTGAAATTTGAACACCGGACCCCTTTCAGAAAGGAAGGGTCTGTTGTCTAGGAGGATCTGGTGCTGCAGCACCTTACCATATCTTGCTGTAAATCGTCAAGTTCCAAAGCTCTCCAATCAAAACCTACCTCACCAGCACTTCCAAATACCAGCCTCTTCCCTGCTAACCCTTTCAAACTTGCCCTGAACTCTGGATAAGGGAGACAGATTTGAGCAGTGTATTCTGTCTCCTGTGAGTTGACTCAGCATTAAAGGAGTAGCTCTTCTTTTATCAAAGGCCTGTGTGATAGTTTTGGCTCCTATGAACAATGGGCAGGGGGCCCTTGCTAGGTAACATAACAAACATATGAGGGTAGTCATTTATTATCCCAGTTTTACAGATGAAGATACTGGAGCACAGAGAGGTGAGGTAATTTTCCCAGGGTCACACAGCTAGTAGGGAGTGAAGCTGGGATTCAACACCATATAGACTTCTGCAGAGTCCTGAGGCCATGCCATGTCAGATGTTGAATTTATTTCCCATTATACAGATAAGGCCATCTGCTCATATACATAAATAAAGATGAAGGCAAACTTAAGGAAAATGAAGTGCTGAAGGTTTTGTATTTTTCCCCTGTAAAATATAAAGTAATATAACCAATGTGGAGACAGTGCTGAGAAGATAGTTGTTTAAAATTTACTCCATTTACTGTGTATAGTATTTTAATGCTGATGAGTTTGCTGTCTTAGTTTCCACATGGCTAATGACAACTCAAAGCTTCTATGGTTATATTGCTTTATACTGCTCCACCGGCTTTTAATTCTTGCTCTCAGGCTCTTCAAGTCAGCTACAAAGTGTAGCTAATAAATTATAGCAGCCAGAAATAGTATATATTCATGAGTACAGCAGTGTCCTTTAACTCACAGAGCAAGACCATTTTAGAGGATAGAAAACCAAACCATGCAACACAACCTCAACTTTCACCTTGATTTCCCATCCTCAGCTGCCCCAGAGAAGTCATTTTCAGCTTAGTCTCTTGCTGATAGTCATCTGTGTCACAAAACTATTACCCACTATGTGCCTTACTACTTAACTCAATGTGTTCTGAGACTGATAACCGAGACTGCTGGGAACTGCTCAGGACTGGAGTTAATAGGGAGACTCAATTGCATTTCATCCCAGAGGGGGCTGCTTACAGGTCAGTGTTGAGATAATCAGCCAAGCAGCTTATGCCTCAGCCATCCCCAATGCTGCCGCTGGTTGTTTCTTAACCTTGAAAAATTCAAAAACACTTATTGACAAATAAAAGTGACAATTGAAATTCTAAGAAAATCACCTCTTTATTTTCTTAATTGAGATTGGACACAGCAAGTAACATTTCCCCAGGCACAGTTTTGTTTTTCCTTCCAGTTCTTCCTCCCAAATATTTTGTTAAATCTCAGTCTTTGAGACTGAAAAACAGTGTTAAGTCCATAACAGCTTTCCTAGCCTGAGATAGCTATGTTTTGATCTGCAAAAGAAAATACCAGTAATAATAAGGCCTATAATTGATTGCTTAAGAGGGGAAAAATGTGATTCATGCTTTTATGTACTTTTAAGGTCTTAAATTTTTTGATGATTGCTAAGCCAAGAAGTATTTTCATAGAGCTATTATGTAAACATTTTTGTTCCAGAGAGACAACAAGATGGTGGTGTAGGTAAATAACAGTACCTGCCACCTTCCACAACCACATCAAAATTATAACTAAAATACAGAACAACCACCATTCAGAACCTCCTGAAATCTAGCTGAACAGAAGTCCTCCAACTAGGAAATTAAAGAAGAAGCACATCGAGACTGGTAGGAGGGTTGGAAACGTGGGGCAGAATTGGGTGGAATCAAGGTAACTCAGACTGGGTGTAGCGGATTAAAAACAGGAGGGATATCTCAGCTTTGGAGGTTTCCCAGAGAAGCAAGGGAAACTTCATATCAGGAACCCCAGCCCAGGGTTCCAGTGCCAGGAAGAGAAATCCTCACAATTTTGGGCTATAAAAATCAGCAGGGATTGTGGCTGAGTGGTGAGGAGGCTGCTGGAGCCCCAGGCAGTTCCTCTTAAAGGTCTGGAGCATGGTCTTACTCAGATGCACTCCCTCTGAGCTCCAGCACTGGGCAGCAGCTTGAAAGGAATCTGGGACACTGGGTGAGGAACTAACTTGCCTAGAATCAAGGAAAGAGCTGGAGGGGCAGCTTTCTCCCAGACAGAAGAGGTGGCAGAGGCCATTGCTCGTTTGACGAGCCCTCTACCCACAGAGCCAGCAGGCAGGCACCATACCAGAATCTCCATCAACCTGGCTCAAAATTTTCACTCTGCCATGCTGATTCCCAGAGACTCTGCCCTTCCCTACTTGCAGGAAATAGCTTTGAGAGATTTTAGCTATTTCCGGTGGCTTTTCTATAAAAGTGCCCTCTCTTGCCTCAGGCTTAGGACTTTACTAAAATCTCTCAAACAAGCAGCAGCTGAGCACAGCATGACCCATACCTTTTGATAAGTGGCCCCAGACCAGGCACTAGCAGCAGCCTGCACTGGTTCATAGCTTGGCCTCTCCTGGACACCTTTGAGCCCAACACAAGTAACAGCCATCTATGGAATTCTGTGTAGCTCATGCTGGATGGCCCTGAGCAGGGCATAGGCAGAGGCCGACTTTGCACCTCTCAGGAGGCCCCAGAGACAGTGCACCCAGTGGTCAGCTTTGACATACCACATCCACAGGTAACACACTCAAGGAGTGGACTTGGTGAGCACCAAAGCCACACTGAAGTAAATCCTGCTCCACAGGGGTGTCTCCAGCACAGCAGCTCTTTGGCAGTAGTTGCAACTGGTCCTCACTGCCGATTGGTCTGGTGGTCAATTCCTCTCAGTGATGCCAACAACAACTAAGGTTCAACTACAAGAAGACAGTACACACAGCCCACACAGGGGAACACCTAGAAGGCCCAGCTCAGGTAACTGGGGAGAATGAGCCACTGGGCCCTATAAGACACCTACTATACACAAAGCCACTCTACCAATTCCAGGAGACATATCAGCTCTACCTAATACATGGAAAAAAGACCAGGATGCAGCTAAAATGCAGAAGCAAAGAAACATGTCACAAAGGAAAGAACAGAAGAAATCTCCAGAAAAAGAAATAAATGAAATGGAACCAAGCAAGCTACTAGATACAGAGTACAAAACAGTGGTGATAAAGATGCTCAAGGAACTTAGTAAGACTTTTAAGGAAAGTAGTGAGATCATCAATGACATTAAAAAGAATCCGTCAGAAAGGCTATACTAACTGAAATTAAGAATAATTTACAGGGAATCAATAGTAGAGTAGAGGACGCAGAGAATCAAATCAGAGAGTTGGATTATGAGGAAGCAAAAAAGACTCAATCATAAGAGCAAAAAGAAAAAAGAATCTGGAAATATGAAGATAGTGTAAGGAGTCTATGAGACAACTTCAAGTGTAGCAACATTTGAATTATGGGGGTGCCAGAAAGAGAAGAAAGAGAGCAAGAAATTGAAAACCTATTTGGAAAAATAATGATAGAAAAATTCCTCTACCTGCTGAAAGAAATAGACTTACAAGTCCAGGAAGCACAGTGGATCCCAAACAAGAGGAACTCAAAGAAGCCCACACCAAGACATATCATAATTAAATTTCAAAGATTAAAGACAAAGAGAGAATCTTAAAATCAGCGAGAGAAAAGCAGTTAGTTAAATACAAGGGAGCACCCATATGACTGTCAGCTGAGCTCTCAACTGAAACTTTGCAGGCCAGAAGGGAGTGGCAAGAAATATTCAAAGTGATGAAAAGGAAGAACCTACAACCAAGATTGCTCTACCCAGCAAAACTATCATTCGGAATTGAAGGTCAGATAAAGAGCCTCACAGATAAGAAAAAGCTAAAGGAGTTCATCACCACCAAACCAGTATTATATAAAATGTTGAAGGGTCTTTTTTAAGAAGAACCTAATGAACAAAAGAAACTGATAAACAAATTAGACACAGAGACACTGAAGCATCCAACACACTGTTGTATCTCAGAGGGAGGATGGAATGGGGTGGAGGGTAGGAAGAGATTAACCAAAGAATTTATATGCACATATGCATAACCCAAGGACAAAGACAATAATGGGGTGAAGGCCTGGGGAGGGGATGGAAGCAAGATGGAGGATGTCAAGGTGGGAAAAGTGGGACACCTGTAATACTTTAACAATAAAGAGAAATTAAAAAATTAAACACTTTTGTTCCAGGTACTGTGGTTTATAAAGAATGGATCTTTATTAAATATATACTAGATTCATTATACACTAAAGATTCAAGTAATTAAGACACAATCCAATCTATCGTCACAGGTTTTTACTGTCAACTACAAACTTCACCACTGTCTGACTTTCAGTCTCAGCTAGGATCATAGATTACGCATAAAGGGCTACTGTTCCAGAGACAGAGCACTCAAAGGGAAAGAAGAAAGATGTCAAAGTAAATTCCTTCTCTTTATGTTCTGTCTGTCCAATGTAAGGAAAAAGAAAAGGATGGAATGCTTTTTCTCCTACCAGGAGACCTTAAACATCAAATAAAGGAATTTGGAAATAATACGATCATTAAAGGTTTTTTTTATTATTCAAAATATTACAGATGTCCCCTTTTTTCTGAATTGACCCCTTCCATCCTGCACCCACTCCTTCCCCAGTCCTTCACCACACAATTGCCTGTGTCCATGGGTTATGCATATATGCATATAGGTCTTATTCTCTCCCCACCCACCCATCCACCCATCCACTAACCTCCACCTTCCCTCTGAGACTCATCAGTCTGATCCATGCTTCCATGTCACTGAATCTATTTTGTTCATAGGTTGATTATGTTCTTTAGATTCCACATATAAGTGAGATCATGTGATATTTGTCTTTCTCTGCCTGGCTTATTTCACTTAGCATAATCTTCTCCAGGTCCTTCCATACTGTCACAAAGGATACGAGATCCTTCTTCTTTACAGTTGCAAAGTATCCCATGGTATAAATGTCCCACAGCTTTTTTACCCCCTCTTCTACTGATGGGCATTTAGGCTGTTTCTAGATCTTACTTACTGTAAATTGCGCTGCTATGAGCATAGTGGTGCATATATTCTTTCTGATTGGTGTTTCAGGTTTCTTAGGTTATACACTTAAAGTGGGATCACTGAATCAAAAGGCAGCTCCATTTTTAATTTTTTGAGAAACTTCTACACTGTTTTCCATAGTGGCTGCACCAGTCTGCATTCCCACCAACATTTTTGCCAGCACATGTTATTTGTTGATCTGTTGATGGTAGCCATTCTTAGTGTGAAGTGATATCTCATTGTTCTTTTAATTTGCATCTCTCTGATGATTATCAACATTAAGCATTTTTTCATATGTCTCTTGGCCATTTGTACATCCTCTTTGGAGAAGTGTCCATTCAGGTACTTTGCCCATTTTTTTTTTAATATGTATAATTTTTATTTCTGTTTAAAGTATTACAGATGTCCCTTAATTGGATTGTTTGTATTCCTCTTGTTGAGTTGTATGAGTTCTTTGTACATTTTGGAAATTAGACCATATCAGATGCATCCTTGGCAAAGGAACACTATGGGGTTCCATTGTACTCTGAGCATGACTCTCTTGCTATACAGAAGCTTTTTAGTTTGATGTAGTCCCATTAGTTTGTTTCTCCTTTGTTTCTCTTGCCTAGGAAATGTACTGGTGAAAATTCCACTACATGAGGTGTCTGTGATTTTACTGCCACGGCTTTCTTCCAGGAATCTTATGGTTTGGCAACTTACATTTAAGTCTTTTATTCCTTTTGAATTTATTCTTGTGTATGGAGTAAGTTGGTGACCTAGTTTGATTTTTTTGCATGTACCTGTCCAGTTTTCCCAACACCATTTATTGAAGATAATGTCTTTACTCCATTGTAAGGTCTTGCCTCCTTTGTCAAATATGAATTCACCATAATGGTGTGGGTTTATTTCTATGGTCCCTTCTGTTCCATTGATCTACATGTGTGTTGTTGTACTTATACCAGGCTGTTTTGATTACAATAGCTTGGTAGGATAGTCTGATATCCAGTGAAGTGATCCTTCCAATTCTGTTCTTCTTTCTCAAGATTGCTGCTGTTATTCGGGGTCCTTTTTGGTTCCATATAAATTTTTGGAATATTTGTTTTGCTCTGTGAAATATGCTGTTGGTATTTGAATAAGAATTGCATTGAATCTATAGATTGCTTTGAGTAGTATGGTCGTTTTAAGATATTAATTCTTCCAATCCATGAACATGGTATATTCTTCCACTTGCTTAAATCTTCCTCTATTTCTTTATTCAGTGTCCTGTAGTTTTCCAAAAACAGGTCTTTTATATCCTTGGTTAAGTTTCTTACAAGGTATGTTATTTTTTTAGTTGCCATGGTAAATGCTTTATTTTTTTAGTTTCTCTTTCTGAAAATTTATTTTTGGTGTATAAAAATGCCATCAATTTTCAGATGTTAATTTTGTATCCAGCTAACATGTCGAATTCAGTACTTTAGTGGAGCCTTTAGGGGTTTTTATGTACAGTATCATGTCATCTGCAAATAATAACAGTTTTACTTCCTCCTTTCCAATTGGGATACCTTTTATGTTTTCTTCCTCTATGATGGCTATGGCAAGAACTTCCAGTACTATGTTGAACAAGAGTGGTGAAAGTGAACAACCCTGTCCTGTTCCAGTTAATAAAGTAAATGGTTCTAGTTTATAACCATTGAGTATCATGTTGGCTGTAGGTCTGTCATATATGGCCTTTATTATGTTGAGGTATGTTCCCTCTATTCTCACTTTGCTGAGAGTTTTTATCAAAAAGCGGTGCTAGATTTTGCCGAATACTTTTTCTGCATCTATTGATATGATCATATGACTTTTGTTTTTCATTCTGTTTATGTAATATATCAAATTTATTGATTTGTGAATATTATATCAGTCTTGCATCCCCAGAATAAATCCCACTTGGTCATGATATGACATTTTTAATATGTTGCTGTATCTGGTTTGCTAGTAGTTTGTTGAGGGTTTTAGCATCTATGTTCCTTAGGAATATTGGCCTGTAATTTTTTTCTTTGTAGTGTCTTTATCTGCTTTTGGAATTAGGATGATGCTGGCAGCTCTGGTCCCTCTCTCTGGTGGCAGAAAAGCTCTCTTCCCCTTCCCTGTGTCACACAGTTCAAATGTTTTCTGGGGTTCTCCACAATGCCTTAGAGGAAAGCAGAGGGTCCCTGTAGGTTGTTGCTGAGTCCAGTCCTCTGGCCCCTTTCTATTTGGAAGCCACACCCTGGCAGATAGCCTTTCCTGTGGTCAGTACCCGGGGTGAAAGTTTCCTGCCCTGGCTACCACCATTAGGTGTGTTGTTTCACTGGGAAGGTGCAGTACCCTCGTCACAGGCACACTGTTCCCTTGACTCCCTCTGCTTGCTGTGCATGGGGCCTCCTTCCTTTCTCTTCCCCTCTGGGTTTGAGATCCCAGCTTTTGGATGCCAGTCCACGCTGCCGAGGGGAGGGAACTTTGCAGCCTCTAATCCTTGGACTTTCTAGCCTAGCACTGGCTTCAGAGGGGACTCCCCCTTTCTATACCCCCCTTCTTATAAGGCTTTATGATGTTTCTTCAGCGTTCCTTACTCAAAATATGTCTTCTCAGGTATATTTCTCCTGTTTTTCCAAGCCGGCAATGCAGTATTTTATCTATAAATCGAGTCTGTAGCTGGAAGCAAGAGCAATCGCTTCTTGTCAGAGTGCTGCCATCTTCCCTCCCACCAGAAACGCTTTTCATTGAGGACCACTTCCAATCTACTTGTATGCTTTCCTGAGGGAAAGAAATGCCCATGAATTTTTCCAAGGCCTTTACCATGTTCTCTTCATTAAAGATTTTTAAGAAAAGAGCTGGCTTGATTTCTTAGGAAAGTGTTTTAGAAAGTTTAATCTTGAAAACATGCAGAATCAGTAGAAGTCAATATTAGAAGCAGGAAGGTGAGTTTTTTTAAAAAAAAATTACTATGGAATTTAGGCAGGAAATGGTAATTAAATGTGGTTGGGAGGAGTCATCTGTTTCTGGTCAGGGTGAAGTAATAAGGACTATATTTACCCTCCCTCCAGAAACCATTAAGATCATAAACAAAATATATACTCTAAGGGTTTTCAGATATTAGATATCAGGCATAAAAAATTATTTCTATAAAAGGGGAAACAGATGAGGTAGGCCCTATGATTGCTCCAGCTTACTGTCAAGACAGAGTTTCTAGGCCACCTCACAGGCAGGGTGAAACCAGGCAGAACCCAATAGTCTCTCTGAGGTAAGAAGATGGAATTAGAGGTCCAAGGAGGCCAAGATGGCTAAATTTTACAGGGCAGAGAAACAAAAAGGAGACAGCTGCATAAAGACAGAGCTCCAGAGTTTTGCAGAGGCTCTTACTAAATCTTCAGCCAAGTAATGATCAGCATAATGATGTAATAAACAAACTACCTTAGGTTTAGGATAGAAACATCCAAAATCCTTAGAGAACACACAGGGCTTTGAATACCTAGTGCTTCCACCAACCAGAGTAGGAAAGCCTTGTAATTCACAGGATATTGAACTAAGTACTCAGAGCACTCAGAAAAGTATAGCCTCTGTAGTGGGGAAGAAATTAGTTCTGCATTAAAGACCAGTATGGTCCAATCTAACAAAGCTTTAAAACAAGTCTTGAAAAGAATAAACTATTTTCAAGTAATCTAACATCTGAGAAAAAAAATCTCATACATATTTATAACACTTACAATAACTACATATAGCGCTGGTGGGGTACTGGAATATCAGGGTGGAGGGAGGAATTCTACGTAAAGTATATGATTGTCTAACCACAATGCTGTACACCTGAAACCAATACAAAATAATTTTGCAAGTAAACTGTAATTGAAAAATTAAAATTAATATTTTAAAAATACCCAGCACCTTCCAAAAATAAAATTCACAATACTTGGCATCCAGTCAAGGAGTGCAAAGCAACAAGAAAATGATAATGAGAAGAAAGTCAATCAGTATAAAAAAACAAAAAACAACATGTTAGAATTAATAGACAAGAATTAAAACAGAAATAACTATATTTCATATGTTTAAGAAAGTAGAAAAAATTTGAGGATGTTAGAGAAGCATGGAAGCTATACAAAGACCCAAATTAAAATTTTAGAGATTAAACACTACAATGTCCAAGATGAAAAATACACTGGATAGGGTTAATGGCAAATGAGACACTAGAAAACATTAGTAAACCTAAAATCTTATCAATGGGAGTTATCAAAAACTGAAACATACAAATAAAAAAAGACTTTAAAAATGAACAGAGTATAAGTGAGCTCTAGAACAACTTCAAGTGGCCTGATATACATCTAATTGGAGTCCACACACAAAATAATGAAAACAATACTTGAAGAAATAATGATTGATTTTTTCTAATTTGATGAAAACTACAAACTCGGATCCAAAAGGTTCAATGATTTCTAACCACAACAAATAAGAAGAAAACAACATCAAGACACATCATCCTCAAATTACTAAACCAGTGATAAAAAGAAATAGGAAAACTAGCCAGAGAAAAAAAAGACACATTATGTAGAGTAACAAAGATAAGGATGATAACATTTTCATTACACATAATGAGGGCCAAGACAGTAGAACAACATCCTGAAAGTAATGAAAGAAAGAAAAAACTCTCAAATGGAATTCTATACCTAGTGAAGATATCTTTCAAAATGGGTGAAAGTTTTTCTCATACCTACAAAGTCTGAAAGAATTCATTATCAGCAGAGCTGAACTACAAGAAGTATTAAAGAAAGGTCTCAGGCAGAAGAAAATAATCTATACAAGGAATGAAAAGCACCAGACATAGTAAATACGTGGGTAAATATATATTTTTGTCATTCTTAATCTATTAAAAAATAACTTACTATTAAAAGAAAAAAATGACAATGTTTTGTGAGTTTATAACATATGTATAAGTAAAATGACAAAAAATATAGGGTAGGAAGTTAGAAATATACTGTTGTAAGGTTTTTATACTGTATGGCATGGGTGGGGAATATCCAGCCTGTATACTGCCCATGAAATCATTTGGTCTGCCCTGCCAAGGCAACCACAGGCAAGACTCAGAATCCAATAAATCTAGGAGCTTTTTTCATAGTTAATTTTTAAGTTGATAATTTGGATGGCCTGTGAATGATGTTATAAATATGCAAATGACCCTTGGCAGAAAAAAGGTTCCCTACCCTTGCTGTATGGGAAACAGTATAATATCACTTGAAGATAATTAATTCAATAAATTAAAGATGTGTGTGTGTGTATATATATATATATACCCTAAGAAAACCAAAATAAAATTATAGCAAATGATCCAACAGAGGAGATATGAAATAACTTTTTTAAAAACAAGTTGGTTCTTTGAGATTAAAAATGAGGTGATAAACTTCTAGTCAGACTAGTCTGAAAAAATGGAAGAAAACCAAAAATACCAATATCAGGAAGAAAGATCACATAACCAGAGATCCTATAATTATTAAAAGGAAAGTACCTTCGTTATCTGTTACTGCATAGTAATTACCATAAAACTTGGTAGCTTGAACCAGCCAACATTTCTTATCTCACAGTTTCTAAGAGTCAGGAATTAAATGTCTTCAAAAATTTTTAATCTCTCATGAACTCTGTCTTCACTGTCCTTCCAGGTTCTTCCCACTGCTCAGTTCCAAAGCCACTCCTATTTTTTAGGGTTTTGCTATGGCAGCACTCCATTCTCAGTGTCAAAATTTGTTGTAGTTTTCCATTGCTGTGTAACAAATTGCCCTCGAGCTCAGTGCTTTAAAAAGTAATATTATCTTATCTTAAAATTTTTGTAATTCAGAAATTTGAGATTGCTTTATCTGGGTGTCTCTACGCCAGAATTAATTGTGAGGTTGCAGCCAAGATGTCAGTGAGAGCTAGAGTCATCTGGAGGTCAGAGGATTTGCATCCAAGATGGCTAACTACATGGCTCTTTCCAGGGGCCACAATTCTTTGCCTTAAACGTTGTTCTTGGGTTTACTTGGTTGTCACTGCAACATGACATCTGATTTCCCCTCATCAGGTAATACAAGACATGTATCAAGTAAGATGTCACAATGCCTTTTATATCCTAATCTTGGACATCACACTGCTTTAATTCTGACACATTTTATTTGTTAAAAGCAAATCACTCAATACAATTCCAATATAAAGAAAACGAATTAGTCATCATCTTTTGAAAAGAAGTGTACCAAAGTATTTGTGAACATAATTTAAAACCACCATATTTAATAAGGAAGTATTATAAACAATTATATTCCAATATATTTGACAGTTTAGATGAAATGGACAAATGATTTGGAAGATATAACTACCAATGATCACTCAAAAAGTAACAGATAACCAGAATATATCTATTTAAAATTAAATTTGTAATTAAAAAACTTTTCACAAAACCAAACCAAAACAAAATAAAAAACACTAGACCCGGATGGCTCCACTAGGGAATTCTACCAAACATTTAAGGACAATAAGATTAATCCCACACAGCTCTTCCAAAAAATAAAAAAAGGAGGGAATATTTCTTAACTTTTACAATGAGATAAGAAATATCCTGATAACAGAACCAGACAAAGATATTTTTAAAAATAAAATTACAGAATAATATCCCTCATGATCATATATACAAAACTACTTAAAAATTTTTACAAATTCAATAATATATAAAAAGAGAATATATAATGACCAAATAAGTATTATTCCTGGAGTAAAAATTGGTTTTACATTTAGGTTTAACAGATTAAAAATATAATCTCAATAGTTGCAAAAAATCTAAAAATTCCAACAACCATTTATAATAAAAACTCTCAGTAAACTAAGAATAGAAGGAAACTGTCTCAAACTTATAAATAACATCTCTGAAAAATCTACAGCTAATATCATAGTTATGGTAAAAAAAATAAAAATAATTGTTCTTCCCCAGATCACAAAAAAGGCAAAGGGCAACGATATCTATTCTCACCACTTCTATTCAAAATTAGTCTGGAGGGTCTAGCCTGTACGGAAGGAAGGAAGGAAGGAAGGAAGGAAGGAAGGAAGGAAGGAAGGAAGGAAGGAAGGAAGGAAGGAAGGAGGGAGGGAGGGAGGGAGGGAGGGAGGGAGGGAGGGAGGGAGGGAGGGAGGGAGGGGGGGAGGGGGGAAGGGGGGAAGGGGGGAAGGGGGAAGGGGGGAAGGAAGGAAGGGGGGAGGGAGGGAGGGAATGAAGGTTGGAAAAGAAGAATTAAAACTCCTTTTATTATCAGATGATATAATCGCCTATGTAGAAAACCCTACATTATCTTTTTAAAAAGGTACTAGAATAAGTGAGATTAACAAATTGGCAGGATAAAAGATTGTATTAATCAGCTTGGGATGTCATAGACTGGGAGGAGGGGGCATTAAAAAACAGACTTACTTTCTCACATTTCTGGAGGCTGGATGTTTGAGAACAGGGTGCCAGCATAGTTGGGTTCTGGTGAGAGCTATCTTCCTGATTTGCCTTCTCACTGTGTCTTCACATGGATAAGAGTGAGCAATCTCTCTCTCTTCTTATAAGACCACTACAGTTGATCCCTGACAACACAGATTTGAACTGCAGGAGTCCACTTATACATAATTTTTTTCAATAAATACAGTTGGCCTTTCCATATCTGTGGGTTTCACATCTGCAGATTCAAACAACCCCAGATTAAGAGTGTTGCACATTCCCAAACATGGTTTCCCAACCGTGGATTATCAATCTCAGATTTTCAACTGTGGGGGGGGGAGTGACTCCCCCAAACCCCTCTTAAACTGTAGAAGAGTCAACTGTAATCCCATCATGAAGGCCCCACCCTCATAACCTAACCTAAATCTAATTACCTTCCAAAAGCCCCATTTCCAAATACTATCATATTCGGAGTTAGAGATTCAACATAAGAGTTGGTGTGTGTCTACGAATATTCAGCCCACAGCAAAGGTCTATAAACAAAAATCAGTTCTGTGACTTCTGGATGCCAGAGTGGGGTATTGGGGGACTAGATAGAAAAGTTGAAGGGATTAAGAAGCACTAATTGGTAGTTACAATATAGTCACTGGGATATAAAGTAAAGCATAGGGACTATAATCAGCGATACTGTAATAACTATGTATAGTGCCAGGTGAGCACTTGAAATATCAAGAATAGCACTTTGTAAAGTATGTGATTGTCTTAGCCATATGCTGCACACCTGAAACTAATACAAAATAATATTGAATGTAGAACCATGGAGCAGTCGGACAAATTTCAGAGGGAAGGTGGGGGTGGGGAGTGGGGGGTGGAGAGATTAATCAAAGAACTTAGATGCATATATACATGACCTATGGACAAAGACAATAATGTGGAGAAGACCTAGGGGAGGGGCAGGGGGATGACAGGTAGAGGGAAAATGGGGGAAAAGGGGGACATCTGTAATACTTTCAACAATAAAATAATAATAATAATATTGAATATAAATTATAATTGAAAAATAAAATTTATAAAACATCAGTTCTCTGTGTGTGTATGTGTATGTGTAACACAAAAATATAAAATAAACAATTGGAATTGAAATTAAAGAAATTATACTATTTACAATAGCATCAGATATATGAAATACTTGAAAATAAATTTGACAAAATAGCTGTAAAACCTGTACACTGAAAATGACAAAATATTGCTGAAACTGAAAAAGACCTAAATAAACAGATATATCATGTTCATTGATTGGAAAAATCAATATTCTTAAGATATCAATTCTCCACAAATTGGTCTGTAGATATAACCCAATCTCAATCCAAATCTCAGCACCTCTGGGTGTGTATGTGTGTGTGTGTGTATGGGTGTGTGTGTGTTTGAAAAATAATGATACTAAAATGTATATGAAAAAGCAAAGGCTCTAAGGTAGTCATAACAACTTTGGAGAATGAAGGACAAATTTAGGAGGGCATATACTATCTGCTTTTAAGATTTAGCCTAAAATTACAATTGAGAGAGTATGGTATTGACATTAATATAGACAAATAGATAAGTGAAACGGAACAAAAATAGACTCACACAAATACGGTGCAACAGTTTTTGACAAAGGTGCAAACTCAGTCCAATAGAAAAAGAATGACTTTTTTAATAAAGAATGTTGAAATAATTAGATATCCATATAGTAAACAAATTAACCTTGATCTACCCTGTATTGGTTTTCTATTGCTGCATTAAAAATTACAACAAACTTAGTGGCTTAAAGTAACACCCATTTATTAACTCACAGTTCTTTATTTCAGAAGTTTGGATAGAGTGTCACTGGATTCTCTGTTCCAGGAATCAGAAGGCTAACATCAAGGTGTCAACCAAGCTGTGTTATCATCTGGAGATCAAAGGCCTTGTCCAAGCTCATGTGGTTGTGACATAATTCAGTTCCTTTCAGTTGTAGGACTGAGGTTTTACTTTTCTTGCTGGCTGTAAGCTAGGAAACAACTAGAAGGCATCAGGTTTTTCTGTGATTTTGTTTGTTTTGTTTTTGTTTTGTTTTGTTGCCACATGGCCTCTTTCATCTGCAAAGCCAGCAATGGAGAATCTCTCTTATATCCAACCCCTCTTACTCTTTAAATCTTTTACTTCAGGAAAAGACCAGGCCTTTTCAAGAACTTGTTTAATAAGGTCAGGCCCACTCAGGGTAATCTCTCTATCTTAATGTCAAACGATTTGGTTCCTTAATTGCATCTGCAAAATCCTTTCACAGTAGCAACTAGATTTGTGTTTGATCAAATAACTGAAAAGATGTGCATATACCAGAGCCCTTGGGAGTCAACTTAAAATTCTGCCTACCTCACATAACTTGTACCATTATAATAATTGAATCATAATGTGACATAGACCTAGATGTACAAAAATTAAAACTATAAAGCTTCTAGAAGAAAATATAGAAGAAAAGTCTTTGTGACTTGGATTAGACAAAGATTTCTTAAATATGACACCAAAAGGCACAATTTTGTAAAAGAAAAAAGGGATAAACAGAGATTCACAAAAATTAAGAAGTTGTCCTCAAAAATCACTGCTGAAAGAATGAAAAGGCAAAATACAGACTAGGAGAAAAAAACTGCCAATTGCATATTTGGTAAAAGGCTTGTTTCCAGAATATATAAGAACTCTGAAGTCACAACTATTTAAAAAAAAAAAAAAAGCCAATTGAAAAATGAGGAAAAGATTTGGACAGTTCACCAAAGAATAAATATAGACATCAAATAAGCACAAAAAAAGATGTTCGACATCATTAGTCATTAGAGAAATTCAAATTAAAGCCACAACGAGATACTATTATACATCTATTAGAATGGCTAAAAACATAAATACTGACAATACCAAGTGTTATCAAGGATGTGGAGCAAGTTAAACTTTTATAAACTCTTAATGAGAATGTAAAATAGTACATCTACCTTGGAAAACATTTGGCAGTTTCTTAAAAAATTAAATATATACCTAAAGTATTACCCAGATATCCCACTCCTGGATATTTACCCAAGATAAATGAAAACATATGAACTCATAAAGACCTGTATACTGTGTTCTTAGCAGCTGTATTTGTAATAAGCAAAAATAAAACAACCCAAATGCCCATTAACAGATAAATGTATTAACAAATTGTGGTATATACATACAATGAAATACTATTTAGTAATAGAAATGAATTAACTGTTGAAATACACAAAATGGATGAAATTCCAAAATCATTATGCCAAACAAGAGAAGCCAGGCAAATGAGTACATAGTATATGATTCCATTTATTTACATTTCTATAAAGTTTGGTGACAGGTAGAAATCATTGGTGGACTGGGAAAGTGCAGGAGTGAGGGGTTACAAAGTAGCATGAGGAAATTTTAGGGGAGTAGATATGTTTCTTATCTTCACTGTGGTGATGATTTCATAGGTGTATATGTATGTCAAAATGTATCTAATTGTACATTTTAAATATGTTCTATTGTAAGTCAATCATATCACCAAAAAATATATAGTTGGTAAAATACTGGTGTCATCACCAAAAACGGAGAATTTGGAAAAGGGCACCTAAGTGTTGCTGAGCACTATATTCCATGAATCTACCTCTACATCAAGCTGTTAACAAGAATAAAATCAGGAAGAATAAAAGGCATGCTGTTATAAGAGAGTCTTGGAATTGATATGGAATTATTAATAAGTGTATAGTGATATCACTTGGAATTAAAGTGTTGAGAGACCAACAACTGGACCCTCACTACCTACAGTCTGCAATGATGGTTAGCACCATTGTTGTGGTCTGCAACCACTTAGCATGTGTGAGTCCAAGAGTTGAGGTAAGTGCAACAGCATTAAGACTGCTCTGGGGCCAACATCTCATAAGGAAGACAGCAGTAATTTCTAAGGCAGAGTGTTTTACAGGAGTTTTGGGCCAGGAATTCAAAGGAGAACAACCTTTTCCTGAAACAATGTTCCTGGTCATTACTTTTTGGTTATATAAGTAATTCCTGCTCATTGTATAACAAGCAAGAATTAAATACACAGCAGAAAAGGATTTACTTTTACTGTTAATCATTTTATTATGGCCCGGCCGGGCGTGGCTCAGCAGTTGAGCGTCGACCTAGGATCCAGGCGATCAGGGTTTGATTCCTGGTCAGGGCACATGCCCGGGTTGTGGGCTCGATCAATGACTCTCTCATCAGTGATGTTTCTGTCTCTCTCTCCCTCTCCTTTCCTCTCTCAGAAATCAATGGAGATATATTTAAAAAATTTTAAAAAATAAAAAAAATAAAAAATAAATAAAAATTTATTATGTACGTATATTTTGCCAACCTTTATGTATGCATCATATACACACATTTTTAAATTTCATTTTGATTTTTACAGTGATGAGATCATAATTTTATGTTCTTTTGCAAATTGCTTTAGTCACTAACCAATATATCAAGAACAATCTCCCTAGCAATTCATTTCAACCTATCTCATCTTTAATTAGATGTTTTAATTTTATATTAATATAAAATAACTTTTTAATTATCTCTTTATTGATATAAATTTTTGATTGTTTGAAATTTTTGTACTTATCAATAACACTTAACTATAATCCTGTTAAATAAGTCTTAAATACCCATGCAAGTATTTTGCTGAGTGAACAGATGCATGAAATTTTATGTTGCTGTTTATTCCCAAAATGCTTCCAAAGAGGAACCTATTTACACTTTCTCCTTTCCTCCACAGCTGTTCTAACATTGTATTTTATCCATCTTTTAACTTTTTCCAATTTGATAGTTATAATAGTTTTCTAGGGCTGCCATAACAAAGTACCACAGACTGAGTGGCTTAAACAACAGAAATTTATTATTTTATGTTCTAGAGACCAGATACCCAAAATCAAGGTGTCAGAGGGATTGGTTCCTTCTGAAGGCTGTGAGGAATAATCTACTCCATGCTTCTCCCTTAGCTTCTGGTGGTTTGCTGGCAATCTTTGGTATTCCTTGGCTTGTAAAAGCATCTCTATCTCTGCATTCATGTTCACATAGCATTCTCCCTGGGTGTGCCTGTGTCCAAATTTCCCCTTTAAACTAATAAAATTTGCATAAAATAATATGTTATTATTGTAAAAATGCTATATTAGTTAGGGTTTTCCAGAGAGACAAGAGATATTCATTATAAAGAATTGGCTTATACAATTATGGGGACAGAGAAGTCCCAAGATCTGCAGCCAGCAAGCTGAAGATCCAAGAGAGCCAATGGTGTAAATTCCAACCTAAAAGCAGGCTAGAGACCCAAGAAGAAGGCTGGAAAAGATCAATTTCCCAGCTCAAATAGGCTGGCAGGAGGAGTTTTCTCTTACTCAGCCTTTTTGTTCTATTCAAGTCTTTCACTGATTGGATGAGGCTGACTCACATTAAAGCGGGCAATCTGCTTTATTCAGTCTACTGATTCAAATGTTAATCTAATCTAGAAACACCCTGAAACAGACACATCCAGAATGATGTTTGGCCAAATGTATGGGTACTCTGTGGCCTAGTCCAGGTGACCTATAAAACTAATCATCAAAAGTGTACATTTTAGCATTAATAAAATTGTGTGATTTTGACACATTTAATGGTATTTTTCTGCTTATTTTATTAATTGCTTGATCATATCTTTTGCCCATTTTTCTATTGGAGGACCCATTTAAAAGCTCTGTTTGTTTAATTAAAAGGGCATGTAATTATTAATAAGCATGTTGACAGCAGATACAAGCACCCATAATTCAAAACTATTTTTATTTTCAAATGTTAACTTCCAGTTATTTTTCATTATGAAAGCTCATTTTTGCATGATAGCAGCCATAATATATAATTTTGCATTGTGGTGTTTTGATTTATTTTACATCAAATACTAAAATATCATTTAACATCCTGATCTAAAATAAAAGTGAGGAGAAGGCAGTTTGAAAAGAGGGAATTCATTGAGGTAAAATTCAAGTTGAAAAGAAAGCTCTCAGAACTTTACTAAATTTCCCCCCCTCTTTACTTCCTACATAACTGTTTTAGTCTTTCTCACTATTTTGCCATTCACTCCAGAAATGGTGCAAGGCATTCCAAGATTAAGCAACACAGCAAAGTCACCAGGTTTGACTCCTAAATGCTCACTGGGGACAGGAACTTGTGAATTTTTAAATACGGGAAGGTATAACTTTGGTCCCCTGGAAACACTGACACTTTGTGTAAACTTTGACAATGTGAGACAGGTTCTCTTATGAGATATAACCTGGCAAATCTTGCTCACTACAAATGGGAGCTATGTACTCTAACTTGAATGGAGTTAGGTCCAGAATATAACCTCTGGAAAAGTGTGTTTTGTTTCCCAGAAAAAAAGTCACATCCAATCAGTCTGAAAGTCACACACATAGCAAAGAACCTTTCAGACTTGCTGAGCCCAGCTTGTACGAAAGGCTGCCTTTCTCCAAGGGGCTCAGGTTACTTCCCTTGTACCATAAGCAGTTATTTCTTGAAAGATGCAGCTGCAGACCAGCTTGAGGAATTTTTATTGGGCAAGGAAGCCTAGGGCATTGGAAAAGAAGCTGCACTTGGAATTAGAGACCCAGAAAACTGGAGAAGGGGAGTGACTTCTCAAGTTTATTCCTGTAATGAGTACCGGGACAAGGATTTCAATTTTCTGTTTCTTTGAATGTTAAAAGGGATTACTGGCTTGAATACTCTATTTATTTTTTTTGAATACTCTGTTTAAATTTAAAGTAATACCTAATCTATTGGTTGTTAGACTGAGTTCAAGTTATAGATTTGCCTCTTATTAGAGATACAATTTTGTTAAAATATTTAACTGTGTTTTTCACAGATAAAGAACTATGTCACAAGTTGTAATGTGTATAAAATGCTAAGTGCAATGACCAGCATATAGCATCTAATTAATAGTAGTAACTAGCATTATTATAATCAAAAATAATAATTACCTTTTCACTAATATAGAGGGACCTTTCTTTTTCCATTTCATAGAATTATAAAAATGTTAAAACTGTAGCATCTTATACACAGACTGAAAGTAAAGGGATGGAAAAAGATACTTCATGAAAATGGAAACAAAACAAAACAAAAAAGGTAGGGTAGCCATACTTAGACAAATAGACTTTAAAATAAAGTCTATGCCCAGCCGGGCGTGGCTCAGCAGTTGAGTGTGGACCTAGGATCCAGGCAATCAGGGTTCGATTTCTGGTCAGGGCACGTGCTCCGCTTGTGGACTCGATCAATGACTCTCATCATTGATGTTTCTATCCTCTCTCTCTCCTTTCCTCTCTCTGAAATCAATAAAGATATTTTTTTTAAAAATAAAAATAAAATAAACAAGAGACCAGCAATTCCACTTTTAGGTACTTATCCAAAGGAACCCAAAACACTAAATTGAAAAGACATGTACAATCATATGTTCATTGCAGCATTATTTACCAAGATAGGAAGCAATCTAAGTGTCCATCAATAGATGAATGGATAAAGAAGAAATGGTACATAGACAATGAAATATGACTCTGCCATAAAAAAGAATGAAATCTTGCCATCTGCAACAACAGGGATGAACCTAGAGGGTATTGTGCTGAGTGAAATAAGTCAGACAGAGAAAGACATACCATATGATTCTAAAAAAATAATTAATATAAATAAATAAATAAATAAATAAATAAATAAATAAATAAATAAACCAGAATCAGACTCAGAGATATGGAGACCATTTTGACAGTTGCCAGATTAGGGGGTAGGCGGTGAAAAAGGCCAAAGGATTAAGAAGTACAAATTGGTAGTTATGGGATAGTAATGGGGATGTAAAGTGTAGCATAGAAAATATAGCCAATGATATCATAATAACTACATATGGTATCAGGTGGGTATTAGATTTATCAGGAGGATCACTTCATAAGTTATATAAATGTCTAATCACTGTGTTGTACACATGAAACTAATATAATATTGTATGTCAACTGTAATTGAAAAATAAAAAGTATTTTTCAAAGCACTATAGGGTCTTAGTAGTAATCCAACTTGCTAATCTTACAGATGAGAAATCTGAAGGCTAGATCTGGTTAAATCACCCAGTTAGTTAGTTGTAAAACCAAAATTGGAAGTCTGGCTTCCTGGCCCTCAGCTCTTACTACTATAACCCTTTCCATTTTCACTTCTTGTCTGCTTTGTTCCCAGACTAGAAAATCCCAGCAGGCTGGGTGTTCTGGTGTAAATGCCTGTTTTTCTTCAAACTTTCTTAAGGTTCTTCTAGGGAAAGAGGATAAAACCTCTTTCAACTTTACTCCTGATCCATGCACATTCCCATGAGGGTAAGGCTTGCCCATTCTGATCTTAATTATCTTACCTTGGCCATTCTGTCAATCAGACAGTCAACCAAAGCAGCTCCCCGCTCTAGTTCTCTCTCTTCCTATCACCTGTGTCCTACCATAACTCTCAGAAGAATCCATGTGTCTAGACACAGGATTTCTTGTCCCCATTTTGATTCAAAATAGCCTAAATTGTTTTCCCAAAAGCAGTAGCCAATGTCCTATGGAGGAAGAAAGAACACCTCTTTCTCTGTATCCACCTACTCCCTACTGGCAAAATCTAATCAGGGAACTTCTTTGATATCTTTCTTCTCTATTTGGTTCCCAAAATGGAATTCATATAAATATAGATATTCTCTGGTACTTTTTGAATGTACAAGAAGATGAAGAACAATTATTAAAGTTTTGAAGGGGTCATAGATTCTCATCTGCTTATGTCACTGAGATCCAGAGGGGTTAAAGGACAGCTTCTTCTATCCAAGAATTATGTGGTGAAGTTTATTGGTTTAGACACTAAGATGTAAATGAAAAAATAGGAAACATGGCAGGCTGGCTGTGGCAATGGAAAGCTATGGCAGCAACCCTGGAATAGATCAAAGGGTTTTTCTAATTCTACCTTCCTCTGAGTTTTCAATGTACTGTGGGAAGAGGCAACAAAGGCAGCACATCCCAAAGAGGAAGTGCCAGGATCACTGGTTTTGGAAGGGACTACAACCTGTATTTGCTGAGCTTTCTGGGGAAACTGCAACATAGGTGCCTGAATAAGAATCAGCTTGCATAGCCAAGTTCACCACTAGGGATTGTGTGAGCTTGTCTTCAGACCACTGAAGTTCAAGTCAGTAAGCAGAATGAGAATTGAGAGCACAGACTATACCAAGCATCAAAAAAAGTGTGTGTGTGTGTGTGTGTGTGTGTGTGTGTGTGTGTAAGTGTATGTATATATACACACATAACAATGCCTTTTCATTTCTGGTCTTGTATTTGTTTGTCTAACACTATTAGACATAGCAGAATTTAGGAGAACTTCTGGGGCATGGATTTAACTGTTCTGTATGACATATTCTTGAGGATAAACACCAGATGAAGATAGTTCATATTTCATTAAACTGGTCAGATGGGGGACTTATGAGAGGGAATACTCATATATGTTCTAACCAGATATGGGACAATGACTGTGGCCGGACTGAAGCCCTAGTTCAAGTACATAGTCCAAGACAAAAAATGTATTTCATTCTCCTGAACAAATTCATCTAAATAACATATTTTAAACAGCACAAAACCACAAGGATTAGGAAAACAGGAGAGGACACAACAGTAGCAAAATTTTGAAAAATGGAAAGCTGATGGGCAAGCAAAGGTACAGAATTTTAGGAGAAACAAGAACACTAAATATTAAGCCAGGAGCGAGGAACTAACACAAAGTACATCAATTCACACAACAAAATCCCCAAAGGCAGTACTTCTAGAAGAGTAGGGGAAAGATCTAGAATAAGGAAGATGAGTTTAAAATCTATTTAGGCAGCAGCAATTAGGTCTCCATATCCACTTCTTCACTCCTTGAAATTTCTTCTACTGACCCTAGAACATTATTGGAGATTAATTCTCTGGAAAGGGCAAAAGTAGGGTCTTTATGCCTGGTGTCCTCCAGTTCAGTCAAGATGGGAACACAAAAATTAAGTGATGGTGAGCTTTTATCAGACCTTTTCCCTTCTCTGCTCTCAGAGTACTGATCACCATAACTTACCCTCAAGGAAAGCGACTGGAAAAGCCTTCTCTAAGGAATATGACCAGCACAAGTAAAAACAAAAACCTAATCAAAGTTTCCCTCAAAGAAATGGCTCAGCCAGATAACCCTACAGTAACATTTATAGTTAACAAAGCCTATTTGTGCTAAAAGCTTACAATCAGCTTTTTAGTGACCATCTTATAAATGTAAATGGACAACCAAAGATCACCAGAAAAGCAGAAAAAAACAATTAGATGAAACAGGTACTTTGCCTATTTTCTTGAATAATCTATCAACATCCCATAGAGCGAAGACAATATTGCAACCATGAAAAAAAGAACAGGACAAAGAGGAACAGATATTTAAAAGAAAGATTCTAAAAAATAAAAAATATAGGTAAATGCATATATTCTATTTTTAGTATATACATAAATGCTTATGTTTAATCATTCTATATACATACAAGGTTTCCCTCTAATTTGTCTTTCTATACCACATCCAGTGGCTGCTGTATGACTAAATTCTTTAGGCACTTCAGGAACTCAGGGTGCTTTATACAAAATCCCCAAATGTAGCCTATGTATACTAAATTTTACTCCATGAAAATCGTTTTCTTATAACAATTGCTATAATGTACACCATTTATTGAATGGCTACTAATGTACTAAGAATTAAGCTGTGTCTCTTTTATACATTCTCTCATTTAATCCTCACAACCCTGCAAGGTAGATTACTCAGAGAGATTAAATAACAGGCTGGCACTCATGTGGTAAATGGAGGTGTGATTGTATAAGCACAAATCTCCCCAAGTCCAAACCCTTTCAAGTGCAACATGGGTAGCATAAAATCCATTCAATGGCTAGCTCCATTCCCAGTAGATTTGGGGTCTTTGCTTAAGCACAGCATGCCTGGTCAGCCCTAGCGATATTCTCTTGGTCTCTTGTTCATTCCTTTCCTCCATGTTGAGTCATCCATTGACAAATAAGTCTTTTGAACAGTAAACACTTCATCTTTGGTTAAGATAATGCTATTATATTATATACACAAAAATGCACACCCACACATATACATATAAATTAAATGTTTGCATTTATCTTCTTCAGTTTATTATAGTTGATACTTGAAAAACAAGAGGGGAGGGGTTAGGAACATCAAATTCATGCAGTTGAAAATTTGCATATAAATTTTGACTTCCCAAAAATTTAACCATAGTCATCCTTCAGTATATGTGGAGGATTGGTTCCAGGACCCCTAGGAGATAGCAAAATCTGTAGATTCCCAAATCCCTTATATAAAATGGCATATACCCTGTACACAGTAGTTTCTGTATCTGCAAAGTGAAAATAATGTTTTTGATCCTTGCTTGGTTAAATAAGGCAGATGGAGGGCTGACTGTATATTTATTGAAAAAAAACCAAAAAACAAAACACCAACATATAAGTGGACCCATGCGGTTTATAATTGTTTTGTTGTTAATCCTCATCTGACGATATTTAAAAATTTATCTTTATTGTTGAAAGTATACAGATACTCCTCCTTTTTCTCCCACTGATCCCCTCCCCCCCACATCTGCCCCTTCCCCCCCAGGCCTTCACCACACTATTGTCCGTGTCCATGAGTTATGCATATATGCATATAAGTTCTTTGATTAAACTCTCCTCACCCACTCTCTCTTCACTGCCTTCCCACTGAGATTCATCAGTCTGTTCCATGCTTCTTTGTCTCTGAATCTATTTTGTTCCTCAGTCTATTTTGTTTATTAGATTCCACATATGAGTGAGATCATGTAAAACTGAATCAAGTAGAATTGAAGCAGTAATAAAAAAATAAAAAAAAAACTCCCAGCAAACAAAAGCCCTGGGCTGGATGGCTTCACAAGGGAGCTTTCTAATTCTTTAAGTTGTGGGGTTAGAGAGTTTACTAAAATTGTTTCTTGTTTTTTGAGGTAGGCCTGTAGTGCTATGAACTTCCCTCACATGACTGCTTAGGTGTCCCACAGATTTTAGGTTGTTCTGTGTTCATTTCCATTTGTTTCCTGGAAGTTTTTGATTTCTTTCTTAATCTTATTAGTAACCCATTCATAGTTTAATAACATGCTATTTAACTTCAATGTTTTTGAATGTTTTTGAGTGTTTTTACTGCAGTTGATTTGTAATTTCATGCCATTGTGATATGAGATGCTTGATATAATTTCAATCTTTTTAAACTTGTAGAAGCTTGTTTTGTGTCCTAAACTGTGATCTGTCTTTGAGCATGACCCATGTGCACTTGAGAGAAATGTATATTCTGCAGTTTTGGGGTGAAATGTTTTGTAAATATAAATTAAACCCACCTTATCTAGTGTGTCATTTAGAGTCACTGTTTCTGTGTTGGCTTTTTGTCTGGGAAATCTATCCAGTGAAGTCAGTGGGGTGTTAAAGTCCATGACTATGAGTGTGCTGCTGTTGATGTCTCCCTTAAAGTCCTTAAGGTTATTATTGATGGGTCCTTATTTATTGTCATTTTAATTCTTTATGCCTATGTTTCCCTCTCCATTACATCTTATTATTACAGCCAACCCTTTAACCATTCTTGCAATGCTTCTATTTCTACTTGTAAGTACAGCAGTCCCTTTAACATTTCCTGCAATGCTAGTTTGGTGGTGATAAACTCCTTCTGCCCTTTTTTGTCTTGGAAACTCTTAATTTCATCATGTATTTTTGAATGATAGCCTTGCTTGATTTCAGACCCTTGTTTTGCATTACCTTCAATATTTCATGCCACTCCTAGAGTTTCTGACAGCCTTATGGGAGCTCCTTTGTAGGTAACAGATTGCTTTCCTCTTGTTGCCTTTAAGATTCTCTCTAGGTCTTGAATTTTTGGCATTTTAATTCTGATGTGTCTGGGTGTGGGCCTCTTTGGATTCTTCTTGCTTGAAACTCTCTGTACCTCCTGAACTTGTGTGACTTTTTCCTTGACCAGGTTAGGGAAGTTTTCTGTCATTATTTCTTCAAACAGGTTCTTTAACCCTTGCTTACTTTCGACCTCCTCTCGCACTCCTATGATGAAAATATTGTTACATTTCATGTTGTCCAAGAGCTCCCTTAAACTGTCCGCCTGTTTGTTTGTTTTTATTGTTTTTTTCTTTTTGGATCTCTGATTGATTTTTTTTACCCTGTCTTCTAATTCACTGATCTGATCCTTAGCTTCATCTAATTTGCTGTTTATTCTTTCCAATGTACTCTTTATTTGTGTTCTGTCATTCTTAATTTCCTTCATAGTTTCCATATCTTTTTTTATGCTGTTGAGCATCCTTACAAGCAGTATTCTGAACTCTATATCTGATAGATTGCTTATCTCCATTTCATTTAGCTCTTTTTTCTGGAGACTTCTCTTGTTCTTCCATTTAGGGCTTGTTCTTTTGTCTCCCCATTTTGTCTACCTGTTTGGGTTTGTTTCTGTGTATTAGGTAGATCTGCGAGGACTCTGAGTCTTTTTGGAGGGTTTCTGGTGCAGCCTGATGTCAGACACTGTTTGTGACTGGCCTTGAGTACCCTGTTTGGAGCTATAAACAACCCATGCCTTGAGGTACCCTCTGTTGGGACTGGGTGCATTTGGATAGTACCAAGATGCACACCAAAGTCTGCTTTTCCAAGGCCCAGGTCCAGAAGCAGATCAGGCAAAGATTCAAAGCACTCTGAGGTCTACCTCTGCCTGCAGGCTGATTAATCTGATTTTCTTAGTGAGCCTCAGGCTGTAGAAACTCCACAGAGTAGGGCAAGAGGTTTTCCATTGGGGGTGGGGGATTTCATTCCCCTCTGGCAAAAGCTGCTTGGAAAGTAAATATCTGCCTCTGAAGTACAGGGGAATGGTTCAGTATAGGAATCCAGAGGGGTGCCCTCTGATCTTTCTCTCCAAAGCCCACAACTTTAGATTCACCTCACAGAGCTCCAGTCTACTCAGCCCTCCCTCTGCTGGAGCCCAAGGTGAGTGGCTGCACATGAAACTTTGTGCATTGGCTCTTTAGGAGGATGCCTGTATTTCCAGCCACCTCTTCCTCACAGACAGAAACCCAGTTGCTTTTCACAGCCAGATGTTATGTGGGCAACTTTCTCAGTTCTGGAGCTCTTGGCTGGGAAGCACAGCTTGGCGTTTAGACCCCAAAGTCCTCAGTGGGAACCCCCCACAGCTGAGATATCCCTCTGGACCTTCAGCTGCTGCCTGTGGGAACCCAGCCAGCCCTCTCACACTTCCACACTTTCTACCAGTCTCTATGCAGTTTCCCCTTTACATCCTTGGTTATGAGGGTGCTCCCTAGCTTGTCTTCAATTGCAGTTGATTATTCACGATGGTTTTTCTATATTTTAGTTGCAATTCCAGTTTGGTCCTGGGAGAGTGTTAGCGTAGCTTCCACTCAGTCTGCTGCCATCTTTAATCCTTCTTACAATTTTTACACCCTGAGGATATTTTTCCATTGATTTTTAGAGAGAGAGAAAGGGAGGGAGGGGGGGAAAAGAAATAAACATCTATGTGAGAGAGACACATCAATTGGTTGCCTCCCATGAAACAGCCAGGGCAGGGACTTGAACCCAAGACCCTTTGGTGGGCATGCCAACACTCTATCCACTGAGCCACACTGGTTGGGGAAACCCATGCAGCTTAAACCTATGTTGTTCAGTGGTCAATTGTATTTCTCTTTTTCTCCAGGGACTTTTTTCCCCCAACTGTGTCTGGACATACAGGACTGGCATGCTCTGGCATGATTTTAAATCCCAATATTTAGTGCCAGAGTTGTCATACTTTCTGCTTAGTTAGCCATTCTGGTGTAATTCTTTGGCTTTTAAATTAGCAAGTCACTGTCAGAGAGAACTGGTCCTCCTGTCATCTTAGTAGCAGAAACAGAAAGTGCAGGTCAGAATACCTGTTCCACCAAGTTAAAGGGTATTGAAAATTGGTGGTTAATTCAAATGAGGCTTTACAACTGGTATAAAGTTCTCAGTGGTAAACATCCTGCAGGCTATTAGCCTGCTGGTCTTCTCACCTCTTGGCCATCTTTGGAGCCTCAGAAGACCTTGCTTCAATGAAGTAGTGGCAGCATATGCCCCACAACTCTACAGGGCCCCAAACTAAATTTTTTTCAGTTCACAGAGTCAATGAGGCTTTCATAATTGAATCATATTGACCCATCACCCAAGTATCTTCTGAGGACAGACAATGCTACCTATTGTACCTGTGCACTTGTTGACTTCTGTCACACAGGGCAATTTCTTCTCATTCTGAGATTTTCTGTTGATTTTTACTTCTGCTCATATAACCCGTGACTTCAGGACCTCTCTTGCATATTTCTAGTTAACAAATACATTAAAGTATGATTTTAACCCATTTTGTTTTATACAGAACTTTGGAAAATTTCTCAAAGATTGGTTCATAGGTTACTTACATGAGAATCACCTGGGAAGTTGGACTTTAGGTCATTGTCTCTCATAAGCAAACATTTTGATACAGGTAGTTTATTTGGAAAGTGAACTCATGAAGCAGGAGTTAGGCTTTAAAGAAGTAAAAGGAAAGGATGAAAAAATAATACAAGGATGCATTATGAAGTTGGACACCTCTACAGGTGACTGGTGGATGGTTTTGGAGAGATGTCTAAAGACCCTAATATAATGAATCTCAGATCTGTTTACCTGAGGATGAGAGAAAAGCTTTTATTCATTGGATTTCACCTACCATTGGTTAAGGTAGTTTGGCTAAGGATTTCACCTACCATTGGTTAAGGGTTTCCAATGGGGTGTTAATTATTCCATACTTCTGAGTTATTCATGTGTCACTGCTGAGTGGACTGAAGGAGGCATTTCATGCTGTTATGTTAAAGAAAACTGGGGCAAGAAGTATGAGATGCTGACTAGAGATGAGGTGCTGCGCAGGTGTACTTATATGAAATTAATCAAAACTTGCTTAGAACTGGTTAGTGTCAGGCCACTGGAGTTTAAGATTAGGCCAAAATTATTAACAGGAGTTCAAGAGATTTCCAATACAGCATGTGCAAATGGCAATTTGTGCTAATCTATCCATGATTATGGGTTGAATTATGTCCCCCTCATAATTCATATTTTGAAGTCCTAACTCCCAATACTTTAGAATGTAACCTTATTGGGAAGTAGTGTCATTACAGGTTTGATTAATTAAGTAATTCTTAAGTTACTTTAGTTAGAGTATGATTGGCCCATAATCCAATATGACTGGATCCTTATAAAAAGGACATATTTGGACACAAACATTTGCACAGGAGAAAACCTTGTGAAGACTGTAGTTATACTGCCACAAGCTAAGGAAGCACCAAAAGTTAAGAGAGAGGAACAGATCCTTTCCTAGCTCCCTAGAGGAAACATGGCCCTGTTGACACACTGATCTCAGGCTTCTAGCCTCTAGAACTCTGAGACAATAAATTCCTTTTGTTTAAGTCACCCAGTTTGTAATACTTTGTTATGGAAGTCCTGAGAAACTAATATATCCATGATCACTGTCCATGGGTGTATCATCTACACTTCTGCATTTCTAACAAGGTCTGCAGGCAGTTCTATAAGCACTCCAAGTTTAAGAAACCTGTTCTAGACTGAAATAAATAATGTAGTACCTGTGCCCCAAGGAAAATAAATCCAAGAGTGAACACCAAGCTACGTACAAATTGAAAATATGGGGAAGTAGAAAATGAGAGTCTTTAAAATGAAGCATGCCTAATAAAAGGAGAGAACAGATTCAACGGGATATGTAGAGAAGTAAAACCATTTTCCTCCAGTGTATAGGAGATGTAGGGATTGAGGCTGAGGTAGGTAAATAGGTAGGAAGAGAGAGAGAAAGAGAAAGGGGGGAGGGAAGGGAAGGGAAGGGAAGGGAAGGGAAGGGAAGGGAAGGGAAGGGAAGGGAAGGGAAGGGAAGGGAAGGGAAGGGAAGGGAAGGGAAGGGAAGGGAAGGGAAGAGAGAAAAGAGAGGAGAAAAAGAGAGATGTAATAGAGAGCCCAGAAAGTGTGTGTGTATATATATATATATATATATATATATATATATATATTTTTTTTTTTTAATTTCTAACTTGAATGACTTTCTTTTACAACTAAGTGATTCCTGACTAATAGGAATTGCCACTGATAGAATGTAGGTTTTGATGAGGGTAGGAATTTTGTTTGTTTTATTCATACCAAATAAAGCCTAGTAAAAAACTGGATCTCAATAGAGGCATACATAAATCTATAAAGTTGGAGGTATGATGCAAGCAAAAGGATGATTTTGTCATCTCTTTTGGCTACAGCCTAAATTGAAGGGTGTATAACTAATAGAGCAAGTGCACCAGGATATCTTCCATTTGCCCCTCCACCATTCTCTATCCTGCTCTCTACCTTGGGAGCCTGATCTGTGCAAACTATTTCAATCTCTTCCTTGCCCTTTGGTTTTCAGTTGGCTTTGGCTCATTAAGACCCTTGACAGAAGATGAGGAAGAAAATTAAGTGAAGCCAGAGTATTTATTTCCATATCTCCCTCCCTGCTGGATTGCCTTGAACTGGATGGGTTCCCCAAACAAAGACAACCTTCTTTATAAGACTCTCACTTTCTGGGTTCCAGTAAGTACTTTCTCATCTCTCTTCAGAACAGGCAATAGTAATATCTTTGCAGTTACCAACACAAAATTCTGTTTCGTGCAGAATCTTTTACAGTTCCCCTATATCCCAACCACATCTTTATAAATAATGACTTTATTAATCCCTCCTTAAATTATCCTAATTCAAGAGCATCATCTGTTTCCTGTTGGGGCCCTAACTAATACAGAAAAAAGTCAAATTCGCTTTTGTCCAAAATAATCCTTCTAATGTGTGTCTTGGCCTTTGAAAATTATAGTTCATAGAAAATGGATTCATTTCAAATAATCTAAGGAGTGAAGGAGGCAAATATTTATATAAGAAGGAATACTGTTTTATCTAAGAAATTAATTTGCAGATATATCTGATGGCTACAGCAAAGACAAACCAGTGACTGACATTTTTGCAAACATTTCCTTTTGCATACATCATCAATCTACCCATAGCATGTTCTTCTGAAGAAGATTACTGACTTACAAACCTGGGAAAGATGATGTAAAAATCTATAATAACCCTGTTTGTTCTCGTCATGGAATCATTTGTAACATTTTCTTCTTCTTGGGTTCATAATGAATACATGGTGTTAGAGATGGAGAGCTGAAAAATTATTTTCCCCAAGTTGCTTGTTTTTTTACATACTGAAATTAGTCCGATTATTTAAATCATCTTATTTAGATACATTTCATTTTATTATTTTATTTTTTTAAATTTATCTTTATTGTTGAGAGTATTACAGAGGTCCCATTTTCCCCCCCAATTGACCCCCTCCACTTTGCTCCCACCCCTCCCCAGGCCTTCACCCTGTTATTCACTGTGTCCATGGGTTATGCATATATACATATAACTTCTTTGGTTAATCTCTTCCCACCCTCCACCCCCCTTCCTTCTTTCCTCTGGAATATGATCATCTGTTGCATGCATCACTGTCTCTGGATCTATTTAGTTCATCAGGTTCTTTTGTTCATTAGCTTCTTCTTAAAGAAGACCCTTCAACTTTTACTGTAGCGCTGGTCTGGTGGTGATGAACTCCTTTAGCTTTTTCTAATCTGTGAAGCTTTTTATCTGACCTTCAATTCTAAACGATAGCTTTGCTGGGTAGAGCAATCTTGGTTGTAGTTTCATGCTTTTCATCACTTTGAATATTTCTTGCGACTACCTTTTGGCCTGCAAAGTTTCTGTTGAGAAATCAGCTGACAGTCCTATGGGTGTTCCCTTGTAGGTAACTAATTGCTTTTCTCTTGGTGCTTTTAAGATTCTCTCTTTGTCTTTAACCTTTGGCATTTTAATTATGATGTGTCTTGCTGTGGGCCTCTTTGGGTTCCTCTTGTTTGGGACCCTCTGTGCTTCCTGGGCTTGTAAGTCTATTTCATTTCCCAGGTAGGGGAAGTTTTCTGTAATTATTTTTTTCAAATAGGTTTTTAATTTCTTGCTCTTTTTCTTCTCCTTCTGTCACCCCAATAATATGAATGTTGGGCCGCTTGAAGTTGTCCCAGAGACTCCTTATACTATCTTCATATTTCTGGATCCTTTTTTCTTTTTGCTCTTCTGGTTGGGTGTTTTTTGTTTCCTCATTTTCCAAATTGCTGGTTTGATTCTCAGCATCTTCTACTCTACTGTTGATTCCCTGTAAATTATTCTTTATTTCAGCTTGTGTAGCTTTCATTTCAAATTGATACTTTATTATGTTATTAGTTTTCTCAGTTATTTTCCTAATAGTAAGCTTAAACATCCTTATATACAAAATTCTGAACTCTGTATCTGTTAGCTTGCTTGGATCTATTTCATTTAGTACCTATTCTAGAGATTTCTTCTGTTCTTTATTTTGTGACATGTTCTTTTGCCTCTACATTTTGGCTGCTTCCAGGTGTTTATTTCTATGTATTAGGTAGAGCTGCTATGTCTCCTGGATTTTGTAGAGTGGCTTTGTGTAGTAGGTGTCCTGTAGGGTTCAGTGGCTCAGCCTCCCAGTCACCTGAGCTGGGCCTTCTAGGTGTTCCCCTGTGTGGGCTGTGTGTACTGTCTTGTTGTAGCTGAGCCTTGGTTGCTATTGGCATCACTGGGAGCAATTGACCTTCAGGCCCATCAGCTGTGAGGACCAGCTGCAACTACAGCCAGAGAGCTGCTGTGCTGGAGACACCCAATGGAGCAGGATTTACTTCAGTGGGGCTTTGGTGCTCACCAAGTCCACCCCTTGAGTGTGTCATTTGTGGATGTGGTAGGATTATAATCCAGTGTGGTTGAGTGTGACCACCAGGTGCACTGTCTCTGGGGCCTCTCAGGAGGTGCAAAGTCAGCCTCTGCCAGTGCCTTGCCCAGGGCCCCCCAGCATGAGCTACACAGCAAATCGTAGTGGGCTGCTACCTGTGCTGGGCTTGGCATTGTCCAGGAGAGGCCAAGCTATGAACCAATGCAGGCTGCCACTAGTGCCAGGCCTGGGGCCACTTATCAATTCGTGTGGGGCATGCTGCTTCTTGTTTGAGAGATTTTAGGAAAGTCTTAAGCATGAAGTTCAAGAGGCACTTGCATAGAAAAGCCATTGGAAATGGATTGGATGAGCTTGCTGGTAAGGAGGGGCAGAGTCTCCAGGAATCACCAAGGTGGGGCCAAAGGTGTGAGTGAGGTGCTGGTGATTCAAATATGGCGCCTGCTTGCTGGCTCTGTGTGGGGAGGATTTGTCAAAGGAGCAATGGCCTCTGCCAGCTCCTCTGCCTGGGAGAAAGCTGCCCCTCTACCTCTCGCCCCAACCTCAGGCAGGTTAGTTCTTCCCTAAGTTCCTTTCAAGCTGCTGCCCGGCGCTGGGTCTCAGAGGGAGTGCGTTTGAGTGAGTTTGTGTGCGAACCCTTTGAGAGGAAAGTCTGGGACTCCTGCACCCTCTGTGACCCTCAGAGACAGTCCCCGCTGATTTTCATAGCCCAAAGTTTTGGGGACTTCTCTTCCCATCCCTGGAGCCCTGGGCTGGGGGCCTGATGTGGGGTTGGGACCCCTCACTCCGAGGAACCTCCACCACCGAGACGTCCTTCCCATATTTAACCCCGCTGCACTGGGTATGGGCATGCGGCCAAGTGTCCGGGATCCAGCCCCAATCCGCCTGCATCTCTGCCCCTCCTACCAGTCTCCATGCTTCTTCAGTTCCCTGGTTGTAAGGCTTCTGTTCGGCCAGATTTCAGGAGGTTATGAGTGATGATGATTCTGTATTTTAGTTGTAATTTTGATGTGGTTGTGGGAGGCAGCGGGTACAGCTGTTACCTAAGCCGCCATCTTGTTTCTTCCTCTAGATACATTTTAAATCAGGGGTGGGGAACTTTTTTCTGCCAAGGCCCATTTGGATAGTTATAACATCATTTGCGGGCCATTCAAAATTATCAACTTAAAAATTTGCTATGATAAAGCTCAGATTGATTGAATTTATAGTCCCACCTGATTTCTTGGGCTGTATATGGCCCAAGGGTCCAATGTTCCCCTCACCTGCTTTAAATGAATAGAGCCTTAATTTTGGTTTCTATATCCCAAGTAACTCTTATTCTTTGAAAGAACATAAGAGGATTTACAAGCACATGAGCAATACAATTTCCCATAAAATACATCAAAAGACTAGGTTTGCTTTCTGCACATGGCAAAGGCTGGTATATCTAGGCCAGTCAGCAGTTACAATGGCCAGGACTTGAACTTTAGCTAGACCTTGAAGCAAAAGTCAAGTGTATCTTTTTTATATCTTTATGGCAAGTGCCATATATAAGACACTCAACAAATATTTGTGGAAAGAATTAGTCACCAAAATATCATAGGAAGACAATATGAAAAGGGAAAACATGAGAAACATAAGGCTTCCTTTCCTTATAGTTTTATTTAGATGAGCATAGTTCTTTGGTCAGACCTGAGGAATTGGGCTGATGGAGTCTAGTTTAGTTTTGCATGTAGTTGTCTACATGCTAAGTGTTCAGCACTAAATCATAAGAAAGAAACAAAAAACATGACCTCTGTCTTCACAGAGAGTATAGAATTTTTATAGCCTTTTATCTTGTTTTTCTCTTTTATTTTATGGTCTCAAGATACTTTGAAGAACTATTTGACATGCATCATAGCCAGGTTTTCCATGTCCTCTATTTGCATCTCAAGCTACCTATTCCTCCAAAATGTGACCTAGCAGGAGTTGTCAAACTTATCTAATTCCTTCTTTGTTTCTATCTATTGTTTCTTTACATTTTTACTCCATTAAAAAATGAGTGGTTAATGAACACAGCTAAAATTGAAAGCAAAGAGAATCCACTTGGAAATGTGCATATTCTCCCAAGGGAATGGTGAGATGAGATACAGTTAATAACAACACAGAAAGATGAAGCCTGGCACACCAGCACTGTGATTGTATAATTGAAGTGCTTCAGGTCTGGCAAAGGCCTTGGCAGCCTTTCAGCAAAAGTGCATTTCAAAAGTAATTTCAAAAAAGATTTAATAAAAGGCTGGAGCAGAAGAAGAATGGTAGAGATAAGTGAAAGTTGGCTTTATTCTTGGTATTTAACTAAAATGTAATATTCCTTTTATACTGCAACCTTTAAAAGGCTGAATAACCAAATACCCACATCAATATCATTTCCAACATCCTTGAATAACATTTGTAGTATTAAAAAGGCATGCCAGGGCTGGGTGTAGGTAGAAGAGAGTATAGAGGGAATAAATAGTGATGGAAAAAATGAAATTAAGTTAAATGTTTAAAAAGACATGTCATTCTTTCAGATTTATCATTAATATCTGAGTATTTGTTTCTAAGTGTATATAAATAATCTATAACCTAGGATGAAAATCTGCTTGAGATTTATAATGTTGAAATTCTATCAGTCCATTGAAGTATAAATATATTTTTCTTAATGTAAGAACAAAATATAATACAAATTTTAAAGATTTAATTACTGTATTTTGGGCAATATTTCAACAGTCATAAAACTGAGTTATTTCAAAATAAGATGTTTTGCATAGTTGTTATTTTTGCCTAATCATTGTTTTCCCATTAAGTCTCGAAATAATAGGAGGAACCATGAGTACCTAAAGAAGGTAAAATGTGACAAATGTGAATACTGGAGGAGAACAGTTTTCCACAGAAAAGATCTGAGAACTGCTGTCCCTTGGTCTGAGCCCACTTAGAGATTTCTAACTTGAAGAAGATGAAGCTCAGAGAGCATGGGGTGAAAGTCTTGCCCTTATTTTATGGTGACTTAGGCTACTCTTTCCATTTGGAAAGAGTCTGGATTGGAATTTTAAAGTCTTTTCCCATACAGACTCAGGGATTGATGACTATAATTTCTTTCTTCTTTCACAGGTGACAAAATTAATTCCATGTAAATTATGTGACATATTTATTTTCACAGAGTTAAATTAAGCCAAAGTATACAACTCTTGAAGAAATGAAGATGAGATAATTAAATGATTAAGAGAAACTGATCTCTGATATGCAAATTTATTTAATTAAAAATATATTAGAATTAAATATATATAGATGAAAGTATGTCTCATTGGTGTATTTAGGTTGACACACTGGACAAGCATGATATTAATAATAAGTAAACAAATCTTTCCTATTAACATTGCACAACGTTCATGAATAATTAGAATCCCATGCCCTTTGAATATAAACCCTCAGCCTCCATTTAGGATAGTGATTTTCAAACTGTGCAACTCAGAGCCCTCTAAGATCTGGAAACAGCCCAAGTGCCCATCAGTAGATGAGTGGATAAAAAAGCTGTGGGACATTTATACCATGGAATACTATGCAGCTACAAAGAAGGATCTTGTACCATTTGGGACAGTATGGATGGACCTGGAGAATATTATACTAAGTGAAATAAGCCAGTTAGAGAGAGACAAATATCATATGATCTCACTTACATGTGGAATCTAAAGAACATAATAAACTGATGAACAAAATTGATTCAGTGACAAGGAAGCATGGATCAGAATGACAAATCTCAGAGGGAGGGTGGGGGTGGGAGGGTGGGTGGGGAGAGATTAACCAAAGAATTTATATGCATATATGCATAACCCATGGACACAGACAATAGTCTGGTGGAAGCCTGGGGCAGGAAATAGGTGCAGGGTGAAAGGGGTCAATGGGAAAAAAGGGGACATCTGTAATATTTTGAACAATAAAAAAGAAAATTAAAAATAATAATAAAAATAAATAAATAAAGGCTACCATATGAGGATAATGGAAATTTGGGGACTTGACTTCCTCTGCTTCAACCAGAACATTTTCTTATCCCCACATCCATCCATTTCATATACTGAGGGGGAAAAAATTATGTTATACACACACACAAATACACACACTCACACCACATTTTTTTCTCGTGCTAAGATAAGTACAGGTAAGACATAGCTATATTACAGGTGTCTGACATAATGTACTGAGAACATAACATCACTTCATTGGCATTCCTGACAAAAATGTATAACCTATTCTATTTGTGAGAAAACAAGTAGATAAACCCAAATTGAGAGGCATTTTGTGATGTGCTAGAATTGGCTCATGCATACAGCTCATGAGAGCTGACTGCGCACAGTTTTTTCCAATGGCACATTCACTGATATCACATTGTTAGCTTAACATCAACCACCGTGGGAATATATATATCATGGAAATTGGCAAATGCTATAGAGCAGGATTTTTTTTTTAAAGAAAGATAACTGTTAAACATTTACCAGATCATTGATGAATATTCTACAAATAATTGGTCCATATTCTCCAAAAATGTCAGTATCATAAAAGACAAATAATGCTAGAAAAATTTCCCCCATTAAAAGAAACTAAAGAAACACAATAGGTAAGTACATGCATACTCATGAACTGGTTCCTGGACAGGAAAAAAATGTTCTCAATGCTATTATTAAAATAATGTGTAAAACTAAAGTATGAATTTAATTTTTTTTATTTCTTAATTTATCTTTATTGTTGAAAGTATTACAGATGTCTCATTTTTTTCCCCATTTACCCCTTCTACCCCACCACTGTGTCCTGCCCCAGGCTTGCACCACACTATTGCCTGTGTCCCTGAGTTAGGCATATATGCATATAAGTTCTTTTGTTAATACCTTCCAACCTACCCACCCACCCCTGCCTTCCCTCTGAGATTCATCAGGCTGTTCCATGCTTATATGTCTCTGGATCTATTTTGTTCAAAAGTTTATTTTGTTAATTATATTCCACATGTAAGTGAGATCATGTGATATTTGCCTTTCAGTAGATGTGCCCATCAGTAGATGAGTGGATAAAAAATCTGTGGTACTTTTACACCATAGAATATTATACAGCTATAAAAAATTATCTCTTATCCTTTGCGGCAGCTTGTATGGAACTGGAGAGTATTATGCTAAGTGAAATAAGCCAGTCAGAGATGGATATGTATTACATGATCTCACTCATATGTGGAATCTAATGAACAAAATAAACTGATGAGCAAAATAGATCCAGAAACATAGACGCATGGAACAGACTGAGGAATCTTAGTGGCAAGATGGGCGTGGGGGAGTGGGTGGGGAGACATTAATCAAAGAACTTATAAGCATAAATGCATAACCCAGGGACACAGACAATTGTATGGGGAAGGCCTGGGGATGGGGCGGACGTAGGGTGGAGGGGATCAATTGGAGAGAAAAGGGGAGACATCTGTAAAACTTTCAAACATATATATATATATATATATATATATATATATATATATATATATATATATATAGAGAGAGAGAGAGAGAGAGAGAGAGAGAGAGAGAGAAAGAGGGGAGAGAAAATGATAAACCAATCTAGCAAAATGTTTCCAATTACTGCATTAGAATAAAGGTATTCAGAAATCTCTGTATTCTTCCTACATCTTCTTGTAAAATTTTACATATATACTTTTAACTTTTTATTTTGAGAAAATTTCAAACATATGGTGTACCCATTAAACCTTGTCAATTCTGAAAGAAATAGTACATAGTAAAATAGTACAGTCACATTTTATACCATTAAAATAATAGAAACATTTAAAATGATAAAACCCAATGCTGGCAAGTGCGTTGGAAATGCTTAGTGGATTTTAAGTTGCCACAAATATTTTGGAAAGCAACTCACCAATATCTCAAAAGTTTTCTAAACATTCATAACCTTTTGACTAAGCAGTTCCTCTTCTCAAATTTGAGACTGCTCTATAGTGAAAAAATTACTAACCAGGATAACTGCCCTATTGGAATACATCATGCACAGGAACCCATGAAAAACTATCATTATTCAGACTGTGTAACAGTATAAAAAAGTATTTCATGCAAAAATTCAAAATATAAAACATTATATAGTTATAAAAATTATTTAAAGCATGTATAAGAACAGATATTGGAAGGGAACACAGAAAATTAAAGCATTGCTCTATTAGTATGATGAAATTAAGGGAGATATATTTTCTACTTAAAACATCTTTTAACTTGTGATTTATAGTTATATGGTTATAAATATATAACTATTAACTTGTGATTTATTTTTATAAATATTATAACATTAAACTATATAAAATAATTTCAGGATGGGATCTGAATTCACAACTGACTCCACCACGCCATTTTTCCATGGCCTAAAGCTGCACGGGAATACGGGAAGTGCAGGTCTTTTCGGACCATTGGTGAGCTTTTCCTCCTTTTGGCACCCTTCTTTCTAATGTTCTACATCTTAGGTGCATGGCCAGTGCTCTCAGACAGCTAAGGAAAGCACATGTCACACGTAGCTATTCCCCATTAAACGTAATATGCCACTCCTAAGGACATTCACATTTTCAAAATAATCAGAAAGTGTTTACAGAATACAGTCACAAATCCAGGTTCATCTTAGGGGCTGCAAGTTTCAAAACACAATTATAGGGGACAGAACACATAATAAAGTAATTTCTAACAGAGAATTTTAAGGATATTTGGGGGGCAGCAAAGAGAGAGGGTAGGTGAGACTTTCCTAGGGTCCATGGAATGATGTTATAGGAACAGCCAACTTCATATAGCAATTCTGTTCTGAGGCAGTGTGCCTGACATAGATTCTACACACACACACTATTTTTCTTCCTCCACACTCCAGTCAGCTCAGGCACAAGCAAATTTGATATCATTCTTCATTCTGAGTTTTTCTTTCTCCCAGTCACTTGTTCATAAATTTCCCTCACTGCATCATTGAAATCTGTCGCAGCATTCTTGATAAATTCCTTATGCCCTTACCTCCTGTCATCCATAACATTATCTCCCTCTTTTCTAGAGTTTCTCTTAATATTCAGCTTTAAAGACTTCAGCCAGTGTTTTCTCATTGTTCATTTCCTTACAAATGCAGAAAAAAACCTCAGCTCTCCAACTAATTGGATCATCTCCATGCATTTTTAAGGAAGGGTGCAAAATGGTCAAGCTTGCTTTCAATAAGTCTTCAAGGCATCTCTTCAGCTGTTTTTCTAAACTCCATTCCTCTGCTCTGCCTCATTAGCTCACATTTCTTCCCCTGCAAAGCTGAAGAGTCAGGGTTGGGAGAGAGAATGTGGGACAAGCTGTTTTGACAAGTGAAATTACAAAGGAGATGTTCATTGTGGCCATAAAGCAGCTGTTTTGGAAGCTTTTCCTCTAAAATAGTTTGGGAAACATAGAGAACACTTAATGAAATCATATTGCTTACAGTCAGTTTGTAACAACAATGGACATAAATATTGCTTTTTAAATTATCTTTCAACACATAAAATGAGCTAGCAAAACAGAGAAATACAGGGACTTTTTCATTTTAGTGAGGATATACACTTTATGCCATAGGATTGGCCAGTGTGGAGCCTGGTCAAATATCTTCCAGCTACCAAAGTGGAGCTGATCCTAAAATTGAGCATCATCTCTTCATCATCTGTGCTGCCTTATTCTCCCTAACACCCTCCTTCCTTTCACTTCCCTCTTCTAGTGGATGTGATTTGTACGTGATCCAACTTTTTAGGCCACTCTTGTGCTCAGGTTTTAGTCAACCACTCCAAGTTGTTTCAGGTAGTTCATGGAGTCCAATCCATCTGAACTGTCCAGACTGCTGAGTTTTTGGATGAACAAGAATTTATTAATAATAGGTATATTTAGCCAATGTTATATTTCATTCTCCTTGATTTAGTGCCTTTAGAATTTACTCTCATATATGTATTTTCCAGATTATCACTGATACAATTTAGTAAAACTCTTGCCATTTTACCAATGTTTAAGCTATTTCCTCCCCTCTCCATCTTTGCACTCGTCCCTCACTCTAAGTGTGATATGACAGGACTGTAGTTATGGTGGTGATAAATTCCTTTAGCCTTTTTTGTCTGGGAAGCTCTATATTTCACTATCTATTTTGAATGATAGCTTTGCTGGAAAGAATTTTCTTAGTTTCAGATCCTTGTTTTGCATTACCTTGAATACTTCATGCCATTCCTTTCTGGCCTGTAGAGTTTCTGACAGCCTTATGGGAGCTCCTTTGTAGGTAACAGATTGCTTTTCTCTTGTTGCCTTTAAGATTCTCTCTAGGTCTTGAATTTTTGGCATTTTAATTATGACGTGTCTGGGTGTGGGCTTCTTTGGGTTCTTCTTGCTTGAAACTCTCTCTGCCTCCTGAACTTGTGTGACTTTTTCCTTGACCAGGTTAGGGAAGTTTTCTGCCATTATTTCTTCAAACAGGTTCTCTAACTTTTGCTTACTTTCAACAGCTACTGGCACTCCTATGATGAAAATATTGTTACATTTCATGTTGTCCAAGAGCTCCCTTAAACTGTCCTCCTGTTTTTTTGTTTTTTCTTTTTTGTTCTCTGATTGAGTGATGCTTTCTACCATGTCTTCTAATTTGCTGATCTGACTCTCACCTTCCCCTAATCTGCTGTTTATTCCTTCCAATATATTCTTTTTTCTATGTCATTCTTAATTTCCTTCATAGTTTCCATTTATTTTCTCATGTTGTTGAGCATCCTTATGATCACTGTTCTGAACTATACATCTGATAGATTGCTTATCTCCATTTGATTTAGCTCTTCTTCTGGAGAATTATTTTGTTCTTTCATTTGGGGCTTTTTGTCTCCCCATGTTGGCTTCCTGTTTAGATTTTTTTCTATGTATTAAGTAGATCTGCTAGGACTCCCAGTATTTTGGAGGGTCTCTGGTGCAGGCCAGTGTCAGACACTGTTTGTGCGTGGCCTTGAGTACCCTGTTTATGCACTCTACAGCTTGTGGTTCCCTCTGCTGGGGCTGGGTGCATTTGGAAAGGACAAAGATGCTCACCAAGGTTTGCTTTTCCAAGCCCTGGGTCCAGATGCAAATCAGGCAAAGATTCAAAGCACCAAAGGTTAATTATTCAGTCTTTTGCTGAGCCTCAGGCTGTAGAAACTCCACAGTGTGGGGAGGGGTTTTCCAACAGGGTGGGGCAATTGCTTCCCCCACCTCAGGCTAAAGGTGCTTAGAAGTTAAATGTCTGCCTGGGAAAGATGTCCTCTACAGTATAGGGGAATGATTCAGCACAGCAATCCAGACGGGTGCCCTCTGTGCTCTATCTTCAGAGCCCACAACCCTAGATTCTCCTCACACAGCTTGGGGTTTATGCCCCAGAGTTCTCAGTGGGAACCCCTCACATCTGAGATATCCCTCCGGACCTTCAACTGCTGCCTGTGGGATCCAGGCCAGCCCTCTGACACCTCTGCACTTCCTACCAGTCTCTATGCGGTCTCCCTTTTACATCCTTGGTCATGAGGGTGCTCTCTGGCTAGTCTTTAGTTGCAGTTGATTATTGGAGATGGCTTTTCTATATTTTAGTTGTAATTTCAGTTTGGTCCTGAGAGAGTGTCAGTGTAACTTCCATTCAATCTGTCTCCATCTTCCACTTGCATATATTTTATTTTATTTTTTGTTTGTTTTGTTTTTGTTTGTTTTAATTTTATTTTTGTTTAAAATATTACAGATGTCCCTTTTTCTCCCCAATGACCCATTCCACCCCTCCCCAGTCCCTCTCCCCACCATTGTCCATGTCCTTGGGTTGTGCATATATGCATATGAATTCTTTGGTTACTCTCTCCCCCTCCACCCACCCACCCTCCTCCATCCCTCTGACATTCATCAGTCTCATCTATGCTTCCATGTCATTGAATCTATTCTGTTCATCAGTTTATTAACTTCTTTAGATTCCACATATAAGTGAGATCATGTGATGTTTGTCTTTCTCTGCCTGGCTTATTTCATTTAGCATAATTTTCTCCAGGTCCATCCATACTATCCCAAAGGGCACGAGATTGTTCTTCTTTATAGCTGCATAGTATTCCATGGTGTATATGTCCCACAGCTTTTTTATCCACTCATCTACTGATGGGCACTTGGGCTGTTTCCAGATCTTAGCTATTGTAAACTGTGCTGCTATGAACATCGGGGTACATGTACTCTTTTTCACTTGCATATATTTTAGATACTGATGTAGGATGAAGCTGTTTATTTTCTGGATTAAATTGTGACGTGATTATTTTCCCCTTTCTCCCTTCTTGATTCTCTCAGGGGCACTTAAAATAAAACAGTCTAGTTCACCATCCACTTGATTCTCACATTTCCTTTGCAATGATTACAAGATTTTATAAAAATATTAAAATTTACTACAATAACAAGGCATTTTCACTGTTTTTTTCTGGCTTTAATAGTGTTAAGATATTAACTAGTACAATGAATACAAAGGTTATATTGATGAGCTATCATTCATATGAAGTATAACAAAAGGATAAGTAAAATTCAGTTTTGGGAAATCCCAATTCCCAATTAATGTAGGGCTAGTTATTATGGGTAGTACGACTTTGTTTAAAAATTGCTTTCCTAGAAAATGTATAATTAAAGATGCTAAGAGTGTCAGTTACTCAAATCCTATCAAGAAAATGTATGCATTGCTAAATTTTTATTGGTGCCTTAGAACTTCCTAATTATATAACAATCACTGTGGCCTTGTATTGAAAATATGTTGCAAAGTCATTTCAAATGTTTCCCATAATGCTTGAAAATTTTTTTGAATAACAAAAATGGTGTTGTGTCTGCAGAAAGAAAGTCATAAAAGGACTTTCCACCACTTTTTTTTATAATTAGTAAACAGGTGTCTAGTTTCCCTGTGACACAGAGGTAGTAGAAATACAACCCAAGTTATACCTCCCTGATTAACAGTAAGGAAAAGCAAAATAAACCAAAAAAAAAAAATGTGAAAATGTGTAATGCGGGAGCACTCTCCATTGCAGCCATCAGAGAGTGTACCAAACCTGGGCACAGAATGAGCCTTTCATGAGATGAAGTAAATATTATAGCCGGTATTCTTAAAAAGTTACAGTAACTACGTATTGTGTTTATAGATGTAAGAATTGAAAAACCTTGTTCACCTAGGTAAGTAAATGAATAAAAATCATTTGGTTATAGCAAAATTGTTCCATTCCAAAAAATATGTTGAAAGTTGACTAGTGGTTATATCATCAGAAAACATTTTGTCCTTTATTTTTAATTTTTTTTTCAATTACAGTTTACATTCAATATTATTTTGTATTAATTTCAGGTGTACAGCATAGTGGTTAGACAATCATATACTTTACAAAGTGTTCCCCCTGATATTTCCAAGACCTTACTGGCACCATAAATGGTTATTACAATACTATTGACTGTATTCCTATGCTGCACTCTACATCCCCATGACTCTTTTGTAACTACCAATATGTACTTCTCAATGCCATCACCTTTTTCACCTAGTCCTCCAACCTTCCCTCCCCTATGGAAGCCATCTGTTCTCTATATTTTTGAATCTGTTCTGTTTTGTTTCTTTATATTGTTCTTTAGATCCCACATATAAGTGAAATCATATGGTACTTGTCTTTCTCTGACTTACTCATTTCACTTAGCATAATACCCTCTAGGCCCATCCATGCTGTTGCAAATGGTGAGATTTCATTTTTTTTTTTTTTTTATGATCGAGTCATATTCCATCATATATATGTAACACAGCCTTTTTATCCACTCGTCAACTGATGAGAACTTGGGTTACTTCCATAGCTTGGCTATTATAAATAACATGCAATGAACCTAGGGGGGCACATATTCTTTCGAATTAGTGTTTTGGGTTTCTTCAGATATATACCCAGATTTTTAATGATGTATATAATTTGATAACTTAATTAGGTCCATCCTCAAATCACTTCAAAAGAAAGAATTGGAAAGCAGATGATTTCCAATGGGTTTGCTATCCAGTCAGTTTAGTCATTCACTTTCTAATTTTCTGGGAAGTATGTAAAAAGGGCTTTACTAAAATTTGTAAAATGGCAATTTATTATTCCTGTTATTTTTTCACTTAGAAGCAGGCACCTCATGTAATATCACATACCCAGAAAAGATTGGGGAAATTAAAATATTGTTAAGTTTTTATATAGTGTTTTTATTTTATCACATAAATTAAATACTGTTTTCACTTAAACCTTGTAGCTGAAAACATACAGTAAGACATTGGTGAATGAAATCTCATTCTCTATTTCATTGAGAATATACAGTATAGAGGAAATGAGCTTTGTAAAAGATTAATGTTTTCCATAATGCTCCAATTTTTTTTGAATATTCATATTCCTAGAAAGACAAAGTATGGAGCCTTGTTATGAATTATATACTGGATGAAATAAGGCATGGTATCTTCATTTTTTTTTTTTTCTATATGCTTCTATGAAGTCCTATCAGAATAATGGTGCTGTTCCTTACCCAGGCAACTTTGATAATACATCCCTAGATTCTGGTCCCAGAAGCAGAAACTGAGAGGAGGATTCATGTGTCAGTGATGTATTAAGAAGTAAGTTCAGTCCTTAAGAAGTAAGTTCAGTCCGGCCGAGCGTGGCTCAGCGGTTGAGCATCAACCTAAGATCCAGGCGATCCGGGTTCGATTCCCGGTCAGGGCACATGCCCGGGTTGCAGGTTCGATCCCCATTCAGGGGCGTGCAGGAGGCAGCTGATCAATGAGTCTCATCATTGATGTTCTCTCTCTCTCCTTCTCCCTTCCTCTCTCTGAAATCAATAAAGATACATTAAAAAAAAAAAGAATTAAGTTCTCCCGATAGGAAGCAATCAGGAAGTGAAGGAAGCAGTGCAGGGTTGTGGAAGAAAATAACAAGAGTGAGATTTCAGAAGATTCCCAACCTTGGGGAATTCTGAAATGTAAATCACACAAAAGTTTGCCCCACCTCAAGACAGGGGTTGGGCTTTTGCCCTCTCTCCTGTACCAGTCAGCCTTTGGCTATAGGTCACCCTTGGACATGGGGGAGGGCAGGGGCACATAAACTGCCAAGCACTACTAGCTCTCAGTGTCTCTAGATAAGGTAACTTGAATAGTTCAAGAGTATTTCTATAAGGAAAGCTGCAGGTATAAATCATTAAGAGCAAAACACACAGAAGCTGGGGTTTGGGCAGTTTGTATAGGGAGCTAGACAAAGCAGTAGCAACATCTGCTACATTTTAAATTAACTTTTTCTCCTTCCCAGTCTCACTGTCCCCATGTCTTCACTCTTGGTTCCTGAGATCTGTCCCAAATAAACTACTTGCACCAAAGGCCTTGTCTTAGGTTGTGTTCAAAATGACATAAATAACTTATTCCTCCTCCTAGGAGGAACAGTTTTCAGGCTCTTTCCAAAACTAGGCATGTTTGGAACAGCAGCTTCTCTCTTTAAAGTTGATTTTATTTGTTGAGTACATTTTATCATTTACCTAACTACATAAAGAGTAAGCAACTGTTTTGCATAACTAGCATTACATGAGTGTTATGTGGAAGGAACCTCCCCAGTAGGAGGGAACTAAAAGTTTCACAATCAAGCTTGTTATAATTTGCTGTATTTATTTTTGGTAATTCTACATCAGTGCCATATATGCAGCGCAAGTAATAGAAGCAGAAAATGTGTTTTTTAAAACTGGCCAAAAACTTTGTGATTGTATTCCTTGGATAAACAGTTATGCCACTCCAGCTTTCCCCACTTGGTCTTCCCTTTTTTGTCCCACTCTCAAAACCTAGGCACTAAGCTGAGCTCACACTTATTCTTAAAAACACCTCTTTTTTAAAAATTCAACTTTATTGTTGAAAGTATTACAAATGTACCATTTTTCCCGAATTGACCTCTTCCACTCCATATCCCAAAACACCTCTTGAAGAGACAAGTAATAGACTTAAGGAATTACTTGCAAACACATATCTGATAAAAAACAAAACAAAAACCAAACAAAACAAAAAAAAACTTGGATTCAAAATTCACCAATAAGATAATTCCATTTTTTAAAAATGGGCAGAAGATTTGAATACTCACTTCACCAAAGAAGAGACACAGATGACAAGTACATTTAAAAAATGTTCAACATCTTTAGTCATTGGGGAAATGCAAATTAAAACCACAATAAGATACACACCCTCTAGAATGGCTAACATTTTAAAAACACGGTAATTGACAATACCAAGTGCTGACGATATTGTGGAGCAACTAGAACTGTTGTATGTGGTCCATAGGAGTGCAAAATCATATACCAACTTTGTAAAACAGCTTGGAGGCTTTTCTTCTCCTTAATGAGGGGAGCTCACTTCTAGTGATTACCTAAGGCAGGGGTATAAAGACTAAGACCCCTGGCCCCATCTTGGGACACCTCTGAAGGATAATTCCTGCTCCAGAGCTTACCATGGGATTGTCTGAATTGTTTGCTGAAGCCTCCACTGCAGCCCAATTTTTCCCTCTACCCAATCCCAATTCCTTCTCTTCCTCCATAAATGTTGACACCAAGGGCATTTCCTCAGAACCTTTCTGCAGAGTTATCTTCTTCTTCAAATCAGCTTCTCAGGAAATCCAACCTGTGACGCCCCTCCTGTCCCTTTTCCTCTCTGAAGACCCTAGCATTTTTGCTAAGCATTACATGGGAGAATCTCCTTTATGAGGAAACCAAGGAGAAACTGACCCCCTTGCTTTTAAAATAAGATCTAAGTGTCTGAAGAGCAAATAAATGTCACTTTAGGGAGTAAAGACAAGATACTATTCAAAGGAATTCTGAGATAGCCATGCCCAGACTCTTCTCCTAACCTCTTGTATTGGTATAACAGGTTAGGTCCGTTGACAAGCAGACAGTGAGATGGATATTTGTGTGCAAGAAGTTTACTGGGGGTGCTCTTATGATCAACACCTGTGGATAGTTGAGGGCAGAAGAAGAAGTCTGCCTGTGATGCAGCCACAACAAAGTTGTAAGCAGAATAATGACCCTTCCCCAAAGATATCCACAACCTGATCCTTATAACCTGTGAAAGTTACCTTAGGTGGCAGAAGGAACTTTACATGTGTAATTAAGGATCTTGAGATGGGAAGATCAACCTGGATTATCTAGATGGGTCCAATGTAATCACTAGGTCATTATAAGGAAAAGAAGTAGGCAGGAGGGTGAGAGTCAAACAGAGAAGAAGTAAGGATGGAAGCAGAGGTCAGAAAGGAGAGATGCTATGCTGTGGGCTTTGAAGATGAAAAAAGGGGCCATGAGCCAAAGAATGCAGGAAACCTCTAGGAGCTGAAAAAGGCAATGGAATGGATTCTACCCCAAGAGCCTCCAGAAGGAATGCAGCCCTGCTGACACTTTAATTTTAACCCAGTGAGATTAATTTCAGACTTCTGACCTTCAGAACTGTAACAAATTTGGGTTGTTTTAAGCCCCTAAATTGATAGTAACTTGTTATAGTTAGTAACAGGACACTCATACAAAAGGCCTCAGCCAATTCCTTGAGGAGCTCTGAAGCTGGGACTGTCTTTCAAAGTTGTCCCAAATTGGGTTGATGGGCTGGGCATTTATACCCTCAAATAGACAAATCACTAGATGCTTACTTGCTCCAGGAAAAGCGATAACATTGAGCAAGGAAGTTTTTACAACCAAGGACAATTCCCAGGAAGGGCTGATAGCACTCCCAGAGGATAAGGGAATTGGTGCTTAAGTCCTGGAAGGTGAGGAGATGGATCTGGGAGGCATACTGTGGAATACACTGTACTCTGAAAATCTATGTATTTTCCCAGTCCTCACCTTCACCTCCTACAGTACTGATATGTAGACCCAGGAGGGAAAACAAATTCAGTTAGATGTGCTATTAGCCAGAAAATTAAACTCTTTATCTTAATCTCACTTTTCAGCATTCTTGAGCCTACTTGCTTCTTTAGGCAGGGGGAGCAGGGGGAATGGTTACATTTAAGTTCTCTTTGCCTAGTTCCCTTGGGACTCTAAAGTTAAGAAAAGCTTCAAAGTACAGATTTTTCTGGAAACTACTAAAGGAGAAAGATTGATACAATTATTCTGAAACATCCTAAAAGTGAAAGAGAAATACTGTTTAGCAAAGAATTTCAGAGGAAAAATTAGAAATTTGTTTTAAGAACCACATTTCTAAAGATCAAGTCTTGCCAGAAGTCATCAAATGATGCAATTTTAATTTCATACACGTTGTCAGTGTCATTTATTGAAATATTATGAGAAACAGTTCAATTAATATTTAAAGAAAATAAAGAATGAATTTGTTTTTAATATAGCAAGAGTTAACATTTTTGTCTACTCTGCATTTTATCACTACATTCTGTTACTCTTTTTAAAAATGTATCTTTATTATTGAAAGTATTACAGATATCCCTCTTTTTTCCCCCACTGACCCCCTCCACCCCCTCCTAGGCCTTCCCAGCACTATTGTCTGTCCATGAGCTATGCATATATACATATAACTTCTTTGGTAAATTTCTTCCCATCTACCCTCTTCCCTGTGAAATACGTCAGTCTGTTGCATGCTTCAGTGTCTCAGAATCTATTTTGTTTCTCAGTTATTTTTGTTCATTAGATTCCACATATAAGTGAGATCATGTGATACTTGATTTTCTCTGACTGGCTTATTTCACTTAGAATAATACTCTCCAGGTCACTCCAAGCTGTCTCAAAGGGTAACAGATTGTTCCTTTTTAAAGCTGCATAGTATTCCATTGTGTAAATGTACCACCGTTTTATTTGTTTGTTTGTTTGTTATCTATTTATTATTTGTTTATTTATTATTTTTTAATCCTCACTCAAGGATATTTTTCCATTGTTTTTCAGAGAGTGGAAGGGAGACAGGGAGAGAGAGAAACATCACCAAAAGACAGACACATCGATTGGTTACTTCCCACACCCACTGCGACCAGGGCTAGTGATTGAGCCTACAACCAAGGTACATGCCCTTGGCTGGAATCAAACCTGGGACCCTTCAGTCAGCAGGAGGATGCTCTAACCACTGAGCCAAACCGGCTAGGGCTGTAAAACAGTTTTTTAACCTGTTCATCTACTGATGGGCACTTGGGCTGTTTCCATATCTTAGCTATTGTAAATAACACTGTAATGAACATAGGGGTACATATATTATTTCTGATTGGTGTTTCAGGCTTTTTAGGATATATTACTAGAAGTGGAATCACTGGGGAAATGGCAGTTCTTTTTAATTTTTTGAGGGAACTCCACAGTGGTTTTCCGTATCGGTTGTACCAGTCTACATTCCCACCAGCAGTTTACTAGGGTTCCCTTTTCTCCACCTCCTCCCCAGCACTTGTTTGTTGATTTATTGATGGTAACCATCCTGGAAGATGTGAGGTGGTACTGCATTGTTGTTTTAATTTGCATCTCTCTGATGATTAGTGACATTGAGCATTCTTTCATATGTCTCTTAGCCATTTGTATATACTCTTTGGAAAAGTGTCTATTCAGGTCCTCTGACCATTTTTTAATTGGGTTGTTTGTCTTCCTTTTGTTGAGTTGTATGAGTACTTTATATATTTTGGAAATCCCCTTATAAGATGTATCATTGGCAAATATGTTCTCCCATATGGTGGGTTCCCTTTTCATTTTGATGCCGTTTTCTTTTGCTGTGCAGAAGCTTTTTATTTTGATGTAGTTCCATTTGTTTATTTTTGCCTTTGTTTCTCTTGCCATAGGCAATGTATCTGTAAAAATTCTGCTATGTGAGATGTCTGATATTTTGTTGCCTACATTTTCTTCTAGGATTTTTATAGTCTCACAACTTACATTTAAGTTTTTTTTCCATGTTGAATTTATTCTTGTGTATGGTGTAAGTTAGTGGTCTAGTTTCATTTTTTTTTCCATATGTCTGTCCAATTTCCCAACATCATTTATTGAAGAGACAACCTTTACTCTTAGTATGTCCTTGCCTCCATTGTCAAATATTAATTGAGCACAATGGCTTGGGTCAATTTCTGGGTTCTCTGTTCTGTTCTATTGATCTATATGTTTGTTCTTGTGCCAGTCTTCTACTAAAAAACTATTAGATTTAATAAATGAATTAGGTGATTTACCAGGATACAAAATTAACACCCAGAAATTGATGGCATTTTTGTACACTAATAATAATGATCTCTCAGAAAGAAAATCTAAAAAATATTCCATTTACCATTGCAACAAATATATTAAGATACTTAGGAATAAACTTAACCCAGGAGGTAAAATATCTGTACTTAGAAACCTACAAGGTGTTGAAAAAAGATAGAAGAATATATAAACAAATGAAAGAATATACCATGTTCATGGATTGGTACAATTAACATCATTAAAATGTCCATCATATCCAAAGCAATCTATAGATTCAGTGAAAATCTTATTAAAATACCAGCAGTATATTTCACAGATCTAGAACCAATACTCTAAAAATTCATATGGAACCAAAAAAGAGCCTGGATAGCCACAGCAATCTTGAGAAAGAAGAACAAAGTTGGAGGGATCACAGTACTAGATATCAAGTTATACTACAAAGCAACTATAATCTGTTATTCTTGATTCTTAGAACATAAAAATACAACTATCTCTTTGCATAAGCTACTTCTTAATCTAGATACCCAAATCCTGCATAGAGTGTGAAACATTTCCATTTCCACATGTTCAAATCTTAATTATACCTCACTTGAAGTAATTCAGTAGTCCCCTTGACTTGTTCTTCTGCTACCAGTCTCCACTCAACCCATTCTGCACAATGTAACCATATTTATCTTTTCTAACAACATCTTTGATTATGCTTGCTTATATTCAAATTCTTTGAACATCTGCTCAATGTCAGACTAGGTTCAAAGTCTTCTCCCTGGCACTCAAGGCCAAGCCTTCCAAATTATGCCCCCAAAATACCTTTCCAGTATTCTCACTAACTCCTCCCTCACCATCCCATGATCCAACTAAACTATAATGCTTTTTGTTCTCTGAAAACTTTGTACTGGCCTGCCTTTGTTACTGCTCTTCCTTCAACCAAGAACACTTCACCCATTTTTGGTAGTTTAAGTCTTACCTATCTGAAAAAGCAAATGTTACAAACCTCCACATAAAGCCTTTGCTGATTCAACTAACTAGATGTGATCTCCCACTTATAATTTTCAAGACTTCTGTCCTAGTTAAGCATTATTTTTCTTGCAGATAATAGAAACCTACTCAAATGGTTTAAAGAAAAAGGAGGTTTTATCTGAAATATAAGGGGGCGTCATAAAATCCAAAGTCTCAAATGGCAGCCACAGCTCATGAGATTCAAGAAAGAAAGAAAAACAAAAACAAAAACGAACCCAGAAAAGCAAAACAGATTGTTATGAAAAAGATGAAACCAGTTTTTAGAAATTCAAACATGATTTATGGCTATAAAAATAAATACTTAGAATAGCATAATAGACAAAGTTGAAAAAATTACCTGAATCACTCTGCTCCATCTTCCAGTACACTAATTAATCCAGCAAAAAGATACTGGGAGAATAAAGACAGAAAATGAAAGTAGATTAAAAGTGGGTTAGACATTAAAATTTTAGATGTTGATAGAAAAATGTTAATTCATAACCAAAAAGGATTTCAACTTAATAGTAAAGTATGGGGCAAAGTATGGGGTAAGGAGTGCAGGAAACTTGTTTGTTCATTCCCTTTAACTTTTGCCAAAATAATAGATGGCAGAGGTCTTATTTTTATTTTATTTTAATTTTTGCATTATTAGTGAGGTTACTCATCTTTTCATATGTTTATTTGGTTATTCATATTTCTTCTGTAAATTCCCTGTATATATGCTTTTCCCATACGTTTATTGAGTTATTTGTCTTTTTATTGACTTATAGCACTCTTTATATGTTATAAATATTAAAACTTTGCCTGATAGACTGGGAATAAATGGAGCATATATTTCTTATCTTTAAACTTCCTTATTTTTGTCATAGCACATTTTAAATTATTTAGAAAAAAATGTGCTAAAGAAAAATACAGATGAAGTCTACCATATTGGAGTTGGAAAGACTGTTTTTCTTTTTCTATCATTTCTTTTCTTTAAAAAAGTAACAGAAAAATATTGACATATCTAACTACATAAGAATTTTAAAATTCTACATGGAAAATGTGTCCAGACCATATATAAAAATAGAACTCTTACCACCCACAACCTAAAATAACCAGCCCATGAAACCAAAACATTATCTACAGTAACCAGCCCAACCTGCTATTTATAAGTGAGACTTGTAGAAAATCAAGTTGCTACAAAAGTACAAAAAGCCAAACAATAACTCATAACAATCAGCCCCAAATGGCCAGGACTTGATTAATAGCTGACAGTTTCCCTAATTTCTGTCCCTACTTTCAACTTAGGACCAACCAGAGGAGTCAAATATGCAGCACTAACCATTACATTGAATGCCCTACTTCCAGTTAGCCCACCTCCAGCAGTCCATGCCAATAGCTTCCAGTGAGAACACACCTAAAGCCTTTCCCTTTTACCACTATAAAGGTTTCCCTTCATCTGCCTGACTTTGAATCCAAGCCAAAACACAAATGATTGTGGCTGACTTCCTTGCTATAGCAAGCTTTGAAACAAATAGCCTTTGTTCTTATATGGGTGGTCTTTGTTTATTTCCATACAACAAAGCCTCCACTGTAAAGATGATCTCAGTGAGAGGACAAATTGCCTTGTCCTGAGGCATCTGGACCCAAACCTGGAATTTCTGAAAGCCATCCAAGAATTTTCTTTGCTTTATAAAATAAGTATTCAGAACCATGAATATACCAACTTGTTTTTGTAACACATCTAGGTGTACAGCAGGTCTAGGAAAAAGAGCAAGTCTGAGGCTGAGTACACCAAGAAGATTTAAGAAAGATTTTCTAATATTTAGGAGTATAAAACAGACTGAATTTCAATAGCTCAGTTGACAAATTGCATTCTTAGTTATTCCAAATATTTTTAAAAAAATATATCTTTACTGATTTCAGAGAGAGGAAGGGAGAGGGAGAGAGATATAGAAACATCAATGATGAGAGAGTCATTGATTGGCTGCCTCCTGCATGCCCCCGACTGGGGATCAAGCCCGCAACCCAGGCATGTGCCCTGACCGGGAATCGAACCACGATCTCTTGCATCCTAGGTTGATGCTCAACAGCTGAGCCACGCCTGGCTGGGCCTAAATATTTTACATGAGCATATGTTCTGGGGTAGGGTACTTTGCAGAGAGGACACTTTTTGTGTACTCTTCTTCCCACCCTAAATCACCTTGTGCATGGAAATCAAACTGGTAGCTTTTGTCTGAACAAGGAGTTCTTGCTAAGACTGCCTTGTCCAAAAGCACATTCTTACTTAAGAACTTAACTTCAGGCCACATACTAGCTTATTAACCCAAATAAATGATTCATGATGGACATTTTCAGAATTAGAGCAGGCCAGTGGGAATGGGGAGGGAGAGAAGAAGAGGAAAATTATGCCATCAAATAATTTAGTAGATAGTTAAGTATATCACCTCAAGCTGGGCCTGAGTGAGACTAACTCATTAACCCTCATTAACATCTCAGCAGGCCTTAGTTTATCATATTAGCTGGATTTAGATCTGAGTCCCTAGAGAAGGAATTCCAGATGGAGCCATCCTAAAAGAGGAGTTTTCTGGGTGGCTTAGGGTTATCATGAAAATGCTGGTAAATGAAGCATATATTTGGGATTGGGTGGAGAAAATATTGATTGGAGAGCAAAATAGAGAACTGTAAAGAAAACCAGTTTTGCCTATGGCTGACCCTGAGCCTTAGCTTGACTAGCTCATGAACCAGGTGTTGGAGGAAGTCTTTAGAACATAAGCATATTATGATAAAGACCTACAGTGAGGGTAGGAGAAGTGGGTATTAGAGATTACTTAGTAAACCATCCTTCCATGTCTTAGACTAACCATCAGTCAAGATCTCTCACCTCCAGCCCACCTCCAAGCCTTATGTTAAAGGAAAGGTCTTCAGCAAGGCCAGGCCTTGCTCCCCATAACTATTTGATTCCCTTCCTTGCCTTCTGTGGGGAACTGGTTGGGGAACACATTGCCATTCTCCAGTGATCCCCAAAGAACATACACATATTTCTCCAGCTATATGGTTTAAAACCTGCACACATATCTCACTGAGAGGGAAAATGAACATTCATAAAATGCTTACTATAGTTAATTTTCAACCCTATGAGTTTCTTATTCTTTACACTTTACACTGAAGGGGATCAGAATATGCCACCTTAAAATATGTCACTTTAGTGTAAGGATTATTTTGAGCTGAAGGCATTAAGAAAGAGTAGACAGCCCGGCAGGCATGGCTCAGCAGTTGAGCATCAACCTGTGATCCAGGAGATTGCAGTTCGATGGCGGGCATGGCTCAGCAGTTGAGCATCAACCTGTGATCCAGGAGATTGCAGTTCGATTCCTGGTCAGGGCACATGACTGGGTTTCAGGCTCGATGCCCAGTGGGGGATATGCAGGAGGCAGCTGATCAATGACTCTCTCTCATCGATGTTTCTATCTCTCTCTCCCTCTCCCTCCCTCTCTCTGAAACCACTAAAAAATATATTTAAAAAAAGAGTAGACATAAAAGGGACTCTCTCCTCTCCCTGTTTCTACCTGAAAGCAAGGCATAAATTACTCTTTGTGAAGATGTCACCCTCCCCTCTCCCATACCAGGAAGAGAAGACTGTTAATCATCAGAGGGATGACACCAGAGTCTGCATAACAAATCTTACTAAATAAATAACTCATATATTTCATTAGTTTCCTCCATATATGTACCTTCCCACAATTTACAGCCCCTAGAGGTCCAAACTTCTTTTCCATTGTCTACTCATGTCTCTGAAATGTATTGTCCTTTGTTAAAATGGTATGTAAACTCTCAAGCTTAGGCACTTCCTGGCTTGCATTTTACTTCTTTTCTGTGAAGCGCCTGTGTGCATGCAAAATAAATATTTTCTCTTGTTAATCTGTCTTTTGTCAGTTTAATTCACCGGTTCCAGTTTCTGAACCTAAGAGGGGAAAAGAAAAGTTTTTCCTCCCCTACAACATTAACCTCACTTTACACATGGGAAATTGAGTCACAGAGAGATTAAGGGCAAAACAGCTAGTAAGTAGTATCAGGACTTAGAATCAGTCTGATTCCAGTCCTTAATGCTTTTCTTAATTATTCTACTGCAGCTCAAGTTGAAAAACAGAATTCTATCATATAGCCCAGATTCACATGGGGTACACATTGTACTCAAAATAAATACTGAGTCTTTAAGTACTAGAATCATACAAAGTGAGGTAAGAAAAGTCATAAGGAACATGAGATGGAAGTCTGGAATCTGCTATCTCCTTAGAAAGTCTCAATCTGGGGCATATGCCCATTGAGTGAAGGATGAACCAAGTCTCTTGAAGGGTTTAAATCCTCCTCTATCTCCCTTTGCTTACTTACACACAGGAAAATTTGTGCATTTTAAATTTACATGTAAGACCAGGGCATTGCATATAAAACAAAGCAAAGTGCATGTATTTCCAAAAGGACTCAGAAATGTAATGAAAAAGAGAATGGATGATAAGGAACAAAGGGTGGTGGTACATTGGTCAGCTTCCCTGTCCATGTGTTGCTTCTAGTCAGTCTGTGATTACAAAATATGATTTCTGCTGGTCAACTGAAGATAGTTCTAAAGTTACATGCAATCAGAAAAGTGCTGGGCTGTACTTCTAGCAAACTTGGGAGGAGAAAGCCCAGTCAGGAGGGTGAGAGGAAGAGGAAGAATGTTAGGGAGGGTTCCTCTCAGCATGGCTGTGGGTGGAAGGCAATGAGTGTTTCTGACAGCTCTCCTGCTTGTTTCTCCCCCATTGTATTGCTAAAATATTGCTAAATGGCTTCAGAGCCCTGGACCTTGCAGAAGTATTAGGATGGGCAGTGATAACATCATGCACACACTCATGAAGCTCCCAGAGGCTCAGGATATTTGTCAAGGGAGCTTCAGCCTACACTTTCATCATATTAATAAGACATTCCAGGTAGTGAATGTGAGGCTAATGTCTGCATTCTTGACTTGACCAGAGTCACTTGGCCTCACATCATAGGATGGGAGCTGTAAACAGAAATGGCAGATGCTGCATGTCTCATCTCATTACCTAATCCCTTCAAATGAAAAGCAATAAGCACACTGCTACCTTAAACATATTTTGTTTGCTCCACATTAATGGAAACTCTATTTTCTAATTGGATTTTAGGTCATTGGTTAGTAACAATTCATTAATTTACAACAAACTATTGGGACATTCATTTGAAGATTGGTTACTAAACTGGGAGCCTGAAATAACCTTTTCAGGCTTCACTGAGCTTGAGATCAGGGAACTCCACAATGACATAATTTGGATACACCCATCAACTTCACTGGCAAAGAGATTTGTATAATACCTACACATTCAGAAACATTGATGGATGAGGCCAAAAGAGAGGAGGGGGAAGAGAAAGGGACAAAGAGAGAAGAGGAGAGAGGGAAAAACCAGATGGTGAGAGGAAGATAACTGGGAGGAGAAGGAGGAAAAAAGAGAGTAACTCAGCAGGGGTAAGAGGAGAGGTTAAGTTGTGAGGGAAAAAGAAGAGGGAATGGAGGGGGGAAGAAAAGGATAGAGAGAGAGAAAGAAATGTGTTCTATCATATATCTTATGAGCTGGATTTTTAGGGGAAGAAAAATAGTAATACAAAGGGCTATTTTTGTTTGTTATTTTTTAATCTAGAGAGGGTTTGGGTTGCCACTGCGGCAGCTGACTGTACTCCATGGTGACTGAGCATCTTTTAGGAAAAGACTAAATAGAAGCAACCCTAAGGGAAGAAGACACATGTAGAGGAAAATGAAAGCTGAAGAAGAAAAGATGATGAGGATTTTAATTTATTATTATTGCTATACTACAAAAGAATCCCAAGTAGAACAGGTTCCCAAGTATTGCCGACTTGATTTTAGTGACATTTATATTTCTGCCTTGAAGTACTCAGTAATGGACAGCAGGTAGATTTTATTAAGGAGAGAGAGGACAGAAGGAAAAGACAGTCATCAAAGGCTGTTTACTATCTTGGCTCCTGCCTTCTATTGAATCAAAGGTAGAAAACAATGTGACAGACCAAACAGAAATAAAGGTGGGAAGGTTCCAGGGATTCCTCTCAGTGCTGCACTGCAGGTCTGACAGAGGCAGGGGCACAGGAGATATGACTGAACACTGCAGGAAATGTGCACTTAGACTTTGCAGTTAAAAGACCTTCACAGTTTGTTTTTATTATTATTATTATTTTATTGTTCAAAATATTACAGATGTCCCCTTTTTCCCATTGACCCCTTCCATCCCACACCCACTCCTCTCCTGAGGACTTCACCATACTATTGTTTGTGTCCATGGGTCATGCATATATGCATATAAATTCTTTCATTAATCTCTCCCACCCACTCATCAACTACTACCTTCCCTCTGAGATTCGTCAGTCTGATCCATGCTTCCATGTCATTGAATCTATTTTGTTCATCAGTTCATTATGTTCTTTAGATTCCACATATAAGTGAGATCGTGTGATATTTGTCTTTCTCTGCCTGGCTTATTTAGCTTAGCATAATATTCTTCAGGTCCATCCATACTGTCCCAAAGGGTACAAGATCCTTCTTCTTTACAGCTGCATAGTATTCCATGGTGTAAATGTCCCACAGCATTTTTATCCACTCATCTACTGATGGGCACTTGGGCTGTTTCCAGTTCTTAGCTATTGTAAATTGCACTGCTATGAACATAGGGGTGCACATATTCTTTCTGATTAATGTTTCAGGATTCTTAGGATACATTCCTAAGAGTGGGATAACTGGGTAGAAAGGCAGTTCCATTTTTAATTTTCTGAGGAACCCTCCAAACTGTTTTCCATAGTGGCTGCACCAGTACATTCCCACCAGCAGTGTACCAGGATTCCCCTTTCTCCACATCCTGGCCAGGATATATCATCTGTTGATTTGTTGATGGTAGCCATTCTGACAGGTGTAAAGTGATACCTCATTGTGGTTTTGATTTGCATCTCTCTGATGTATTAGTGACTGAGCATTTTTTCATATGTCTCTTGGCCATTTGTATGTCTTTGGAGAATTGTCTATTCAGGTCCTTTGCCCATTTTTTAATTGGATTGATGGTCTTTCTCATGTTGAGTTGTATGAGTTCTTTGTACACTTTGGAAATTAGACCTTTATCAGCTGTATACTTGGCAAATATGTTCTTCCATACCGTGTGTTTGCTTTCTTTTTGAGGCTGATATATTTTGCCTTGCAGAAGCTTTTTAGTTGGATGTAGTCCCATTTTTTAATTTTTTATTTTGTTTGTCTTGCCCTAAGTGATGTATCAGTGAAAATTCCACTACATAAGATGTCAGTGACTTTACTGCCTATGTTTTCTTCCAGGATTTTTATGGTTTTGTGGCTTACATTTAAGTCTTTTATCCATTTCAAATTTATTCTTGTGTATGGAGTAAGTTGGTGATCTAGTTTCTTTTTTCTTTTTTTGCATGTACCTGTCCAATTTTCCCAAAACCATTTATTGAAAAGACTGTCTTTATTCCATTGTATGCACTTGCCTCCTTTGTGAAATATTAACTGATCATAATGGCATGGGTCTATTTCTGGTGCCTCTGTTCAGTTCCATTGATATATATGTTGGTTGTTGTACCAATACTAGGCTGTTTTGATTACAATGGCTTAGTAGTACAGTTTAATACCCAGTAAAGTGATCCCCTCATACTCTTTTCTTCTTTCTCAAGATTGCTGCAGTTATTCAGGGTCTTTTTTGTTCCATATAAATTTTTAGAATATATGTTCTAGCTCTGTGAAATATGCTGTTGGTATTTTAACAGGAATTGCATTGAACCTATATATTGCTTTGGGTAGTAGGGACATTTTAATGATATTTTTTCCAATCCATGAACTTGGTATATCCTTCCAGTTGTTTATATCTTCCTCTATTTCTTTTTTCAGTGTTCTGTAGTTTCCCGAGTACAGGTCTCTTATATCCTTGGTTAAGTTTATTCCTAGGTGTGCTATTTATTAGTTGCAATGGTAAATGGTATTGTTTTCTTTAGTTTCTCTTTCTGAGAGTTCATTGTTGGTGTATAAAAATGCCAGAGGCAAATAGTTGTTAATTCTTCTTTGAATGTTCGGTAAAATTTTCATGTAAATCTATCTGGTTCAGGACTTTTGTTTGTTGGGAGTTTTTTGATTACTGCTTCAATTTCATAAGTTGTTTTCAGCCTATTCAGGTTTTTCTGATTCTTCCTGATTCAGCTTTGGAAGGTTGCATGTTTCCAGTAATTTGTCCATTTCACCCAGGTTGTCCAGTTTCTTGGCATATACTTGCTCATAGTATTTTCTTACAATCCTTTGTATTTCTGTTGGGTCAGTTGTTATATTTCCTCTTTCATTTCTGATTTTATTTGTTTGGGCCCTCTCTCTGTGTTTCTTGGTGAGTTTAGCTAAAGGTTCATCAATTTTATTTATCTTTTCAAAAAACCAGCTCTTGTTTTCATTGATCTTATGTATTGTTTTTTCAGTCTCTATGTCATTAATTTCTGCTCTCATCTTTATTATTTCCTTCCTTTTACTTCCTCAGGGCTTTTCTTGGTGTTCTCTTCCCAATTTTTTAGTTATTGTGTTAGGTGGTTTAGTAGAGCTTTTACTTGTTTCTTGAGGTACGCCTGTAATGCTTTGAACTTTCCTCTCAGGACTGCTTTCACTGTGCCCCATAGATTTGGGATTGTTTTCTGTTCACTTTTGTTTTTGCCAGGAAGTTTTTTATTTCTTCCTTGATCTCATTAGTAACCCATTCATTGTTTAATACCATGCTATTAAGCCTCCATGGGTTTGAATATTTTTGACTTTTTTATAGTTGATTTCTAGTTTCATGCCATTGTGATCTGAGATGTTTGATATGATTTAAATCTTCTTGAACTTGTAGAGACTTGTTTTGTGCCCTGAGATGTGGTCTATTTTTGAGAAAGTTCCATGTGTACTTGTGAAGAATGTATATTCTGCTTCTTTGGGATGAAATGTTCTGTAAATGTCAATTAAATCTATTAGATCTAGTGTGTCATTTAAAGTTGCTGTCTCCCCATTAATTTTTTGTCTTGATGATCTGTCCAAAGATGAAAGTGCAGTCTTAAAGTGCCCCATTGACTGTGTTGCTATTGATCTCCCCCTTAAAAGTCCACCAAGAATTTTTTTTATATATTTGGGTGGTCCAATATTGAGTGCATATATATTTTAAAAGGTTATTTCCTCCTGTTGGATCAATCCTTTTAGCATTGTGTGTGACCTTCTTTGTCTCTTGTTATGGTCTTTATTTTGAAGTTTGTTTTGTCAGAAGTAACTATTGCTACTCTAGCTTTTTTTCGTTTCTACTTGCATGGAATATTTTTTTCCATTCCTTCACTTTCAGCCTGTGTGAATCTTTTGCTCTCAGGTGGGTCTCATGCTTTTTTATCCATTCAGCTACCCTATGTCTTTTGATTGGACAATTTATTCCATTTACATTTAAGGTTATTATTGATATATACTTACTTAATGACATTTTTTCCTTTTATGCCAATGTACCTTTCTGTCAATATTTCTTCTTCTTCTTAAAGCAGTCTCTTTAGCATTACTTGCAATGCTGCTTTGGTGGTATTGAACTCCTTTAGCTTTCTTTTGTCTGGGAAGCTTATTTCACCTTCAATTTTAATTGATAGCTTTGCTGTATAAAGCTGTGTTAGTTGCAAGTTCTTGCTTTTCATTACTTTGAGAACTTCATGCCAATCCATTCTGGCCTGAAGTGTTTCTGTTGAGAAATCTACTGTCAGCCTTATGGGGGCTCCCTTCTAGATCACTGCTTGTCTCCCTCTTGTAGCCATTCTCTTCCTGTCCTTAACATTTGCTATTTTAATTATGATGTGTCTTGGAGTGAATCTCTTTGAGTTCCTCTTGTTTGGTACCCTCTGTGCTTCCTGAATTTATGTGGCTTTCTCATTAGCCAGCTGAGAGAAGTTTTCTGTTAATACTTCCTGCACCAGGTTCTCTATCCCTTGCCAACTTTCCTCCCCCTCTGGAACCCCTATGATACAAATGTTGTTCCACTTCATGTTGTCCAAACTTCCCTTAAACTATCCTCATTCTTTTTAAGTGTGTTTTCTTTTTGTTGCTCTGATTGAGTGGTTTTTTTCCTACCTCATCTTCTAATTCATTTATTTTATCCTTTGCTTGAATAGACATATTTTCAAAAAAGATATACAAATGGGGAGAGGGAAGATGGCGGCACTGTGAGAGGCAGCAGAATGCCCCAGCTCCCAGCCACAGGCTAAATCTACTCCTAAAATGCTATGTAGTCAGCTTGGAAAAACCAGAGAAACAAACCTGAGTGGATAGAGTGCGAGTAGGGAGCACTAAAGAAACATAGTGTCTGGTAAGAGGGGAGGGTGTAGAAAGGGGGAGTCCCCCCTAAAGCCTGTGCTGGGCTTCGAGCCCAAAGGCTTCAAAGCTCCCTCCCCTTGGGAAGGCGGACCAGCATCCAAAAGTGGAGATCTCACACCCGGAGCACAGAAGAGGAAAAGGAGCACTCCACACGGAGGGCAGAGGGACCCAGGGGAATGGAGAGTCTGTGAGGAAGGGGCTACTTCTTCCTAGGAAACAAAGGTTCTAATGGCAGACGGAGCCTTCCTAGCAAAACAAAGCTTCTAGTGGTGGCTGCAACTGGCGTCTAATGCTCAGGGTGTTGACCATAGGAAGGGCTATCCCAAAGTGTGTGGCATACGAGTCGTAAGGCACCAGAGGACTGCTCCGAACAGCTGCACATAGAGACCCTCTGCCTCCCTGTAAAGCATTGTGTTGAGCCACAGAAAGCACTGAATCTGCATGGCGTGGGGTAGGGGAGGAGCCCTTCCACGCAGAGCTCTTGGTGCCAAGAGGCTGGGATCTGTGACCAGCCCTGAGAGGCGCTGTGGTGGCGTGTAGAGCTGCCCCAGCTTTGCTGAGATCAGCGGTGCAGAGATCTGCATGGAGCTGACTTTGGGTCACTTCCCGCTGAGTGCCTTGGTGCACGCGTGACGGGACCTTGCAGGGTGGACTCTCTGCTTGTGTTGCTTTGTGCATTTTTGGGTTCTGATCACAGAACTGACTCCCACCTTCCCAGCATGTACTGGGGGGACAGACCAGCAGAGGCTGGGATAGGGGTCTGCTCAGGGGACTGTTTGAGGGCTGGACCTGGTGCGACCAGTCAACTAGATCTTGGAAGGAAGGGGCAGAGCCTGCCTGCCTCTCCCATAGCTTGGGAGCACTTTCCCCAATAGGAAAGGAGTTGGTCCAGCTCACTGAGGCCCCAGAAACACCCACAGGGCACAGTCCTGAGGAGAAGGGAGAGCAGCTCACAGGACTGTACAAGAGTAAGACTCTCAGGGACTTTTGTTTGGGAACTGGAGGAAACACTAAAAACCTTTGCTGGGGGTTGGGCAGGAAAAGGGCTCACCAGAATTTTTTTTTAATTGAACCCACTGAGCCCTGGCTGCTGAAACAGCCCAAACAGAAAAGGAGACAGACTGAAATCAATCTGAAGCTACAGCAGGCCAGTGCGTTGGGAATTAGAAACAGAGAACAGGGTAGGGACTGAGGAGCTGGCTTTGGAGCAGAGACTAACTCCCTCACAGTGAGTGCCTCATAGTGAAATCTCCAAGGAGAGTGATACCCTGAGCTACACTAGCAATCCTGCACCAAAAAGACTCAACAGAAGACTCTGGAGTAAGACCAGGCCACTACAAGGTTGCAAAATAGCTGACAAAGGAGGTGGTCCACGGAGAGCCTCAGATCAGCCATCTACCTAAGGACACCAAAGGCAAACCTAGATGGCCTCTCACATTGGCTGATACAAAAGTACTTCCCAGGAGAACTGAAATAAGCACAGAAAACAAAGAGCCGCAGACAACAAGCTACCCAGAAGAAACCCACCTGATTGACTGTCTTTTTTTCTTCTGTGTTTTTTTGTGTGTGTCTTGTTTTGTTTTTGTTTTTTGTTCTTTCTGTTTGTTTGTTTGTTTTTCCTCATTTTTCCTTAAGAAGAAGAGAAAGGGGGCAAAATTTATTTGTTTTTTCTACTTTTTTAAATTTTATAATAATTTTTTAAAAATTTTTCAAAAACATTTTTTACTAATTTTTTCTCTTTTTTTATAAAAGACTTTTGCCTTGCTTAGCTTGTTTTTAGTTTGCTTTTGTTTATTTGCTTTGTTTTGTTTTATCCTTGTTTCTACTATCAAGACTTTCTTGTTATCCCTGCTTAACGACTGGGATTTTATGATTATAACCAAGTTGACTGTTTTCCTCTATGGTTTCAACCAGATCTCTTATCAGACTACCTCCCTGCCTGGGCTATATATATCTCTCTCTGCTCAATCCATTGGCATACTTTTTTTTCTTTACCTTTTTTGTTTTCATTTCATTCTTTTGTTTTCCTCCCTTCTGTCTTCCTGGTTTTTTGTTCAATTGTTAGCTTCTCTTATTCTCTTTATTGTATTTTTATTTTCTCATTTTCAACTATTATCTTATTCCTATTCTCACCCTTAATTTTGCTGGCCCTTCTTTTGGAATCTTTTCTCTGCCTATGTTTTCTCCCAGTAGCTCCTCTCTTTTTTACATTTTAGTTTATTATTATTTTCTAAATTTTCACCACTATTAACAACAATATACATCTCTTTAATCAATACTTTTCTTTCTCTCTTTCTTTTCTTTAGGATATTTTTTTGCATGTGTGTGCTCTCCCTTCACTCTCCCAGTTCAATTTTCAAGTGGGTTGTTTTCATTGTGACTGTCAAGACAGTTTGTAAGATACCCCTTGTTCCTTGGAAGTTTAGTGTGTATTTTCCTGACTTGACAGCACCCGTACAACAGCTTACACTATGAGGTTGGGACTGAGACACAGTTAGCCAACCTGAGAGGAGAGTCCTCCCAAAGACTGATCAATGACAACCTAGACCCAACCACAAAGGAGAACATAAAGAAACCACAAAAGGGACACCCACAAGAGGGACACGCCTAGAGCAAAGAGCTCAGAAGTATAAGGAAAACACACCTCTGGGCTCCACTGGACCCACAAGACAAAATCCCACCCCACAAGACTGAAAGAAAGCAAATATATCTAATATATAGATACAAACACTAAGACCTACCAAAATGAGGAGACAAAGAAACAACCCCCAAATTAAAGAAAAGGAAACATCACCAGAAGAAGTCTTTGAGGAGATGGAGTTAAGCAAGTTATCAGAAACAGAGTTGAGAGTATTGATGATGCAGATGTTCAAGGAACTTAAAGAGAAAAACAAGGCAATAGAGGATAAGATCGAGGACTTTAGGGAAAACATGAAAACAGATACATAACATAAACAAAAATCAGACAGAAATAAAGAATGCTGTATCTGATATCAAGAATACACTGGAAAGAATTAAAAGCAGACTTAATGAAGCAGAGGATAGAATAAGCGACTTAGGAGACAAGGTAGAAAAAATCACTCAATCAGAGCAGTAAAATGAAAAAACACTTTAAAAGCATGAGGACAATCTATAAGGGAGCTTTGGGACAACATGAAGTGAAACAACATTCGCATTATAGGAGAACCAGAGGGGGAGGAAAGAGAGCAAGGGATAGAGAAGTTGGTGGAGGAAATAATGATAGAAAACTTCCCTAAGCTGGCGAAGGAGAAAGCCACACAAGTTCAGGAAGCACAGAGGGTTCCAAACAAGAGGGACCCAAAGAGACCCACTCCAAGACCCATCATAATTAAAATGGCAAATGTCAAGGACAGATAGAAAATATTAAAGGCTGCAAGAGAGAGTTAAGTAGTGACCTACAAGGGAACCCCCATAAGGCTGACAGCTGACTTCTCAACAGAAACCCTTCAGGCCAGAAGGGAATGGCATGAAGTTCTCCAAGTAATGAAAAGCAAGAACATGGAACCAAGACTACTTTATCCAGCAAGGCTATCATTTAAAATTGAAGGTGAAATAAACAGCTTCCCAGACAAAAAAAGGCTGAAGGAGTTCAGTACCACCAAACCAGCATTGCAAGAAATGCTAAAAAGACTGCTTTAAGAAGAAGAAGGAATAGTGAAAGAAAGGTACATCAGCACAAAGGGGGAAAATGACATTAAATAAACATATATCAATAGTAACCTTAAATGTAAATGGAATAAATGGCCCAATCAAAGGACATAGGGTAGCTGAATGGATAAGAAAATAGGACCCAAATATATGCTGTCTACAAGAGACCCACTTGAGAGCAAAAGACTCACACAGGCTAAAAGTGAAGGGATAGAATAAAATCTTCCATGCAAATGGAAAGGAAAAGAAAGCTGGAGTAGCAATTCTTATTTCAGACAAAATAGACTTCAAAATAAAGACCATAACAAGAGACAGAGATGGTCACTACATAATACTAAAGGGATCAATCCAACAAGAGAAAATAACCCTTATAAATATTTATGCAACCAATATAGGAGCACCAAAATATATAAAAAATTTCCTCGGGAACTTTAATGGGGAGATGGACAGCAGCGTAATCATAGTGGGGGACTTTAACACCCCACTGTCAGCACTGGACAGATCATCAAGACAAAAAATCAACAAAGAAACACAGACCTTTAGTGACTCACTAGACCTAATGAATTTAATTGACATTTACAGAACTGTTCATCCCAAAGAAGCAGAATACACACTCTTCTCAAGTGCACATGGAACATTCTCAAAAACTGACCACATGTTAGGGCACAAGGCAAGTCCCTACAAATTCAAGAAGATTGAAACCATATCAAGCATCTTCTCGAATCACAATGCCATGAAACTATAAAAAAATTCAAAAATATTCAAACACATGGAGGCTAAATAGCATGTTATTAAACAATGAATGGCTTACCAATGAGGTCAAGGAAGAAATCAAACATTTCATGGAAAATAACGAAAATGAACAGACAACAACCCAAAATCTATGAGAGACAGTGAAAGCAGTCCTGAGAGGAAAATTCATAGCATTAAAGGTCAATCTCAAGAAATAAGAAAAAGATCTAATGAACCATCCAATATAGCAACTAAAAGAACTAGAATGAGAACAGCAAGAAAATCCCCAAGAAAGTAGAAGGAAGGAAATAATAAAAATCAGAGCAGAAATTAATGACATAGAGACTGAAAAACAATACAAAATATCAATGAAAGCAAGAGCTGGTTCTTTGAAAAGATAAATAAGATTGATGCATCTTTAGTCAGACTCAGTAAGAAACAAAGAGAAAGGACCTAAATAAGTAAAATCAGAAATGAAAGAGGTAATATAATAACTGACCCAACAGAAATACAAAGGACTGTAAGAAAATACTATGACCAACTGCATGCCAACAAATTGGACAACATGGGTGAAATGGACAAATTTCTAGAAGCATACAGTCTTCCAAAGCTGAATCAAGAAGTGGCAGAAAACCTGAATAGGCCAATAACAACTAATGAAATTGAAGCACTAATCAAAAAACTCCCAGCAAACAAAAGTTCTGGACCAGATGTGTTTACAGGCAAGTTTTACCAAACATTCAAAGAAGAATTAATACCTATTCTATTCAAACTATTCCAGAAAATTCAAGAGGAGGGAAAACTCCCAAACTCTTTTTATAAGGCCAGCATCTTCCTAATCCCAAAACCAGATAGAGACACTACAAAGAAAGAAAATTACAGGCCAATATCCCTCATGAACATAGATGATAAAATCCTCACTAAATACTAGAAAAGCAGATCCAGCAATACATTAAAAAGATCATACATTATGACCATATGGGATTTATTCCGGGGATGCAAGGCTGGTACAACATCCACAAATCAATCAATGTGATACATCACATAAACAAAATGAAGGACAAAATCATATAACCATATCAATAGACACAGAAAAAACTTTTGAAAAAATCCAGCACCCATTTCTGACAAAAACTCTCAGCAAAGTGGGAATAGAGGGATCATACTTCAACATAATAAAGGCCATATATGACAGATGTACAGCCAACATCATACTCAATGGGCAAAAACTAAAGCATTTCCAGTAAAAACAGAAAAAATACATGGGTGTCCACTTTCACCACTCTTATTCAACATAGTACTGGAAGTCCTAGCCACAGCCGTCAGACAGGAAGAAAACATAAAAGGTATCCAAATTGGAAAGGAGGAAGTAAAACTGTCATTATTTGCAGATGACATGATATTGTACATAGAAAACCCTAAAGGCTCTATCAAAGTACTACTAGATTTGATAAACAAATTTGGAAGGTAGCTGGATACAAAATCAACATCTGGAAATCAATGGCATTGTTATACATGAGCACTGAACATTCAGAGAGAGAAACTAAAAAAAAATCCCATTTACCATTGCAACTAAAAAAATAAGATACCTAGGAATAAACTTAACCAAGGATGTAAAAGACCTGTACTCAGAAAACTATGGGACACTGAAAAAAGAAATAGAGGAAGATTTAAAAAAGTGAAAGAATATAGCATGCTCATGGATCGGAAGAATTAATATCATTAAAATGTCCATACTACCCAAAGCAATTTATAAATTCAATGCAATTTCTATTGAAATACCAACAGCATTTCGAAACAAACATTTCGAAAATTTATATGGTACCAAGAAAAACCCCAAATAGCTGCAGCCATGTCGAGGAAAAAAGAACAGAGTGGGAGGGATCACATTATCGGATTTCAAACTGTATTACAAAGCCATTGTAATCAAAATGGCCTGGTATTGGTACAACAACAGGCATGTAGATCAATAGAACAGAACATAGACCCAAGAAATAGACCCACGCCATTATGGTCAGTTAATATTTGACAAAGGAGGCAAGAGCACCCAATGGAGTAAAGACAGTCTCTTCAATAAGTGGTGCTGGGAAAATTGGACAGATACGTCCAAAAAAATGAAACTAGACCAGCAACTTTCACCATACACAAAAATAAACTCAAAATGGATAAAAGACTTAAATGTAAGTCACAAAATCATAAAAATCCTGGAAGAAAACATAGGCAGTAAAGTCACAGACATCCCACGTAGTGGACTTTTCACTGATACATCTCCTAGGGCAAGAGAAACAAAGAAACAATAAACATACGGGACTACATCAAACTAAAAAGCTTCTGCACAGCAAAAGAAAACAGCTTCAAAATACAAAGCAACCCCATGGTCTGGGAAAACATATTTGCCAAGGGTGTATCTGATAAGGGGCTAATTTCCAAAGTGTACAAAGAACTCATACTACTCAGCAAGAGGAAGACAAACAACCCAATTTAGAAATGGGCAAAGGACCTGAATAGACACTTCTCCAAAGAGGACATACAGATGGCCAAGAAACACATGAGAAAATGCTCAACATTGCTGATCATCAGAGAGATGCAAATTAAAACCACAATGAGGTATCACTTCACACCTGTCAGAATGGCTCCATCAACAAATCAACAAACAACATGTGCTGGCGAGGGTGTGGAGAAAGGGGAACCCGAGTACACTGCTGGTGAGAATGTAGACTGGTGCAACCGTTATGGAAAACAGTATGGAGATTCCTCAAAAAATTAAAAATGGAACTGCCATTTGACCCAGTGATTCCACTTCTAGGAATGTATCCTAAGAATCCTGAAACACTAATCAGAAAGAATATATGTAACCCTATGTTCATAGCAGCACAGTTTACAATAGCTAAGATCTGGAAACAGCCCAAGTGCCCATCAGTAGCTGAGTGGATAAAAAAGCTGTGGGACATTTACACCATGGAATACTACGCAGCTATAAAGAAGAATCTCTTACCCTTTGGGACAGTATAGATGGACCTGGAGAATATTATGCTAAGTGAAATAAGCCAGGCAGAGAATCACAAACATCACATGATTTTGCTTATATGTGGAATCTAAAGAATTTAATAAACAGATGAACAGAATAGATTCAATGACATGGAAGTATAGATGAGACTGACGAATGTCAGAGGGATAGAGGAGAGTGTGTGGGTGGAGGGGGAGAGAGTAACCAAAGAATTTATATGCATATATGCACAACCCAAGGACACGGACAATGGTGGGGAGAGGGACTGGGGAGAGGGATAGGACAGGTGGAATGGGTCATTGGGGAGAAAAAGGAACATCTGTAATATTTTAAACAAAAATAAAATTAAAAAAAAAGATATACAAATGTCCATCGGGTAAATTAAAAAGTGCTCAACATCACTAACCATTAGGGAAATACAAATCAAAACCACAAGGACATATTACCTCACACCTCTTAGAATGGTTATCATCAAAAAGAGAAAACAAATGTGAGGGTATGGATAAAAGGGAACTTTTGTGCCTGTTTATCAAATTGTAAATTTGTACAGCCACTATGGAGAACAGTATGGAGTTTCCTCCAAAAACGAAAAATAGAACTGCAATACGATCCAGCAATTCAACTTCTGGGTATATATCTAAAGGAAACAAAATCACTGTTTCCAAGGGATATTTGCAGCCCCATGTTCACTGCAGCATTATTTACAATATCTAAGATATGTTAACAATTTAAGCGCCCATAACAGATGAACAGATAAAGTGTGACACACACACACACACACACACACACCAGAATGTCATTTAGCTATAAAAAAGAAGGAATTCTTGCCATTGATGACAACATGGATAGAACTCAAAGGCATTGTGCTAAATCTAATAGGTCAGACAGAGAAAGACAAATACTGTATGATTTTACTTAAATGTGGAATCTTAAAAAAAACACTTAGAAAAGAGATCAGATTTGTAATTATCAGAGTCAGGGGTTGGGAAGCTGAATGAAAGTGGTCAAAAGGTACAAACTCCCAGTTATAAGATAAATAAGTGCACCCTAGCCAGTTTGGCTCAGTGGTTAGAGTGTTGGCCCACGTACTGAAGGGTCCTGGGTTTGATTCTAGCCAAGGGCATGTACCTTGGTTGCAGGCTCCATCCCAGCCCTGGTTAGGGTGTGTGCTGGAAGCAACCAATCAATGTGTCTCTCTCACATTGATGTTTTGTTCTCTCTCTCTCTTCCCCCTCTTCCACTCTCTGAAAAGCAATGGAAAAATATTCTCAGATGAGGATTAAAAAATAAATAAATAAGTACTGGGGATGTAATATACAATATGATCACTATAGTTAACATTGCTGTACTGTACAGTATATTTGAAAGTTGTTAAGTAAATCCTAGAAGTTCTCGCCCAAGAAAAAATATATATTTTCCATATTTATATGAGATGATGAATTTAACTTATTGTGGTAATTATTTCACAATATACGTAAATGAAGCCATCATTTTATATATCTTAAACTTATACAGAGCTATATGTCAGTTATATCTTAATAAAACTGAAAAAAAAAATGGACATTTAATGTCTCACAAAATGTGGGGATAATTTATGTGACAATAGAAAAATGATATATTCACTATTCTAGTACATGCCAACCCAACAGCTACAACTGAAGGAACCTGTAACTCTGTGCCTAAGAACTTTCTCCAGCTGCTGAAACCCACACCTCCAGAAGTACCAAGGAGTAAACATCCCCAGAAGTAGCCCTCCTTCAGTGACAGACAGAGTTGTTTAACACTGCAGTCTCCTTGCCCCTTAATATAGAACACCATCTTACAGAGATTCCTAACATAACTGAAACCCAGCTGCTCACAGGTAAGTAACCTGGTCATTAATGTACACTTTGTTGGTTTCCAGGCCATCTCCATCTTACTTCTCCACTCCCCTACCTGTGACCACTGTGATCATCCCAAAAACAAAAAAATCCTTGCCTCACTGTCTGCTTCTTGGGTAATCCAACCTAGGATACCACCAGATAGTTGAGCCTCATCCTTTCCGTTAAATGGAGTAAATTTATGGGAACAAAAATATGTGTAGAAAGAATTTTTTTTAATTTCTTTTTTTAAAGACAATATGACTATTCTTAATCATATAATAGCTTCTAGTCCAACTGTATGCCTCACCACCATTAATTATACAGCTCACTGTTAAAGGTTAGACTGGAAAAAGGAAAAGATGACCAATGATGCAGAAGTTATGCCTGCTTCATCTTCAGTCTGGTATAATGGTGATCTCCAGTTGGAGTGTGCTGGCCTTCAAGGAAGTGGCTTTGGTAAACCATTCTCTTGATAAAGTGCTCTACCTTCCCTCACTCTATCTGATTTGGGTGGGAATTGCTCTTAACAGGATTCTCTAAATTAGAATTAAGGAAATACAACACACTAGCAGTACCATGATTCACATAAATACATCTTTCCAGCTTCACCAACAGAGAAATATGAGCCATTTTTTATTTTTTTATTTTTATTTTTTGTTTAAAATATTACAGATGTCCCTTTTTCTCCCCAATGACCTGTTCCACTCCGTCCCTTCCCCCTCCCCAGTCCCTCTTCCCACCATTGTCCGTGTCCTTGGGTTGTGCATATATGCATATAAATTCTTTGGTTACTCTCTCCCCCTCCACCCACCCGCCTCCTCCATCCCTCTGACATTCGTCAGTCTCATCTATGCTTCCATGTCACTGAATCTATTCTGTTCATCAGTTTATTAAGTTCTTTAGATTCCATGTATAAGTGAGATCATGTGATATTTCTCTTTCTCTGCCTGGCTTATTTCACTTAGCATAATATTCTCCAGGTCCATCCATACTGTCCCAAAGGGTACGAGATTCTTCTTCTTTACAGCTGCGTAGTATTCCATGGTGTGAATGTCCCACAGCTTTTTTATCCACTTATCTACTGATGGGCACTTGGGCTGTTTCCAGATCTTAGCTATTGTAAACTGTGCTGCTATAAACATCGGGGTGCATATATTCTTTCTGATGAGTGTTTCAGGGTTCTTAGGATACATTCCTGGGAGTGCAATCACTGGGTCAGATGGCAGCTCTATTTTTAATTTTTTGAGGAACCTCCATATTGTTTTCCATAGCAGTTGCACCAGTCTGCATTCCCACCAGCAGTGTACTAGGGTTCCCCTTTCTCCACACCCTCACCAGCACATGTTTTTTGTTGATTTGTTGATGGCAGCCATTCTGACAGATGTGAAATGATACCTCATTGTGGTTTTAATTTGCATCTCTCTGATGATTAGCGACGTTGAGCATTTTCTCATGTGTCTCTTGGCCATCTGTATGTCCTCTTTGGAGAAGTGTCTATTTAGGTCCTTTGCGCTTTTCTTAATTGGGTTGTTTGTCTTCCTCTTGCTGAGTAGTATGAGTTCTTTGTACACTTTGGAAATTAGCCCTTGATTTTTTTGCCTTGGAAAGAAAGATATCCTGAGAGAATAAAGCAGAAACAAAGAAGTAGAGAAGGAAGGTGAAGAGTGAGGATTCTCTGACATTTCAATCCCTGGTTCTAATTATTTCTGAATCCATTATTAACTCTGGCCTTACAGATTGCTTACATAAGCCAATAAATTCCTCTTGTGCCTTATCTAATTTTTGGTTGCAAGTGAAAGAAACCCAACATGTGAATACTTATTAAAACATCTGATCTTAATAACCCTGAAATTATCAGGCATTTCTCTTCTTGAACCACCAGCTCCCAAACTGGCCTTAATCAGGCTAATTGGGCTTAATTTAAAGGTGAACTTTCACCTAAAAAATAGAAAGGATGCACTAAAAAATTATGGCACGTGCTTTACAAAGAGAATTTTTTAAATTGAAATTTAACCTTCACAATTATATCTCAATATAGATGTTTCTATTTCATTTATAAGGAGACCAAGGCTCAGAGAAGTTAAGAAATGACTTGTGAAAGGTTACCCAACTCGTAGTGGTAGAGCCACAGAGGATCCTAAAGCACTAGGCTTCCCCCAATTGTCATTTATCTCAATTCCTGACCTTAAGGCTCTGTGAAGTCATATTTACCACCCTATCATCATTTTTGCATTAAGTATCCCTAAGGGTAGCCTAAAAATGAATACATTTTGCACTCACAAAAAGATAACACTCAATGTAAAAAATCATGGAGGTGCATCACTTAGATCTCCCTTTGATGGATGTCATTCAGCTGTGAGAACTGAAGTTAACTGACACTTTCCTTCTTTTGAGCAATAACCATGCTTCCCAGGAAGCCCCAGCTTCTAAATGAGCATGGCAGAGGCACTAGAGCCTGGTCATTTCCATCCAATGTGAGGTTCCTTTAATAAGCTACCTTTGCTCTGGAGGTCCCAACTGGGTTGGCCAAAACTTTGCCATACATGCATCATGGTCTGAAGTTCTTCTGCCCAGTCCTGTTTCTCAGTCCCCAGAAATCAGCTTAACATCCTACCCAACCCTGCTTTCTCTGTCTTATCTTTTATGGACATTTATTCCTCCAATAAACTACAGTAAGTCCTCACTTAACATCATCAATAAATTCTGTGACTTTAAGCAAAATGACATAACAAAATCAATTTTATCATAGGCTAATTGATATAAGCAAGAGTTAAGTTCCTATAGCATCTCATCAATGTTATAATGAAACGACGTTAAACAAAACAACGTTATTCAAGGACTTGCACTTTTTATTCCATCTCAGTTTCTGTTTTCTGAAAGACACAACTGAAACACTAAACAGTGAATGAATAAGAGAAGTAGAATTCAAGGGAAAGTCATTCTTTCCAAAACATATTCTCCTACAGATAAGTCAGCTGTGGTAAAGCAATATAATGCTGGTTCAGTAAAGCAGATTGTGCTGAATCTGCCAAATGACTTCACTTAGCTGGAGGGAGTACCTCCCTGAGACCTGTCAGGCACTAGGATTTATGGGACCATTTCTGTCTTAGTGATCCAGTGCCTCTTTATGGAGATGATTGCTTTGCAGCCCTGCCATAGGTATTTACCATCAGGGCTATTATAGCCCACTGAGTCATACAGGAGAGAAATCCAAGTTGATAATTAACATCCTGAGGAAGGTAATTGTGGAACACTTAAACATGGGGCCATAACTTCTGGTTCAGTGTCAGTAAGGACAACCTGTAGGGCATATCATACTTGAGACAGTAGCTACCTAAAATGATTATAAAAACCCAAAGCATATTGTTTTTATCACCATGTGCAGATGCTGCAGATTATGTCCTTTTGACCTATTTTGTGGTCTCATTCCCAGCTAAATAATAACCATTCAGGAGTGGAGGAAACAAATGATTCTTCTCATTATTAAGAAACATGTGTCCACAGTATGCTTTTTGAAATAGGAAACTTTCAGAGTAGGAGCTTTAATCCTTTATTCTTATGAGTCAATTTTCTGTTTTAACTGTGAAAATGATTATTCTTCTTACTTTGGGTTAGGGGAAAGTGGTGAACACCCACACATTTCAGCCCACAGACAGTACGTGCACTGATAATTAAATGAACAGAGGTTGGGTTTGACCTTGATGAGAAAAGCTGGAGCAATCCCCTTCAAATAAAGGGGGAAACCCATTCAGGAACAAGGCAACTATCTAACCAACCATTTTAGTCTTCTCAAATGACTCTGCTAGTTTTAGGCATGGATGGTTTAAATGTAACTGTCAGTTATCCCTAAAGGATATTGCTTCATCCCTGCCCATTTCCAGTAGTTTCCTTGCCTTAGCATCCTCTATGCTATAGTACATGTGCTTGTGCCCTAATCACTATGTATACAAAACAGATGGCTTTTACCACAGCATAATGGTATTAATTTAGGTCCTCTGGTACGAAGACACTGAGAATGAGTTCAGAGTAAAAGATGTGTGTTGGGGAGTAATGTTTGTGAAAGATAAATGGGGAGAAGGCAGGATTAGACATAGAAAGACTTCGGATCCTGATGCCACTAAGACTCCTGTGAAAGGAAAGAAGGAAGGAAGCTGAATCCGGCAGGCAGAGCCTCAGAATACAATGCAGGCATGACAAGTCTGACCGACATAACGGAGAGCACTGAAGCAAAGATTGTCCTCTAGCAGAGTCGCACATTGGGAAGAAATAGCCAAGTCCTAATATGTCTCCACCATGCTCAGTCACGGTCTGGGGCTATCTAAAAGAGCGTGACCTTGGCTCAAAGGCTGCAATGGATCCTAAAGGTGCTGCAGCTGGAGGCTTTCAGTTAGCTGCACCCCTCACCTCACAGTTTATCAGCAAATTCTTTATTAAAGGGAGATCCAAACAACACACCTCCATGGTTGCCATGACAACCGAACCTATCAGGACCATGATAGAAATAGCAAAGTTTCATTGCTCAATCACATTACATCTTCTTCATGTATTGGCTGTGGTTCTATTCTATTTTGTCCTCAAATTCAAGAGAGAAGCTACCATTTGGAGCATTGCCAGTAGCTATAGTAGAAGGAGAGCTCTAGTGGATTTCACACTAATAAGAACTCATAATTTATTGGCCAAAATGGGTCACATGGTCCCACCTACGCACAAATGGACAGGAATTTCGATCCTACCATGTGTCTGGACAGTGGGCAGCCTGTAACAAACAACTCCAATGACCACAAAAGTGAATTAATTGGTAAACTTCCCAGGGCCCCTTTACATTCTACATAAAAAATAAAGGAACATTTTGTGGGGTATTTAATAAGGTGAATTTTTTCCTGATAATTTATAAGAAATTATTTCTCTAAGAATAGCAATGGAGAAATTATTTCTCTAAGTATAGCAATGGAGACATTAAATTGCCTTGGAGCAGACCCTCCTTGTTTTATAGGGAATAAATTAAATGTTCCCTTCTGGCTGCATAATAGCAAGGCAGATAGAAACTTGTTGTTCTGGAAAGAAGATTTGGAGCTCTAGTTCTCTTGATAGTTGGGGTAGAATCACCCAGTCATACCTCAACTCCTGTCCATTTTCATTAATTATAAAACTTGATGTTTTCTGAGAAATCCATAGAAAAATTTGCTAGGAACCTTCAATGAGGGAAGAGGTTGAGACCACAAACTATTTCCTGAGACTCAAAATTATTGAAACCTATTTGGTGGTTAGAGGTGTCTCTGGCTATGACCTGATGATAGAAAAGGTAGCCATGCCTCCATGATAAAATCTTTAGGCAAGCAAAAAGAGACTGAACTGGGATGGTGGCATCTATGCAGGACATACAATGCTGAAAGGAAATATGGTTATGGATTTATGAAAAGGCTAATTGAAGGTTCTGCCTCAAAACTCCTTCTGGTTGTGGAATTTGATCCAAGGATGTGCTTATGAGTGGAGATGCTAAATAACAAACATTATAAAGAACTATAATTTGGAGACCCAGGCAAGTCTGGGATGGTCTATAATTATGGGTAACATGGGAGGTAATACCAACAGATCAAGAACAGCAGTTCAATCACCAAAGGTCACTTGATAGAGACAGAACTGAATTCCATGGTAAGACAAGTGGTACCTTTTAGAGTCCCAAGCAGGTTCTTTGTTTTTCTCTTATTCAAGGTATAACAATAAGGTTGATCATTAGAACTAATTAAACCACTGTTCTTGGGGTTATTACAAAAAAGCGAACCTAGAGAGAAAGGCTGAACTCTCTGCTAATATGAATATAAAAAGACAAGAGAAGCTCAGGGCATTGTGTTTTGGGACATTATGTTTTCCTGCATCTAATATGATTCAGAAAACATTAATATATGAAGCTATGTTTTACACCCCAACAGGAACCCCGAAGGCAGATTCTGTTTTCAAATGACCTGTCCTGATTCCTGAGGATCCTATTTAAATATAGAATTGTACAAGTCACAATCATCAGCAATATTTCTCCAAATCTTTCCCCCATGCCTGCTAAAAGAGGATCTTTAGGCTTGGGCAGAGGTTGAGGAAAGGAGGGAGGCACTGTTCTGGGAGTCTTCAGGGACACCTCACCTGCGAAATATATTTCTCTTTGCCACTCCATGACATCAGCCATTTCTCTTTCTTCCTGCTGTGCTTCCCTGTAGCTGAGATGTCTGTCTGCTCATGCCCTTAAGAGGCAATGTTTTTCAGATTATAAAAACCTACCATCATTGGTGAAGGCCCTGGTATTACCATCCCTTGAAAGAACTTAATGGGGTAATTCACTGGGTTATACAGTGTCTCTGCCCCACCGTACTTGGGTTATATTTTCCTCAGAAGTAAAGACAATTTCTCTCCTCTCACCTTTGCATTTTAAATGTTACTTTGCATTGTTTTAAGTCCTGAGTCCAAGGCACTTCAATGTGACTGTTCACCCCTTTTTTACCTGAAGCCTTTTCAACCTCAGGATTCAGGAATTGGTCAGTTGGGGCTGGAGGACTGGCTGAGTGGCAAGACATGTTAATATTCAGAATTATTCCAATAATTCAAGTCAGGGGTGTAGTTCTTCAAAAGGATATTTAAGACAATCCAGTTTGTTCTGAGGAGTTATTTCTCAAGGGACTTCTAGGTCTCTCACTGAACAAGAAACTTGGTGCCTCATAACTCCACTGAGCAGAGACATGAAGCTCACAGAGAGATTATCACTTCACATGCAGAGATTATATTGTCCCATATTTCAGAAAATACAGTGCCTGGACAATGAGGAGTAAAAAGTGAGGGGTAAGTGTCCCAACAGTTGAGAGTTGGGATCAGATGATTCTATTTCTCCTTAGCACTTAGAAAACATTCTTTCATATCTGCTACCTGCATGGCACTAACCTGTTACGTTTAGAGAAGGTAAAAGGCAGAAAGATATGAAAATGCCTTCTTTCTCCATGAAGGGTATATTGTAAGCACAGTACTGAGATGAAAAGGTAACAAATATGCTGAAGGGACAATAGGCTGACCAGCTTAAGTGATACAGAATAATCCTATAAGGAAAGCATAGAAGAATTTGCCTAAGAATTGTACCTTGTGGGCAAGTGGTAGATGTTCTGGACTATCAGGCTACCAAATTTAAATCTGATGTTTTCATTACTTACAGGATTTCTGACCAAACAGTTTAGCTTGTAGTCAGATTCCTGGAACCATATCTAGTGCCTCGTGAATATTAAATGCTTATTTGGATGAATATTTGTTTAGATGATTTTCCAATTTAATTGTAATATAAAGATGATCTAGATGTATACTCTGATCTTAAACAGCTTTGTCTCTCATGCCTTGTTACAGAATGCCAAATTGCAAAACAATGTGAAAAGTGCAATCAGATTGGTAGACACAGCATTTTCTGGGCATAGGGTGGAATCCAGTAGGGCAGCATGGATCAAAGAATGTCTAGGCTAAATATTGAAGAATAGGTGGCCTTTCACTAGGCACAAGAAAAGGGCATTCTCAGAAAAAATAACATGTGCAAAGGCAGACCAGGCCCAAGAGAAAAGCAGGATTGCTTGATTAGAAAGGGAACTAGTCCCACCTTAATGCCTGTTTTATATTTTCTCAGGCTCTGACTTGGAGGGGCCTGGGCTAAGGTTTATAAGTAGGTAATGAGAAAGTGAAAAACCACCTGCTAATGGCTAGACCATAATGTTCCTAACTAAATATAAACAATGCTCACAGAATACAAAGAATGTCAAGACAAGTACTCTGTAGCCACGTATTTGGAATGTGACAGGGACAAGGCTGCTCTACAACACACTTACATATACACACATGCACACATCATGACTTAACATCCTTTTTCTGATTCACATGAATGACTGATGCTTCTTATTAATGACAACCCTAGCCCCACTTTAATCCCCCTATCCCTAAATAAAATTTATGAAAAATAACCAACAATTGAATTGCCCTTGCTTCCTGATGACATCCAAATCAGAACGGGTCTCCACTTTGTTAAATCCTCCTTAGGATCATCCAGCACAAGCCCACATCCTATAAGAAGTCCCTCTTACCAAGATGCTCCTGGAGTGTTTTCTCCCTTGTCTCTGCAAGCTAAACAAACCTGTCTTTTAAAATTATTATTGAAAGTATATTCCTAGTGGTATTTGGTCATGGGTTCTCATGGCAGTTTATCTGGAAATACCACTCAGGAATAGGAGTGAAGGAGCAGAGGTGATGGAATGGAAGGAGGGAAATTCAATATAAGGATATGTTATCAAGTTGGCCACTACTACTGACTCAGTAGTGACTCAATGGGTGACTGATGACTGATCCTCAGGACCTTCTGAGGAACCTTAGAAAATGTGTCTAAGAATTATCTGTCTAGGGAAGAAAAGAGGGAAGCATTTGCCCATTAGTTCCTATCTTCCTGTGATCGAAGGACATCCTACTGGTATTAAGTCTCTTGTAAAATATGAATCAGAGCCAGAAAAGCCCCAGAGCAGAAAGCAAGGACTTAGTGTGGGCTTAGGGCCAGGGGATGTCTGGTGGCCTCTAGCGAAAGCCTGGTCAGAACTGGCCACCATGGCAGTAACTAGAACAAGTAGTAGAGCCAAGAATGTTTGCAGTGATGCCCAAGAGGACTTTCCTGGCAAATTTCAGTTTCACTGTGAGAAGTAGTATCACCATTCTGCCAAAGTACAGCTGAAGGGGAGCAGAATAAGCCACCTCAAAGTATGCCTCTTTGGCATAAGGATTAATTTGAGCTAATTACTTTGACACATGAAAAACTCTGAAAATAGAGAAGTTACTCTTCCTTAAGGGGCATTTACATTTATAAAGGAAATCTCCATTTGTAAGGATGTCTCCCTCTCTGTACCTGGAAGAGAAGGATAACTCTAAATCACACGAGACTCATCAATAGAGAAGGCTTGGACTTAAATCTGCATGGACTTAAACGTTACCTCTGCTTACTGTGTTTTTCTCGGTCACACACCCAAAACTGGTCTCCTTTCCCTGCCTTTCTTTCCTTTTGTATTTAGTTAAAGATGGATTTAAGCCTGAATTCTAAGCCACCTCAAGGAGTTACTCATTTTTTCTGGGTATCCCCCATGTATACATGAAGTTTACATATTGATAAATTTTTGTTTGCTTTTTTCTTGTTAATCTGTCTTTTATTATAGAGGTCTCAGCCAAGAACTCAGAATGGTAGAGGGAACATTAATTTACCTCCCTCTACACAGCAGCACAAACTTTCTAAAAGAAGCCCAATCACTAGTGAAAATTAGCAAAGATGATTATAAGCTGAGTACCCACCTCCAGTAAGAAAATAGAAATGAAGTTGAAGTATTTTGGGAGTTAGAAGGGAACAGAGTTGCTGGAAACTACACTGGCACATGCAGCATTAGCAAACAAGTGTTTTCTTCCTGTATACTGTAAAATTCATAGGAAGTTTGCAAAGAGGCAAAGTGAAAAAAAAAAAAATTGGTTATTTTTTTCAGAAACTGATTTTGAAAGGAGGAACATTTTTTTAAAGGCTTGTTATTAGAAGATATAGCTGATCTCAGAAATAAACAGATGTGTCAATACCACAAGGAGACAGTTTTAGAAAGAATTCCCCCTTATTAGCTCAAGTTTATTTTTACCTCTAAGCACAAACTCCCTAGGGGATTTGGACATGGGTTGACTGCAGAATTGCATATATTAAGATCCATAGTAGCATAATAGTGGAGAATACAAACTCTGGAACCAGTCTGCTTGTGTTGAAAGACCTCGCCGTGACATTTCACTAGCTGTGCACTAGTGAGCAATTTACTTAACCCCTCACACAAGTGTAGTAAGAATTACATGGCAACATGTGGAAAGTGCTTAGCACAGTTCCTATTACATAATTACTCAAAGGATGTTTGCTTTTAATATTTTATCATCTAATTTTAAGATTGGCACAGTGGAAAACAAATCTAATACTTACTTAGATACTTAGACTCAGAGCTTAAGTTGCTTTGAAATTTTGTTCTAAAGATAATAGCAGTTGCTTAAGTATATTTGATTTTTACAAATTGTTTACATAAATGTCCAGAAATCCACAGTTGTATTGTGATTAGGACCCACCATCTTGAATCTTATAGAAAATAAGTTCTGGACAAAGGACTTTAAGACTGTGGTACAGTGCTGGCATCTGGTGGCAGAAAGCTATGAAACATAGAATTGTAGTTTTCTTATTTAATGCTGCTGAAAGTGAATAGGTCAACACCCATCGCAAGCTTTTCAAGGTCTACTTTTTTTTAGAACCCTTTCAACTTCTAAAATATAAACCAGTTCTAGGATTTGTATAATAGCAAAGAAATCCCAAATGACTAATAAACATAAGAAAAGGTGCTAATCTCCCCTAGAAATCATGAAAATGAGAACAATAAGGTAACATTTAATACCCAACAGATTGTCAAATATTAATAAGCCTGATGCCAATTGGTGGCAAGAGTGTGGAAAAATAGGAACTCTCAAACACTGTTGAAATTTGAAGTGATATTTTGCTATACCATTAGCAATTTAGCAATATCTAGTAAAAGTGATGATGTGCATGGTCTGCAGCTCAGCGGTTCTAATCCTGGGTATATATTCTAGACGTAAGGAAACATCTATGCTCAAGAAAACATGTTCCAAAGATGTTCATGGCAGCATTATTTGTAACAGCAACAAAAAAGTGGAAACATCCTAAACATTCAGCAATAAGAGGATGGTTAGTTTGTCATATGCATATGCTTAAATAGCATAAAGCAGTAAAAACTAAATGAACAAGAGCTACATGTACTAACATGAATGAATCTTGAAAACAATGGAGTGAAATAAACAAACTTCAGAATAACACATACAATATGCTATTTATGTGAACATAAAAGCACAGTGCTATATTTTGTTTCTGGAAACTAAGCATGTAATAAAATATACAATGGAAGAAAACCCACCAACTTCAGCACAGTGGTTACCTTTGGGAAAGGAGGAAAAAATAATGGGATTGAGGAGGGGGATAAAAAGGGAATTTAACTATATCTGCAGTGTTTCACTTTTTAGTATTGCCTATTTCCTCTGGCATTTTTATATAAATAAAAATAATAATTTATTATATTCCTCTATTTTCTGCACATTTATAGGCGAACAATGGAATATTATTTAGCCACTAAAAGGAATAAAATTCTGACACATGTTACAACATGGATAAACCTTGAGGATGTCAGGGCCAAGGGAAGGTTGCCCCAAGATACTCCACAATGGTATATTGATTATTTTGAACTAAAATCACCTGAGAAACAGCAAGAGCAAAAAGAGTTCTCTATCTTTTGTCCCTCTAAAAGCAGGAAATAAATCTTCATGATAGGTGCCCTCCCTGCTTCTGAAGGATTGGTAGACAGCATTATCACTCGAGTTATACAATCCAGGGTCAAAAAACCATGTATAAACAAACTTTGTAATGCCTTTACTAATTTACAACCCAAGCATAGATTTTGTTTAGATTCCTCACTAATAAATATCCAAACCTACTTAGATTCCCTTCTAATAAGCACTAACTTTCTTTGTCCTATGAATTTCTCACAAATTTGTTTCACGGTCTAAAAATTATAAAAAGTTGTCTAGTTCCATCACTTCTTTGAGCCTCATTTTATGATCTGAGTACCATATTGTGATTCTCCTGTACACACATTATTTTTTTCTCCTGTTAATCTAGTCTTGTATCAATTTTATCATTTTATAACTATAAATAAGCAAGCTTGACATAAAGGACAAACACTGTATGATTCCACTTATATGAGGTCCCTGGAGTAGTCAGACTCACAGAGACAGAAAGGACAATGGTGGTTGTCAGGGGCTGGGGGGAGGAGGGAATGGGGAGTTGGTGTTTAATAAGGACAGAGATTCAGTTGGGGAAGATGAAAGTCCTGGAGATGTGATGGCTGCACAACGTGAATGTACTTAATGCCACTAAATCGCACACTTAACAAATGGTTAAGAAGGTAAATTATATATATATTTTGTCACAAAAGAACAACAACAACCAAAACTCATAAGCCAAGTTCTTGCCCATTATGCAACCACTTGAGCGTGGCAGAGAAATACGGTATATATCTGTGTTTGCAGTAGTAAAACAGTAATCAGTGGAGAGGCAAAAAGATGGCTGTAACTAGCCATTTAGTCTTTCATTAAAGCTATAATAATAGGATAAAATCAAGATTTAGCATTTGCAATTAAAGACCAGAACAATTTTATTTTATTTTACTGCTTCTTGGAATACTTACTTTTCCTATTTTATGACCATCAAGGAACTAGGGCTAGTGGGGTCAGCTTGTTTTTGAACAAGGTCTACTCTTCCACTTCTGGACCCGACCTCAACAGTGGAGGTGCGCCTACATTTAATTTCCTGAGGAGTCTTGCTTGTGGTGGCAAGATACCAGAAGATGGCAGCAAAAGTCCATCTAGTGGGAAAGTCCTTCTAGATGCTCAAAGAAGGCATACATTAGCTTGTTTAAATTTCTATACAAGAAACATTGATTTAGTGTTTCTTTTCTCTGTGCCTATTAAAGCCTTAAACATCAAGGGCCTTTTCTGACCACGACTCCACCTCTTATATTGTTCCTTCCCCCTAATAAGAATAGCCAGCATTTTTTGAAAGCATTCTATATGCTAAGTACCATGTGCTTACCACTTTTAATTTTTTTCCTGGAATACTACACAGTCATAAAAAAGAAGGAAGCTTTTGTGACAGCATGGATGGACCTGGAGATTATTATGCTAAGTGTAATAAGCCAGTCAGAGAGAGACAAATACCATATTATCTCACTTACATGTGGAATCTAATGAATAAAATAAACTGATGAACAAAATAGAAACAGAGGCATGAACACATGGAACAGACTCCTCAGGGGGAGACAGTAACCAAAGAATTTATATGCATATATACACAACCCAAGGACATGGACAATGGTGGGGAGAGGGACTGGGGAGGGGGAAGTGACGGGGTGGAATGGGTCATTGGAGAGTAAAAGGGACATCTGTAATATTTTAAACAAAAATAAAATTTAAAAATAAATAAATAAATAAACAAACAAATTAAGGGAGAGAATAGGAATAGGATAATAGTTTAACATGAAAAAATAAAAATACAATAAATAGAATAACAGAAACTAACAATCCAACAAAAAGACAGGAAGATAGAAGGGAGAAAAACAAAAGAAAAAAGAAAAGACAAAAAAAAAGTTATGCAAATGGATAGAGAGGAGAGAGAGAGATAAAGCCCGTGCAGGGAGGGAGTCCAGTAAGAGATTTGGGGGAAATTATAGGGAAAAGCAGTAAACTTATTGGTTATAATGATAAAGCCCCAGCAATGAAGCAGGGAATATCAAGAAAGTCTTGATAGTAGAAGCAAGAATAAAGCAAAACAATGCAAATAAACAAAACAGAATAAAGAAACAAAACTTAAAGCAAGTTAAGCAAACAAAATTCTTTAAAATTAAAATTAATTAAAAAATCTTAAAAAATTACAAATATATATATAATTTAAAAAGAAGGAAAAAAATGTTTTTCCCTTTCTCTTCTTCTTCCTAAGGGAAAAAGAGAAAAAGAAAAAAAAAGAAAAGACAGTCAATCAGGTGAGTTTCTTCTGGGCAGCTTATGTTGTCTGAGGCTCACTGTTTTGTGTGCTGATTTCCGTTCTGGGAGGTATTTGTGTTTCACCCAATGTGAGGAGCCGTCTAGGTTTGGCTCTGGTGTCCTTAGGTATTTGGTTGATCTGAGGCTCTCTGTGGGCCACCTCCTCTTGTCAGGTATTTTCCAACCTTGTAGTTGCCTGGTCTTACTCCAGAGTCTTCTGTAGAGTCTTTAGGGTGCAGGATGGCTAGTGTAGCTTCAGATATCACTCCACTTACTTAGAGGTTTCGTTGTCCAGCACTCACTGTGAGGGAGTTAGTCTCTGCTCCACAGCCAGCTCCTCAATCCCTGCCCTATCTTCGGATTCCAGTTCCCCAGGCTCTGGCCTGCTGCAGTTTCAGATTGATTTCAGTCTGTTGCCTTTTCTGTCTGGGAAGTTTCCGCAGCCTGGGCTCAGTGGGTTCAATTAAAAAACATTCCAGTGAACCCTTTGCCTGCCCAGCCCCCAGCAGGGGTTTTCAGTGTTTCCTCCAGTTCCCAAAGAACAGTCCCTGAGAGTCTTATTCTTACAATGTCCTCCTGTGAGCTGTTTGCCCTTCCCCCTCAGGACTGTGCCCTGTGGGGGGTATCTGGGGCTCAGTGAGCTGAATTAGCCCCTTTCCTGTTGGGGACGGTGCTCCCAGGCTGCAGGAGAGGCAGGGATGCTCTGCCCCTCCCTTCCCAGATCTCGTTGGCTGGTAGAACCAGGCCTGCCCCTCAAACAGTCTATTGTGCAGACACAAATCCCAGCTTTCACTGGTCTGTCTGCCCAATGCAAGCCAAGAAGGTGGGAGGCAGTTCAGTGATCAAAAACTCAAAAATGCACAAAGCAACACACAAGCAGAGAATCCACCCTGCAAGGTTCCACTGCAGTGTGCCATGGTACCCAGCAGGAGGGGACCCAAAGTCAGCTCCACGCAGCTCCCCTGCACCGCTGACCTCAATAAAGCTGGGGTGGCTCCATGTATGCCACCACAGCACCCCTCAGGGCTAATCAAAAATCCCAGAATCTCCCCACAGGATGCTCAGGGCTGGAGGGCTCTCTTCCCCTTCTCCTTCCCTGTGCCACACAGATTAAATGCTTTCTGGGGCTCAACCCAATGCCTTACAGGAAGGCAGAGGGAGGGTCCATGTATGTGGCTGCTCAGTGCAGACCTCTGGTCCCTTATTACTCGAGTGCCACACACTTTGGGAAAGCCTTTCCTATGGTCAGCACCCTGATCATTAGACTCTGGTTGAGGCCGCCATTAGAAACTTTGTTTCACTAGGAAGGCGCTGTCCCCTCCTCGCAGGCACACCGCTCCCCTGGGTCCCTCTGCCCTCCGCTCAGGACGCTCCTTCCCTTCTCCTCCGCTCTGGGTTTGAGATTCCTGCTTTTGGATGCGGGGGTCCACACTCCCATGTGGAGGGAGCTGTGCAGCCTCTAAGCCTCAGGGGCACAGAGCCCAGCACAGGCTTCAGGGGGGATTCTTGCTTTCTAACCCCCCCCCCTTACCAGACTCTATGATGTCTCTTCAGTGCTCCCTATTCGCAATGTGTCCACTCCAGTATGTTTCTCTGTTTTTCCCAAGCTGGTTACATTGTATTTTAGGAGTAAATCAAGTCAGTGGCTGGGAGCAGGGACACTCTGCTTCTTCTCACAGTGCCAACATCTTCCCTCCCCCTACTGTACAGATTTTTGTGTGGACATATATTTTAAATATTGGATATTTACCTAGGAGTAGAATTGTTAGGTCATGTGGTAATTCTGTATTTCACATTTTAGGGAACTTACAAGTTTTTTCCCATAGCAGTGGTACCATTTTACATTTCCAGCAGCAATGTATAAAGGCCCATTTCTCTATATCCGTTCAATACTTGACATTGTCTATTTTTATTTTAGCCATCCTAGCATGTGTAAAGTAGTATTTTATTGTGGTTTTGATTTACATTTATCTAATGACTAATGTACTTATTAGCCATTCGTATATCTTCTTGGGAGAGGTGTGTATTCAAATCCTTTGCCCATTGTAAAAATTTGGTTATTTCTTTATTTTTGAGTTACAAAATAGCCTATTGACCTTACTGCGAATACTTCAGCATGGCTGGAATTCAAAAAATCTTGGAGAATAAGTGTTTTTTCCTTGCAATGTGAATTAGGAAAGTTTTAATTCCTTTTGAAATAATATATTTGTGAAATTGAAAATTTTTAACTCTTGTATCCATGAAACAAACAAAATCAGAAATGATTTTATGTCTGATATGGCATGTATATTTTCTTGCCCAAAGACCTCCTCAATTTAATACTCCAATTCAAATTAAGCAGTTTTTACACATAAGTATTTAAACTTTAATTTGTCTGTGCTTAAAATGTATTTTGTTATTTAATTCATTCAGGTACATTTTTATATCAAAAGTTTGTTTTAAAATGGACATCTTTAAAATTCTTTTGTTGGAACTCTCATGTGTTTTATTTTAGACTGTTATATACATTTCAGACTGCCAAAGCAGTCCATGCAGAAAAAAAAAACCTCACAGAGCCTCCACCTGCAACTGAAGAGAGGAACACACCTTCTAAAGGGCAGAAGTATCACTGCAGCGTTTTTTAAAATGCCACACTGAAATATAGCTAGTGACAATGAGCCTCTGGCTTTTTCCTACATCAATCCAATGGCGCACACTGAAACGGTCAATATTGACAATTTGGTTGGGAGCAAAGGAAAAGATGAAGCCTTTGGCTTTTCTGTATGAAAAGCATTTAACACTTAAAGATACAAATAGATATTTCAGAGATAGCCTGTTTGTAATTATGACATGCAATCTATATTGCAGATTTTTATACCAGCTGATTTCTCAGCAGAAACTTTGCAGGCCAGAAGGGGGTGGCAAGAAATATTCAAAGTGATGAAAAGCAAGGAGCTACGACCAGGATTGCTCTACCCAGCAAAGCTATCATTTAGAACTGATGGTCAGATAAAGAGCTTCACAGGCAAGAAAAAACTAAAGGAGTTCATCACCACCAAAACAGTGTTACATGAAATGTTGAAGGGTCTTCTTTAAGAAGAAGCTAATGAACAAAAGAATCTGACGAACTAAATAGATCCAGAGTGACTGACGCAGACAACAGACGATCATATTTCAGAGGAAAAAGGGAAGGGGGTGGAGGGTGGGAAGAGATTAACCAAAGAAGTTATATACATACATGCATAACCCATGGACACAGACAATAATGGGGTGAAGCCACAACAATCTTGAGAAGGAAGAACAAAGTTGGAGGGATCACAATAGCAGATATAAAGTTACACTACAAAGCCACTGCAATCAAAACAGCCTGGTCTTGGCACAAGAACAGGCATATTGATCAGTGGAACAGAACAGAGAGCCCAGGAACTGACCCACTTCATTATGGTCAATTAATATTTTATAAAAGAGGCGAGAGCATACAATGGAGTAAAGATAGTCTCTTCAATAAATGGTGTTGGGAAAATTGGACAGGTACATGCAAAAAAATGAAAATGGACCACCAACTTACACAGTACACAAAAATAAACTCAAAATGGATAAAAGACTTAAATGGAAAGCATGAAACCATAAAAATCTTAGAGGAAAACATAGGCAGCAACATCTCAGACATCTCTCGTAGCAATATGTTTGCTGATACATCTCCTAGGGCAAGAGGAACTAGGGAGAAAATAAACAAATGGGGCTGCATCAAAATAAAAAGCTTCTGCACAGCAAAAGAAACCATCAACAAAACGAAAAGGGAGCCCACTGTATTGAAGAATATATTTGCCAAAGAAACATCTGATAAAGAGTTACTATCCAAAATATATAAGGAACTCATACAACTTAACAAAAGGAAGACAAACAACCCAATTAATAAATGGGCAAAAGACCTAAATAGACACTTCTCCAAAGAGGACATACAAATGGCTAAGACATATGAAAAAATGCTCAGTCACTAATCATCAGAGAGATGCAAATTAAAACCACAATGAGGTATCACTTCACACCTGTCAGAATGGCTGCCATCAACAAATCAAGGAACTACAAGTGCTAGCAAGGGTGTGGAGAAAAGTACACTGCTGGTGGGAATTCAGACTAGTGCAGCCACTGTGGAAAGCAGCATGGAGTTTCCTCAAAAGATTAAAAATTGAACTGCGATTTGACCCAGTGATCCCACTTCTAGGAATATATTCTAAGAAACCCAAAACACCAATCACAAAGACCTTATGCATCCCTATGTTCATAGCAGCGCAATCTACAATAGCTAAGATCTGGAAACAGCCCAAATTCCCATCAGTAGATGAGTGGATAAAAAAGCTTTGAGACATTGACACCATGGAATACTATGCAGCTGTAAAAAAGAAGGATCTTTTATCCTTTGGCACAGCATGGAGGGAACTAGAAAGTATTATGCTAAGTGAAATAAGCCAGTCAGAGAAAGACAAGTACCACATGGTAGCACTTATATGTGGAATATAATAAACAAAATAAACTGAACAAAATGGATCCAGAGAAACAGCAGCATGGAACAGACTGAGGGATCTCAGAGGGAAGGTGGGGAGCAGGAAGTGGGTGGGAAGAGATTAATAAAAGAACTTATGTGTTTATAAACATTACCCATGGACACAGATGCTGGTCTGGGGAAGGCCTGGGGGTGGGATGGGTGAGGGGTGGAGGGGATCAATGAGGGGTAAAAAGGGTACATGTGTAATATTTTCAACAATAAAGATAAAGAAAAACAAAAAAGTAAACTGACGAACAAAATAGACCCAGAAACATTGAAGTATACAACAGACTGATGTATTTCACAGGGAAAAGAGTGGAGGAGCGATTTACCAAAGAACTTATATGCCTGTATGAAAAACCCATGGGCACACAAAAATTCAGTGAAAGCCTGGGGAAGGGGTGGGAGTTTGGTGGAGGGGGCCATGAGGGAAGAAGGGGGACATCTTTAATACTTTCAACAATAAAGATAAATTTTTAAAAAATAAAATTAGTATTTCTATCCATTTCAACCATTTTAACACCTGCTATGTGTCAGGTACTAGACACAGGAGATACAAATAACTGTTCTTGACCTCAAAGAGTTTGTAGTCTGCCATTTCTCATATTTCGGCATATCAGACTCAACACACTGAAAATAGAATTCTTCAGGATCCCCATGCAGTACCCTCCCCCCCCCACACACACATACCTAGTCTTACTCATATCAGCCAATATCACCATGCACCCAGTTGTTTGGGTCAAAAATTTGTGTTACCCTTAATTCATCTTTCATCCAACAGTAAATCCATCATTAGTTATGGAAGTTCAAAGTTTTCAAAAATAGATCTACTTCTCACTACCTTCCATCATAAACACCTGAGCAACCACTACCAGATAGACTACTGCTAAATCCTACTAGCTGATCCTGCTCCATTCTCACCCCTATACAAGTCAGGGTGACCTTTCTACCATTATGTCAAATATTGTGCCCCTTCTTAAAACAATGGATTGACAATATACTTTAAAAAAAAAAATTCCCAACTCCTTACCATGAACTATAAGGCTCTATGTAATCTAGCCCCTGTCTGCCTTATTTCCTTTCACTTTCCTCCTTATTCAAAACTCTTCAACCACACTGGCCACATTTATGTTCCTCTGAACTTACAGTTCTGTTAAAAACAAAACCAAAACAAACAAAAAGTAAACCCTTCCATTCTCCAGGTATTCACTCTACTGCTTTCTTCTCATTCAAGTTTCTACACTAGAAAGGCCTCCTTCATAACCTTAACTAAAACAGTCACCCCTGCTATCATTATCCCCAACCACATCACCCTGTTTTGTCCTGATGGCACTTGGTTCTAAGCATTCTGACATATATGTGTCATCTCACTGTGTAGAATGTAAACTTTGGGGGAACTAGTGCTCATGCTAAATCCTGGGAATAATGTAGTATGCCATGTTTGTTGGTTGCCTGACTCAGTAATAGCCACTCCTGGCTGTTCTTTTTGGTTGCTAAAGCCTATAAATATGGTTGATTTCTGTTTTTAACATTTGCTTATTCTGTTTCTTAAATAAATCCAACTACCTCCCTTGCTCAGCTTGAGACATCTTTCTCTCCATTTCCTTACTTGCCCCTTTACTCCCCTACATCCCGCCCTCCTAGAATCAGACATAAGCAGACATGTACCTGGTGCTTCCCATATAAATGGGCTTCTCCTTCTGAATGCATGTCCTGCTTAGTTGTCTTCCTAGAAGCAGATTCTACCAACAGTAACCTCAAATTTAACAGGGTACCCTTGAGACTGCCAAGGGTATTGTAATGGAACACTACTATAAAGGGGTGGGATTCTATAAAGCAGAGGCTATCCTTCCTGGCCTCAGCAGGCAAATGATTACATAGGTGATATGATGAATGCATCAGGAGGTCTTTCATATATGAGAGACTCCAACAAGAAATCTAACAGACCTCTGGGAGACCTGGCCAAATAAGAAACAAAACCAGTTGGCCTCAGTTTGAAAAGAAAGATTTGTTCTGTGGATAGATATTGGAGTTGTGTCAGTCAAGCGCAGAATTCAAGAGGTAGCCAACCAGTGGTCCATTAAACCCAAGGTCTGGTACATGTCCAAACTGATTATACTGACCAGGTCATTTCCCAGGCCCAGAGTCTGAGCAGGATGCCAAAACTCCTTCTTCCAAGATAGCTCCAACCCTATAAGCTTCCCCTAGTAGGTGAGCAAATTAGAATTGAAGGAAGGCTGCAGCACTAGGAACCAGAGTTTCTTCTCCCATTACAGGGCCCATTCATTGATCTATTGGGTCAGATTAAACCATTCTCTCAGATTCTAGGGCTCCTATGAAGACAGTACAGCTCTGCAACTCAGAGCTGTCTCTGAAAAGGCCAGGACTGAAGAGAATCCACCAGGTCAAAACTACTAGCCCCATAATCTCAAGTAGTAACCAGTTTGATGCTGTAGTGCTCACATTGATACCATGCTAGACTATTTCCCATCAAGTCTACCTGCTTGTCCAACTGTTCTGTGTAACTAAATATAGACGCAAAGAATTCAAATTTCATAGGGAACAGAAAAACAACATTCTTCAGGCCCCATCTTACCAAGGAGGAGGAACATGAGACAGATCCACAGCTCTAGTCACAAAATCTGGTAATCCACAGAAAAGCCATGGGATTTTTCATTGTAAGACATGTGCTCTATGCATATATATGCATGAACAATGGCATTGGGCCAATTATTAAGCCCAGGAAAAGGTGCACGAAGGTGTGCAAGGCAGTGACCAAACCCAAAGGGCTGCCCAGCCTCTAAATATGTAGATATGAGAATGGCTGGATGTCAGCTACATTCACTTCCCCATACATACTTCCTGATTACTTCCAGTGAACAGGAAATGGAATCCTGCAGCCAGCCATGTTGACATTAGCACCCACAAATGGGACACACCCTACAAGTGGGCTGCCACACTGTGGTTTCCCAGGTTCAGAAAACTTTTTCCCCTGAAGCTAAGAAGCACCCTTGCCCAGTAGTAGACACTGACCAGCAGGACCCTACATTGTATTTCCCATTCCCATGCTCATTTTTTCCCTCTGAGCAGTGTGGCTAAGTAAATCTGTCTCTAGTCCTACATGATGGTTTATTAAAGAGAATTAGCAGATTTGTGGACCAAGGCTTGGTCCAACAGAAAATGTAAGCCACTTTTAACGGAAAGCCCTTGTTAGGGGTGGGGCAATATCTCACAAGACCATTACTGTGAAACAGATTTCTGTTTTACCTTACTGATTTTACTGAGCCTTTCACATTGGGGTTCTTCAAGATATTAACCTCATCAATATATAATCTCAACACCACAAGATCCAGCAATCATTTTCTCAGCTATGTCACCAGACCTTTGCATGTGTCCCACAGTGCCCTGCTCCTCATATTCATGCTATAGGAGCTCCATCTCTAAAAATATTTCAAACAGAGAGACAAGGGAGTTGCTTCTAAATTGTCCATACTCATACAACTGGCCTAATTCCCAGGAGCTAGCTCATAGCAAAAGGAGACTCCATTTCGGAAGCCAGACAAGCTAAGTTTGCTGATGATACTAACTTACAGGAGGGGTTGTTCCAGGACTTAACTAATGGCGAGTTCAACCTCTGATACATCAGCAAGATCAGTGTGTTACCCATTCTTTAATTGCTCTTGATCCTTCACATCTGAAGATCACAGATCTTCATTAAACTGTACTTCTGGGATACTCCCAGCCTTGCCAGCTTTCAGGAAGGGCTTCTGGCTGCTACTGAGCCTAGGGAAAACAATCTGGCTTGGATAGTGAATGGATGACCACCCACAGGAAGGGCAAAATACAAGGCTATGGATGTAATTAGGAAAATTTACCTGGGTATTTGTCTCCTTGGGATCGTGCTTCAGGTAGAATCAATAGCTCCAAGAGGCATGTGCTAACTCTTTCCTACTGACACACCTGGAATATTGATACCTGGTGATTATAGCTCACATAATAGGTAACCTTTGAGAAACTCTTTTTGACACTTGGATTTGGCATAGAACAATGTGTAGGAACTTGAAGAACTTTCATTCTTCCAAGTTCTGAACATCTCTGGATTTTATATAAATTTTCCAACGGCTGCTGTGGCACTACCTTGGAGGACATCGTCAAAGAAACGGCATATTTTAGGCTTAACACAGGTAACACATTTACGCCAGCTACCACCACCTTGCTTAGTAAAACTTCATAACTTGTGCACCAAACCACTTTATTTCTAGCCTAAGCCACATTTTGAGGAGAAACTCAAGGTTCTTGAAGTCTGCATGTACATTGCTGCAACATTACTCTCAAACATCTAAGGTACATTAGTGGGGTTTGAGGAATACCCATGCCATTTTATTTCCCACAAATAACATGAATTTTGTACCTACTCTACTTTAGCCAGCAACTGCTCACACCAAAAACAATTCCACATTGGAGTTCCTCAGCAACAGTGTGTGCTCTTGTAGGTAGGCTTTCTCTGCCTTCCCTCCTTTCACCCAGGAAACTGGAAGCTTCCTCCCACTCAGTGGCTCCTACATCATTGCTGGCTCTGCCTTGCAGTATTCTGCTGGAGAGCGACCTGTGGTTAAGGGCTGGAGCTGGACATCAGGAGCCAAGCTGGCGGCAGTGGTTGTAGTCTTCTTGAGACACAGGTTTCCAACCACACTCCTTAGTGGAGCCTGCTTGCAGGCCTGCCGAGGGGTCCAGACAAATGCAGCCACAGCACCCTGAATCAAGAAATTTGCCATCTACCAGTGGGATCCAGACAAAACTGGAGATAAACCTCATATGCAAAGTTATGAAATTGACTTAAATAAATGTGGTCCGATGGTTTTGGATGCTACCTTGGCCTTCTGAAGATCATACAGAGAAGGTACCTATAGCTCTTGTACAATGAACATCAATAGAGGCAACACTCTTGCTTACACCCAAAGGATTGACACCAACCTCAACAAAGTTGCAAAACTCTACACTCTTCTGCATATGTATGTGATAAGGAATCTTGTTCCTGATTTGAGCAACTTCTATGCTCATTACGAATCCATTGAGATTTATTTGAAGAAGGATGAATCCCAGGAAGGTGAGCAGTATCTGCAGTCCATAGAAGATCAAGAGAAACTGGATGGGTTGTATGAGTGCATTCTCTGTGCCTGCTGCAGCACCAGCTGCCCTATCTTCTGGTGGAATGGAGACAAATATTTGGGACCTGTAGTTCTTATGTAGGCCTATAGCTGGATGACTCCAGAGATAACTTCATGGAGGGGCGCCTGGACAAACTGCAGTACCCCTTCTCTGTATCACTGCCACACCATCCCTAACTTCACAAGGACCTGTCCAAAAGGGCTGAATCCTGGGAAAGTTATTGCTAAAATCAAGAAAATGATGACAACCACAAGGAGAAGAAAGCTTCAGCTTAACTGTTCTCATGCTGAACATGACTTATAACCAGTTCATTGAACATAATTTATATCTAATTTGAGTTCATTAAAAGGTCTTTATTTTCCATGAATACAGCATGTATAATAAAAATGTTAAAAAATAAATGGTATTATTCTATTTTATTAACAACAACAAAAATCACTTCCACACCAATTACAGCTTCTATCCTTCTAGCATATACAACTGACAGCTCTTCCCAGGTATCCCCAATATCATAGGATCTAGAAGTCCCCAGCTGCCACCGTTACATTTAGCTTCATCATATCCACATGCTCTATTGCTCAGGACTTCCTGGGTATTTTTTTTTTTTTTTGGACTAGTTACCCTTGTGAACAGAGGGGATTATCCTCCATCTGATTTGGCAACTTGACTTTTTAATCCACCTTTAAGATTTCTTATATCTGAATTTGACACAGCATGAACACTGTCGCTTACTAGTCCAGGCCTCCATCTGCTTCCAACAGCATCCAGCTTCTTGAGGTGCCATTTTGGCCTACCAGTCATCCTGAGCTCCATATACAACCAGCTTTCCTACTCCCTCACTGTTATCCTGCCCAGTAGGTCTCTTCTACTCCAACTGGTTTTAGGCCCCAAGGGCTATCATAACATAGCCACAGCTCAGCTGAGCCCTTATTCTGAGATAAAACTACTAATCGTTACCTGTAGGTGCCTGAAAGAGTAGCCTTATGTAATGCCCAGAGAGATTCAAATGGAGCTAAAGCCACACAGCGCCCTGATATGGTAAAGAGTACTCATGCAGCTGGGGAAAACTTTGCAAAGCAAAGCCTGTCACAGAGCCCCAGGGAACCTCTGAAAACCAAATAGGAAATTCTGAAAAATTCCAGAATCCAACATAGCATATACACACAGAATGAAACAATCTACGCTTTCACAGACTAAGAAACTGAGTCAGAAAGAAGGTAGCACAAAAATTTAGAAGCAAAGTCAAGATCTTTGCAGGCCAAATCAAGTCCCTAATACCTTAAAGGATATGACTTAACACAGTGATTTTAGGCTCAACTTTCTCCACAGCTAGTTGCTTAGGTATTTTTAGATTAGCATTGAGGAGTTTCAGAGGTAGAAGAAATCACTTGTGAGTATAAAGCCAAGTCTGTATCAGAGTCTTTTAGAGAAACTTAATGAAGAAAAATAAATACAGTTAAACTTTCTACTTTGTTTTCCTGACTTGCACACCTAAGATGAGAAATGAGGCAGAACAGAGGTGGAAAACGAAAGAGACTGCCAGCCGTGAACTTTAGCTTTTTAACATTCACAGTCATGGGATGTGTGGCCAAGGAAAGACTGTTTGGTCCAAAATCAGGTCAGGCTGCTTTTCATAAGTGCTCTGTGTCACAGGTGAAAATGTCCCTCCAAACATTAATTCATTTGATTACTGAAGATTCTCATCAGGTTGTACCAAAGACTAAGCAGTTTGTTGAAGAATGCCAGCATAAAGGTATCTGAATTTCTTCCTTATTCTCAAGTGGAAGATTGAGTCAATTGTGCATGGGCAATGGGGAGGAACTACTTGCAAATGACAGTGAGGCCCTGGTAAGCTACATTTTACCCTAAATCTTGGCCATAAACAATTTACAAAACAATCCCAAACAGCCAACATCTGACCAACTCAGCTCTCTTTCCTTCAGAAAGAGTCTTGCACTGGTGGCTTTTTTAAAATCCTAACCTGAGGATATTTTTCCCATTGCTTTTCAGAGAAAGTGAAAGGGAGAGAGAGAGAGAGAGAGAGAGAGAGAGAGAGAGGAGAGAGGAGGGGAGGGGAGGGGAGGGGAGGGGAGGGGAGGGGAGGGGAGGGGAGGGGAGGGGAGGGGAGGGGAGGGGAGGGGAGGGGAGGGGAGGGGAGGGGAGGGGAGGGGAGGGGAGGGGAGGGGAGGGGAGGGGAGGGGAGGGGAGGGGAGGGGAAGAGAGATTGATTGGTTGTCTTCCCTATGAGCCCCAGCCAGGGCCAGGGCTCGAGCCTGCAACTGAGGTGCATGCCCTGGACTGGAATCAAACCCAGGACCCTTCAGTCACTGGGGCTGATGCTCCAACCACTGAGCAAAACTGAAAAATCCCTTGGTCATCTACTTTAGTTCAATTAGCCTCAAACCACCAGGGAAAAACCTGTAGAACAACAGAGTCAGGTTTGTTGACACATTGCAATAAGTGAGAATGAACAACAGAGGATCCATGGGGCATCTCTCACCAAAAGAAACGGTAGTTATTGTAGAATTTAGGGGTAAGGTGGAGTTTTGTTAAATGATGGGCTAAAAGCAAAACAAGGCAGTGTGTAAAGACATCAACATCAGGTGTCCACTGTGAAGTAGTCCCAAGCTCCTGTGTACTTGGAGATGATAAAGTTAAGGTAGATGTAGAATGTTGTGTCCTAAAACCCCTTATTTGCTTCTCTCTGTCACAGAGACTCAGATATAGCAGGCAAAAGCACAGGGCTTCATCTTACTGATCTGCTTTCAAAGTTACATTTCTGAAGTCTATTATTTTAGAGAACAAAATTTCTCAGTGAGTATGAAAAAAAAGTAGTGACTTAAAGAAGTTCTGGCTATATTTTATCAAATGACTTTTTAGTCAATATTGTTATATCACATGATTTTTCCTTAAATTTGCTTCTTTAATGAATAAGGTTGATAGATTTCCTGTTCTTAAACCACACTGGTCCCTTATTCATACCATATCTTTCTTTTGATATATTTCTGGGGCCTATTTTCAATTAAGTGATATTGTTCTATAGCATTATTTCTCCCTAATTCCTCCTTCCCTCTCTCCTTTCTTTCCTTCCTTCTTTTTATATTACAGGTTTTCATATTAATGTTAGCATTATAAAATAAACGAGAAATTTTCATATTTTGCTTCCTTTTAAAAGGAGGTTTTTATGATACTTTACAGCTGTGATGACCTGGAGAGAAATGTTTTTCCTGGTAATTTGCAGCTGGCTTTATCTGTATCTGTTATCCAGACCTGATAAATGGCAAGGCAGATTTTTGCTTTCTCATTCTAGGCTAATTTTTACTGTATATCTAAGCAGGCCTATCCACTGCCCATGATTTCTCTGCCAAGTGTTTTTATGAAATTAAGTCTTTGTCTAACTCTGATTAGGTCTTAAGAGTTCTAAAAGTACAAAGAGCAGGAAAAATTGCCATCATTAGGGCTTTACAAATGAGGAAACCCAAGATAAAAAACCCTCTTGAGTCCTAACCATGTTAGAAAGGCAAACTCATAAATGAACAGAAGTTAGACTAGGGAAGAGTTATCAAGGCAACTGATTGATCAAAAGTCCAGAAAAGGCAAGGTCAGTCCGATTAGAATAGAACTAGATTTTCTAGTTATTCTACAGCACCAAAATTTTCCACTAGAAACAGCTAAAGTAATAAAAAGTGATAACCCCTGCTGATAATTTGAGAAAGCCCTTTATTACTGCTTCTCTTATGATTTAATTAAATAAAGAAAACCCCGTATTATTAGATTAGTTTTGGCCAGCCGATTTCAGAACCACAGAATAATCAATCACATTTGAGAGTCACCGATATTTGAATATTATTGAAATCTGAGGCCATTTCTACTGTTAGAGATAAGCAAGCATACAAAAAATCCTGGACCATGAAGGGTAGTACTGCAGTACCTAAGGCTTGTTTAGAATAAAGATCAAAAACTTGCTCGGGCCCAGCAGGGCGTGGCTCAGCGGTTGAGCATTGACCTGGGATCCAGGAGATCGAGGTTTGATTCCCGGTCAGGGCACATGCCTGGGTTGTGGGCTCCGTCACCCAGTCAGGGGCGTGCAGGAGGCAGCTGATCAATGACTCTCTCATCATTGATGTTTCTATCTCTCTCTCTCCCTCTCCCTTCCTCTCTCTGAAATCAGTAAAGATATATTTAAAAAAACAAAAAAAAACAAAAAAAAAAAAAAACTTGCTTGGTTAGGAAAAATAAATAGACCTAGAGTCTCATCCCAACTCAGTCTCTTACTGGGTCTGTGTCCTTGCACAACTACACATGCAAAGCTCCAATTGTTGAGTCTTGAAGTGCAGATCTTACTGAGCTACCTAAGGATGAAATGAGAAAAAAAAGTGGAAAAGTTTTGTAAGCTAGTGCACTGCAAAGCGTAAAGTTATAGTTGCTGATGCACCAAGACTCTGATCCCTCTCAGGCAAGTCTTAATGCCAAGAAGAAAACCAGATAGTGCCAATTTTAAGGTAAGTCCTAACATGACATGGATAATTTACAAATAGTAATGAGTCACTTTTAGAATTTTTTAGAATGTTTCCTGAGAAATCCTTCTGATTAAATATACAGCTCCAGCACTGAAATTTAATTGTATTCAGAAGAAAATTAACATGTGAGGGGACAAAAAAGAGAGATGGACAAGAATATAGAGCGTCTCAAATTATATGATCTATGATTGTCCCATGCAATGTAGTCTCTAAATAACAAGTTACCTCAAATCAAATTTTTATGTACTTATTAATGGTGTGCTATATATGTGTATATGCAGGACTGCTTTATTATAAGTTACTGAGAAAGACCAAGATCCTAAACTTTCAAGATTAGTCTTAATTTTGAGATTATTTTTTTATTGCTGTATGTTTTTAGAGAAATATATCAACATGCCAAGTTTTGACATGTCTATAATGCTGAATACATATGTCTGTCTCATTTTTTCCATACATTTTTGCAGTATGTGTGCACCCATCATGTGATTAATAATTGTCTTATATTTAGAAAATATATTCCATAAAAGCAGTGACAGCTGGAGTATTTAGATCATGGTTCAAGGATTTCTATGTGAAAAAATATTGCCACATAGAGCTGCATTTGTAGTTTTTAAACAGAGATTTCATATTGCAATAACTCTTTTATACATGTTTAAAGATTTTTTTAATGTAGGAAATGTAGAAAATAAAGGTTATGAAATGAAATCCACATTTTTGAGCTCTAAAGGAATTAATGGCTTTACATTACACAGTTTTTATATGATATTCCACCAATATTATGCAATTATCACTTAATATTAAATTTTTTCATATGTATTTTCTCACTTCAACTCTATGACTTGTTAAGCGAGTAGAAAAAAAACTCACTTGTCCTATGTGTCCTTTCTTTATTACTCACACAGGACACTTCACTTCTGACACTTCTGGTCACCAAACATGTGCTGGATTGTCCCCACCAAACAATTCTCTGTGACACTAGCTGGATGTCCTATAACTCAATTTATTTCAATATGACACTATCTAGCTGGACTTAGTGTCAGATCCCACAAGTTAAGAGCTCAGTACACCAAGTCTACCCCATCCCTGCTTCAGATGCCAATTTGATGTCCCAGGTTGTCACCTATACTTTTGACCAACCAGCAATAAATAGATGTTCCCATAATTCCCTCCTTGGGTGTGGATAATTTGTTAAAATGACTCACATAACTCAGGGAAGCACTTATTTACTGTTTATGAGTTTATTATAAATGATACAAATGGATGTATAGATGGAAGAGATGCATGAGGCAAGGTATGTGGGAAAGGGCACAGAGCTTCCATGACCTCCCCAGGAGCACCACTCTCCCAGCACCTCCATGTATTCAGTAACCTGGTAGCTCTTCAAACCCCATACCTTTGGAATTTTTATGGGGGCTTCATCACTTAGGCATCACTTATCAATTTTCAGTCCTTCTCGCCTTCTTGGAGGATAGAAGATGGGGATGAAAGTTCCAAACTTATAGTCACAACTTGGTATTTCTGATGGATAGCTCCCAGCCAGGAGCTCATCAAGCATTGCCTCATTATTTAAAAAGGCTAAGTGTAATAAGCCCGTCATAGAAAAACAAATACCATATGATATCACTTATATGTGGAATCTAATAAACAACATAAAATGACAAACAAAATAGAAACAGAGGCATGGACACAAGGAACAGACTGATGGCTGTCAGAAGGGAAGGGTAGGGAGGACTGGATAAAAGAAGGTGAAGGGGTTAGCCAAAGAACATGTAGGCATAACCCATAAATACAAACAACAGTGCGGTGATGACAGAGGGAAGGGGGTGTAGGGGCTGGGTGGAGAGAAGCAAAGAGGGAATGGAGACATCTGTAATAGTGTCAACAATAAAAATAAAGTTTAAAAAAACAGAATTTTATGGGGGGAAAAACACTGCTGGTGCTCTCATTACTTAGAAAATTACAAGGGTTTTAAGAGCTTTGTGCCAGGAACCAGAGGCATATATAGATAGATAGATGATGGATAGATGATAGATGATAGATGATAGATAGATATAGATTTTCAATTATTTCACACTATGAGACAGAAACAAATCAGACAATAAAAATGCATGTGAACAATTATGGGAAAATATAATAAAATTGACTTTAATAATTTAAGACTATCACGGGAGGACTGCCAAATTTACTTTTGATTACAATACTAAGTTTTAAGACTGAAAGAACTGGCCAGAACAATTAGGAAAGTTGCATATTAAAAGAACAGCATATTTCCCCCTGAAATTTAAGTTATCTATTTAATGCTTAAATACTTTGGTAGGAAGTGATGGTTTAAATCAGGATATTGATAACTTGAGTTCAGGTCCAGAACTTTTTTCTTTAATGAGTATAAGAAGAAGAAGAACACTGAAGAAAATTTCTAACAATACATAGAAAAAGTTTATGCCTTTCCTCACCTCTTAAATCACTTAAAAGTTCATGCACTAAATCACATGTAATTTATTCATACTAGAGCCCTCTACTATCACTCTGAGTTTATTTACAATTTTAACATATTTCATTTATTCATTCTTTAAACAAATATGAGCATCTACTATATGTCAGATCCTTATGCTGTTTTGTTATGACAACAAAACAGAAACAGCTTCTGCCCTCATGAATCTTACATTGTATATGGAGATATAGATAAATAAATGACTAATAAAATAGTATAAGCACCAATATTGGAGAAGTTTTAAGGGAATATATGGCAGGGAGACCTAAAGCAGTACAGGAATCAGAGAAAGCTTTCAGTAGGAAGTGATTTTTCAGCCTGGTAAAAGAGGATGCCACTCGTTAAGATGAGGTGGGGGAGCAGTAATGACAGGAAAAATGGAGAATTTTATTCTAGACCTGTTGAGTGAGCTTATTGTGTCTACGCATGTTATGATATTTTGGTGGCAGACAAATATATCTTTTTTTTTTAATATCTCTTTATTGGTTTCAGAGAGAGGAAAGGAGAGGAAGAGAGAGAGATAGAAACATCAATGATGAGAAAGTCATTGATCAAGCCCGCAACCCGGGCATGTGCCCTGACCGGGAATCGAACCCCGATCGCCTGGATCCTAGGCCGACGCTCAACCGCTGAGCCACGCCCGGCCGGGCCAGACAAATATATCTTGTCTAGTGCGCACACAAGAGATCTGATTTGGGAATCTTCACCCTGTGGCTAGTATAGAAAGCCAGAAGAGTAAAGGAGCTCACCCAGTCAAAGGACATGGAGTATAAGAGAAGATGTCTAGGGCAACATGAAAGAAAACATTCTCCAGAAACAGGTAGAAAAAAATCAGGGAGAGAAAGATATGCCAGAAAAGTAAATAGAAATCCTAGAGAGTATAGAGCTCCAGAAATGAAGGGACGAATGTTTCATGGAGGGAGAGAACATTGAGCACTGTTGAAAGCCAAATAAAAGAACAATTGAGAAATGTTCATTTGGATTAACAAGGAGCATATTGATAAACTTGGCAAAACCAGTTTGAGCAGAGTGGTAGAGACAGAATGTAGATTGCTAAAGAGTGGGAGTGAATTAAGAAAAATATCAAGGATAAGCAACTCATTCTAGAAGTTTGGCTGTGAAAAGGACTTGACAAGGCTAGAATGAGGGCACAAGAAAATGGGAATGAATAGAATAAGCAATTGATGAAGCAGGATGAGACAAAAAGGTTTTTCCACCTTGTCTTTTTAATGGGAGAAATGAGCACATTTACACTGTGATGGGAACGACATTGTAGAAAAGAAGGTGTTAAAAATAAAAGGGTAGGGGGAGGCAGAGAAGGAAAGGAGGAGAGATGGAATGAAAATAGCCAGAAATTATATAAATACTAAAGGAGACAAAGGAGAGCACAGGTTCTACTGTAGATGAAAGGAATGAGGAAAGGACTGGTACAAATGCTAATAAAAGTTTGTAGATTTAATTGCAGGGAGTCAAGAGGATTTTATTTGGTTTCCCAGGCTGCATAAGATTAGAAGGTATAGATTTATTAGGGACAAGTACATTGACAGTAATAAAAGTAACAGTTGATCTTAAAGGATATTCATTTTTTAAACAAACATTCACCTGTGCTATAATAGGTTCTATGAGGATATGTCAGGTGAAGGGATTAGCTAAAGAACATATATGCATACCCCATGGACATGGTCAATAGTTTGGTGAAGGCCAAGAGAGGGGAAAGCAGGGGTGGGTGGAGGTGAGCAAATGGTAGGGTAAAGGAGGACATCTGTAAATATGTGAACATTGAAAATTTTTTATAAAAATAGTTTAAAAAATTGTCTTAATTTTATGAAGAGTTGTAAAAAAAACAAGTCTCCCCCCCATTAATGGTGGTTTCACCATTCTACATTCATCTAGCTGCTCCTAGGAGAAACGCAAGAATCAGCCTTAACTTCTTTCTTTCCTTCACCAATCTATCACCACCTCCCTCTCCCCAGCATGGGAACGAACACACACACACACACACACACACACACCCCATATCCAATTTACTGGGAAACCCTGTCAATTCTACTTCAAAAACAGGTCTTGAATTTTGACTGCTATTTCCATCTCCACTGCCTCAACCTTGTTTTTTTAATCTATTGTTGAAAGCATTACAGATGGCCCCTTTTTCCCTCATTGATCCCCTCTACCCTGCATTGATCCCACCATACCAATGTCTGTATCCATGGTTTGTGCTTATAAACACATAAATTCTTTCTTTAATCTCTCCCTACCCGCTCCCCCACCCCCACCTTCCCTCTGAGATCCCTTAGTCTGTTCCATGCTCCTATGTCTCTGGATCTATTTTGTTTATCAGTTTATGTTGTTTATTACGTTCCACATGTGAGTGAGATCATGTGGTACTTGTCTTTCTCTGACTGGCATATTTCGCTTAGCATAATATTCTCCAGGTCCCTCCACACTGTCCCAAAGGATAAGAGGTTCTTTTTTTATAGCTGCATAGTATTCCATGCTGTAAATATACCACAGCTTTTTTATCCACTCATCTATTGATGGGCACTTGGGCTGTTTCCAGATCTTAGCTATTGTAAATTGTGCTGCTATGAATATAGGGGTGAGTATATTCTTTCTGATTGGTGTTTCGGGTTTCTTCGGATATATTCCTAGAAGTGGGATCACTGGGTCAAGTGGCAGTTCAGTTTTTAATTTTTTGAGGAACCTCCATGCTGCTTTCCATAGTGGCTGCACTAGTCTGAATTCCCACCATCAGTATGCTAGGGTTCCCTTTTCTACATACCCTCACTAACACTTATTCATTGATTTGTTGATGGCAGCCATTCTTACAGGTGTGAAGTGATACCTCATTGTGGTTTTAATTTGCATCTCTCTGATGATTAGTGACAGCATTTTTTCATATGTCTCTTGGCCATCTGTATGTCCTCTTTGGAGAAGTGTCTATTCAGGTCGTTTGCCCATTTTTAAATTGGATTCTTTGTCTTCCTTTTGTTAAGTTGTATGATTTCCTTACATATTTTGGATATTAACCTTTTATCAGATGTGTCATTGGCAAATATGTTCTCCTATACAGTGGGCTCCCTTTTCGTTTTGTTGATGGTTTCTTTTGCTGTGCAGAAGCTTTTTATTTGGATGCAGTCCCATTTGTTTATTTTCTCCTTCCTTTCTCTTGCCCTAGGAGACGTATCGGCAAACATATTGCTACGAGAGATGTCTGAGATTTTGCTGCCTATGGTTTTTTCTAGGATTTTTATGGTTTCATGTCTTACATTTAAGTCTTTTATCCATTTTGAGTATATTTTTGTGTATGATGTAAGTTGGTGGAATAGTTTCATTTTTTTGCACGTGCCTGTCCATTTTTCCAACACCATTGATTGAAGATACTGTCTTTACTCCATTGTATGTTCTTGCCTCCTATGTGAAATATTAATTGAACATAATGTCTTGGGTTGATTTCTGGGTTCTCTGTTCTGTTCCACTGATCTATGTATCTGTTCTTGTGCCAGTACCCGGCTGTTTTGATTGTAGTGGCTTTGTAATATAACTTGATATCTGGTATTGTGATCCCTCCAACTTTGTTCTTTTTCAAGATTGCTGTGGCTATTTGGGGTCTTTTTTGGTTCCATGTAAATTTTCAGTGTTTATTCTAGATCTGTGACATATGCTGTTGGCACTCCTTCAACCTTGATCCAAGCCACTAGCACTTTTCAACTCGACTATTGCAGTAGGTTTGGTGAAGTAATAAAACTTCAATTGAGTAAATTTTAAAGATTTTATTGCTTTTGTTCAGTGATTCATGAATTGAGCAGCATAAAATCTAGCAGATAGAGAAGAGTTAGAAGAACTATACAAGGCAAGAAATTTTATAGGCAAAGGGAGGAGGAACCAGGAAGTTGTACTAAGCAAAAAGCGGATTGGTTGTTGCAAGGTTACTTGCCTTATAGGGATGGCACGGATTTATCAAGCATATTACCTAAGTAAATGCTGATCAAGAGAGTTGTGGGGGAAAAAAGAGAGAGAGAGAGAGAGAGAGAGAGAGAGGGAGAGAGAGAGAGAGAGAGAGAGATAGAGGTGTGATTCACTGGTTTAAGATTATATTTCTGGGAGAGCCAAAACCCAAATTAAGTCTCAGTTTGGAGATTCTGGTCTTAGCAGAAGTGACTCCATTTTGTGCCTGTTGTCTAGTCTTTAATGTCTCCTCCCCATATCCACTCTAATCTGTTTCCATCCATTCTCCACACAGTAGCTAGAACATAGATCAGATTATTATCCTCTCATATGTAAAAACTTCCAATGGTTTCCAATTGCTCAGAAAATAAAATCCAATAACCTCACCATGCCCTGAAATACCCTACATGAATGTTCTCCTGCCCATCTTTCCAAATCCATCATTATCACATACCTCTTGTGCAAAACACCTCCTTCTCATGGGCCCCATCTTAGTTACTAGAATGTGCTAAACTCTTGTCAACTCACAACATTTGAACATGCTTTTCTTCTACATAGAGCATGCTTTCCTTGATTTTTTTACATGACTGGCTCTTACTTAACTTCAATGTCACTCCTGAAAAAGACCTTCTTTGTCAATTCTACTTTATTCCTTGTCATAGCACATTATTGATTTCCATCATAATGCTTAGGGCAATCTCTAATAATTTTATGTGTTTACTTTCATTGTCTGTCTTCTCTTCTGGAATGTAAATTCCATGAGGGCAAGGACTAGGTGTGCCTTGTCTCCAGGTTTTAGAATGATGCTGGCATATAGCACATATTCATAAATGTAGCTTGAATAAATGAATTGATCAAAAATAACTAACCAATAAACAAGGCAGAATGAAACTGTACTGAATTACACATAAGATAAAGTTGAGAAAGCATATAAAAAGAGATGATAAATTCTTCTTAAATAAAATAATTACAGTGAGATTGCCTTTAAGGTCAAACTAGTCTGCCAAAAATCAGGATGATGGTTTCTTTTGGAGGAGTGCAGGTAGTGAACAGAAAGGAGCATGAGTCAGGCTTCTAAGTTGCTGGTAATATTCTCTTTGTTTATTTCAGCACCAGTTACCCTGTTGTGTGGTTTGTGAACTTCTCTGGATTTATATTTCAATAAAAAGTTAAACTTGAAAAAAATATGGGCCATGTCGTATAAAAGTATAATAAGTGATGTTCATAATAGTTGCCTAAGTCATCAAAAAGATCATGTTTATTGTGAATTATTTTCAAAAACTTCTAGTGTATAATGTAGTAATTTTAAAATATTTTCACTGAAAAATGGTTAACATTATGCAAACTAGGTGGGTCTATTATCTGAAAAATTGACTTAATCAGAACACTTTGTGCTTCAATAATGCACAAGAAATAAGGTATCAATACATTAATGCTATTAGAACAACCACAAGAACCAGGTCAGGATTACTGCCCCATTTAAAGACTAGAACACTGAAATTCAGGAACGTTGCCTGATCTCTTTATAGTTGCACATGGAGAAGCCTAGAGTCAAGTTATTCTGACTCCAGAAGCCATACAGTATGCTTCTTACTACTTTCTGTATGAGGAAGTGGCAATCCAGAAGAGAAGAGGCAGAGCCAATACAGTTGGGCTACCTCAGGGAGAAGGGCCTGTTAAGGTGCCCTGTGAGTGGCCCCATTTTCAAGACTCCCCTTAACATCTCCCATGACTCTTCCTCACCTCCTTTGAAGGGCATTTGGCATTCTCTTGAGCAATGAAATTATGATTCTTCAACAGGTATTCATTGAGTGTTACCATAAATATGGTTAGGCTCTGAGTAGAGCCATCTTTTATTTCTGGGGACCTCTGTACACCTGTTTCCTGGTTGTAGATAGTAACAAATATAAACAGAAATTATCCCGCAAAATGACTATTTTGTTAGGGTTTAGAAATTTCACCTCAAAGCTGACAGAAGCATTTAAGCCAATGCCTGGTTAACCACTCTTTCCATATCCAAGTTCAAGACTAATTGATTTATGGTCCAATCAAGTACTATCTGGCCCAGATTGAGTGAGGGTGTGGAATATTAGAGGAAAACTGCCCAGTTTGATATAAAGCTGTTTTTGGAAAGTCAATTTTCTCCAAATCCTATCAGATTTGGAGGGTTTTGGTGCAGGCCTCTTCTTGGGCCAGTAAGGTAAGTATGTGTAATTCACATAAAGCCTACATAACTACAGAGCTCCCATGTAAGTCTCATGAATGGGAATTCTAAGTTCAAAGAAGAACCTAAACTTGTTCCAAAGTTCTAAGGTAAAGCACTAGTTAAGGCCCAGAACTGAGAGAAGATCTGAGACCAGATTAGGTTGAACAAAGCCACACTCAACCTCTCAGTCCCATGGAAGAGCAGATATGGCAGAGAAGAAATCACTTGCCCCAAAGAATTGCAATTCTTGCCAGTATTTTAAGTCTTGTAGCAAATGTTATTATCTATCATCCAAGATTCTACCTTGAGGACTGAGACTCATTTTTCCAGCTTCCAAGAATGTTGGTGACTGATAGCTGAATCCCAGTCCAGGAACTGCCAAAAGCCCAAAAGAGCCAACTAACTCAAGGTCATGCTCCCTCTTTAGGAATAGACCTCATCCAATGACTGGTCAAGATTGGAGTGGGAAGACTGATACCCTTAGCTCAGGGTGTTATAACAACTCCAAAGGGCCATTCCAGCTTCAGAGCTCCTTGGGAGATCAACTAAGACCTTTGCTGTGTCTATAGCACAGTTCACCTCCACTTGCTCTGATTTTCTTCACTTCTCCACAGATGTCAAACCTGAAAATGATACTGAATACACTTCCTCTACACTAAGCTATATACTAAGCTTTGACTCAGAATCAATTTTATAGGAAGCTGACCTCAAACAATCCCCAATAAAATATTTAAGCTATTATGAGTTTGGGAGACAAAGGCCTTGAGTGCAAATAGCTAAAATATTAATACAGCAGAAAATATCTTCCTTAGAATATTGTTTTAGGAGTGATATAATGAAAAACTGAAAAGAGGTTAATATAAAACTGCAGTTTAAAAACTGATTTAGCTTAGACTTAGTTTTAGTTTTAGTTATGTTCCATTGTATGGTTATTTTAGAACTGGCGACCCAAGCAGAAGTGCTAAGTTTTTGTTTGTGGTAAATTCTGCATGGATAGAACAAAGGTTGATATTTTTAATGTCTAAGAAGCTCATTTATATAAATAAATAAAAGCATGGATGATTTAAAATAGATAAATGTTTAATTGTATAAGTAGGTAACTCAAAAGCAAGCAAATATTAAGAACAAATGATCTCTAGTAATATAAAATGCAATTAAAACAAATATGTTAGAAAATTATAAAATGTCGTACCCTAGTGAGATTTTATTGAAACATATTCTTACTACTGCTAATGGGGTGCAAATTGGCACAGTCTTTTTGGTAAATACTTCAGCATTTCATATTAAAACAAAGAGATTAATATTCTTTGTTAAAGTAATTACATTTCTTGGAATCTATATTTTAAAAATTCCAAATATAGGAAAACCTTTGTTCTTATTTTTTCATAACAGCATTAATTCAATTTTCAAAAACATGAAAACAAATAAATGTGACACATTAAATAATTCAATATATACATTTGATGGGTTGTTATGCAATCAAAAAAAGTGGTTACAAAGAATTAGTAAAAATTTAGAAAATTCTCATAACTTAATGCTAAATGAAAGAAGATCTATACATTCTGTATTTCCTCTTAGCTGTTGTGTAGAAATTTTCTCTTGCGTCTGATATTGCTTTTCAACAATTATATCTTGCATTTAAAATATTTTTTCTCTCAACAATTTGAGATGCTGAAAAATTATAGTTTATATCAGTTTTACTTAATTTTAAGATGATCCCTATCATGTTGGGCATGATTCCTTTACATCAGTTCTCTCTAGAAATCCAACAGAACGGTTCATTGAAACTTTGATTAGAGCATAATACAGTTGCAGGTTAAAACATTGCCCCATTCTGGAATGGCATCCAAGAATTTCAGAGCTTTTAAACAGTCCAAAGCCCTGGATCATTGCCCTAACTCTATTTGCTCTAGCAAAGGCAGTAAAAATACTTTATTTGCTAAACTACCAAAGGATTTTGCTTCAAGGTTACTGGACCCATAAAGCCATCAATAGGAAAGCCCAAGGACTTTCTGGCAGGGAGGCTGTGCCTTACGGGTGTTAGCTGTCTGTTGAGAAGAGCTATAGTTCATCAGAAACCAGTTAGTCCCCGTGTTATTTGAACTATGTGCAGTCAGAAGTCAAGGTAATGGCTTTATGTTTTACACAACTATTCTGGAGTAAATTCTACAGTGAGGTACTAAAAACACAAAAATGCTCTTATTGTATTTCTCTGCATTTTTTGAACAATAATTCTAGAGGGAAGAAGTCCTCATCAGATAACTTGGTCTGTGACTTACTTCCTTAGCCTCACTGTCTTGGATGAATTTGATACATATAAAAGTTTATTCCTTTACCAGAGCAATACTTGAAAAATTACTTACATATTACCAAGAAATATGTTTATCTTCAAGCACTTTGAATATTTGTTTATTTTCACATTTTAAACCAAAAAAAAAAAAAAAAAAATGTGGTGAGAAATGAATCATATGTGCTTTTATCATATACACTTGCAAAAACTTTTCCTAATATGTGTTAAAATACCTTAGCTATTGAAATGTGAAGTCAATGGTTTTCTTATTTTTTATACTTAAATTTTATTCCTTTATTTCTTCTCAGTGGGATATTATTTTCTATATGAGAGTAATAGGCAACTGAATTTTAAGAGCAGGCAACGTTTGTTAGAACAATATTATTATTTATCTATCTCAAATGCAGATTTACCTGGACTCTTCTACCAGAAAAAAAGCCTTTAAGCTGTTCTCTTTAGGTGCAATTATAGCAAGTCCATTTTGCCAAGGAGATAGTCTTAATATTCAATAGAATATAACAAGGATATGGAGGAACTGGAACTCTCATATATTACTGGCAGAGATGTAAACAGTACAACCACATTGTAAAACAGTTTGGCCATTTTTTAAAAGGTTAACAATATTCCTACAGCAAAATACAGCCATTTCATTTGTAGGTGTGTTACTGGGAAACCCCAGTGGGGTTCAGGCTGCCTGTCGCTGTATCCAATTCAACAGAGGCAGAATTAAATCATATAAGGTGTTTATTGAGAAGGCTAGCCAACCAAGAAGATAGGGAGCATCTGAGCCTCCAAAACTTGTCTTAAGGAATGGCCTGAAGGATAGGGTTATATAGGGAAATGGGGTAAACTGAGGCTGGGAACAGAATGCAACTATTGTGCAATCCCGGAGGTCCACAGGTATCAGCTATTGTTCTTGGTCATCTGGTGATGTCTTACTAAGATGATATCTTGACTCCTGGTTGGGCTGGCCTGACCATGTCTGTTCAAGAATACATTGTCCACAGCTGTGTCACCTCCTTAATTGCTTTGTCCTGAATAACAAGGGGAGTGTATGGGCGTAAAGGCCTAGGAAAAGAAACTTAAGGAAAAAGAAACTTAAACTCCTGTTCACACGAGTATATGTGTTCTATAATTTATAAGTGATATAATTATATTTTAGATTAATTCAGGTGCTTAATCTTTGCAAATTATAAGTGCCCCTATCATTTCTCCCTCTCATTAGGTAAATTAGTTGATATCTATCAACCTTATACTATACTAAATCTTATTCTTAAATCTATCATATAGCTGTAGTGCTAAAATCTTTGCTTCTGCCACGTGGCACCTGTCTGGCTTGGGGAAGACAAACTGGCAGATGCTGGAGAAGAGAGGCATACATTATAGAAAACAACATGAAATAAGACAAATGAATATGAAAAGTAAAATTACCAGGAATGCTTCCTTTATCTCAGTCCAGCTGGGGTAAGCGAGAGGTCAGTCAGGGCAGCAAACTCCTTAGTAAAGAAGCCTTCCCTTTGTGTAACATGGGAAAAACTACCCTTGATTTTCTGTAACTTAAGTTCTATGAGTTTGGAGTTATCAGTTAGATTAAAACAGCACATACCCTTAAAATCTTCACACCCCTAATTGTGTCTGAGTAATAGGTAATCAATGGCTGCTCCATTTTGTAGGACTGCTTCTCTCACTTGCTCTAGTTCCTGACCCATAACCGCTATAGCTTGGGAGGTAGAATTCAGAGCTTTTATCATAGCACAAGCCAAATTATCCTACCATTACTGGAGTGACAAATATAGCCATAGAGATATATTCAGCCTGGTTAAAGAGATATACTTCACCATCGCAGTTTTCACCTAGTGTGAGTTCACAGCACCTCTGGTGGGAACAGGGCTTCTGTGGCAATATTACAGTCAAGCGTCCAATTGTGCAAGGGCCTCCGGCACTGTTCATAGTTACATAAGAATATGTTGTTAAACCACAGAGCAAGAACCAGCCAGGGGGAAGGTGAACATGCCTATATCCATAAGATATAGAGGAATTTTCTTTTGAACAGTTCAATTGCTGCTGATTTTTCAAAGACAAAAACAGTTTCCTGGATATCCTGTAAAGTATACACACTCTCCTATGGAACCCCCCTGCTGCTTTAATAGAAAACATAGTATGACCCCTTTCAACAACAACAGGGCAATTGGTAGCATCTGCTCCCAATGCAGGTGAGTCGCCTGACATAGTTTTGGCTCTCAACCTTTCCTGAGGCTTAGATGTTTTCTCTATGGAGGAAAGGTCAGGGGATCCAAACCACATGACCAGTGGTATGTTAATACAGGCCCTCCTGATGGGGAGGTCCCACCCTAAGCTAAAATTGTCCCTTGCTAGGCACCAGGGGCTTTCCATCCTGATAACCTTCTGTACCTGGCCCCTTGTCCTTGCTCTGCTCATGTCTGTCTGACTGCCTACTATACCCCCCTCAAGGATCTTGGCTCTAAATTATTTCAGAGAAGAGGGGCACAGAGTCTCTTCTTATAGCTACTTCCTGCTGAAAGGGAGTGACGTTTTTCTTCAGAGCCAAGAGGTCCTTGCTCTCTGCCAGAGGGGCAATGAGGCCTGGGCACAAAAGGAGGTGGCAGTGTATTTAGAGGTGGTTTTCCCTGAGTACAAGTAGGGCTTGTAACTTGGTGGATACAAACTGTGTTATAAATATTAGTATTATTGGGGCAAAGCTAGAACAACAAGAATTAAGACAAATGATCTGGTGGAAGGAAAAACAACATAAAAACAAACAAACATTTTGGTACTAATATTTCCCTATTGAAACAATTTTTCACCCTAAAATCATCCTCATTTCACTAAAGAGCCCACTTAAAACCAATCTCTTTACTGTATTATTCAGTTTCAATTTGGCCTGATTATTTATATGAACCCAATAAGAATAGCACTTGACCATAAAGGCTTTTTAAAATCTGCTTTGCTGGAATCTCATGATTGAGCTTTAATTAGTCCCTCAGGGCAAAGAAGCCAGCTACCTAGTTGCCATCAGGTTTTGCCAGCAATGCCTATAGACTTGGGTGAATTCCTCAAGTTCTTGAGGTCCCTAAAATGTCTTGAGAGTCTTTCCTTGCCAGCTCCCAGTAAAGCAACCTTTGTCCCTTACCTGGAAAGACTGCCATGAACCATATGACCAAGCAAGGTACCAGGCTATTTCTCCAAGGTGCTCTTATTGGCTTAAAAGTCAGTCTTTGTTTTTGTGAGGCTTTCTGGTGACACCCAGAGTCTAGGCATGTCTCTCTCAGACATGATATTCCAGTCTAAGTCTTGGTTAATAAAGCCACAATTAAAAACTGGTCTTATTGAATTCATGCAAAGAAACATATTGCCAAAATTCACTCGTTATGAATTGCCAAATTCTGGAGGGATCAGATAGGGGAAAAAATACAATTTGCCTAATTGCTTTTAGAAAAGAAACAAGTTTTCTTATGTCTGAAAAACAAAAAGATTAGAAATCGGAAATACTTTTAACAAAAGTTACAAAAACTATAATTATTTTCAGTTCATTCAGTCCTGTAATCAATTTTTGTTTCTCCTGATTTTTTTCTTGCCAGTACTTTTATAAATCCAGATACTCTTTAGAGTTCTACTAATTCTCATCCAGTTCAGAGGAGATTATCTGAAAATTTATTCTCAGGGATATGTAATTTAAAATAAGTCAGAGTTGTTTCTATGGATCCCTCAAAAGATGTGACATTTCTGCAAATGCATTACAACAAAACAGTGGCTGTCTCTATATAATAATAAGAAATTTAAAATGATACAGTTATGGATTTGATTATAATGCAATTGACATGGAATCCTGTTTTTTCTACAAAACACAATATTCCAGAATAACAATTAAAGTTATAAATGAAAGTATATTAGAATTTATAGACTCCTGAAAATTTTTACATCTATTTAGGTAACATGTATATATAAATAGAATATAGTTATTATTTCTTTACTTGACAGAGACTCCATGTACCTTAAGTATAAGCTTTTCCTCCATAAGGAGAGAAAACAAAATCCTTGAGGCATTCTGGGGCCTATTGGGATGGCCTAAAGCCAATTCTGGGTTAAAAAAAGTTTCTTAAAATTCAAACCCTGGGAAGGTTGTCAAACTTACTTGACCAAAAGATCAAATATCATCATTATTATTATGAAACAGTATTAGAGTATTTATTCATTCAAAGTGACAAGAGATATTAAACACAAACATAGGCTAGTAAAACTTCAGTTCCCATGATTAAGAAGATGGCTTTTTTTTTTTAGTAATCAAGTACCTGATTAATATAACATAATGTATAACCATATCAATAGTTTATAAAACTTTTTTTATCTTAGGCAAATACAGGAAATACTTTTTCCCTTTTAACAGACTGGAAAAGTACTAAACAAAATCTGTATTAGTTTACTTTAGATTCATTTAATTAAATTTCTTATTCAGATTACCTATAATTTCCTTTTAAGATTTCTCTTTATAACCTTTCTACAACTTTCACAAACCTTCTTACCTATTCAGAAATAAAGTAACTTATTTTCTTTTTTTTCTATAAAATGTATCTCTATACCTCATGCCTTCTTTTACTAAAACTATATAAGTTCTTTCTAGTTACAGTAGTTAGAATTCTTAACTCTTAGAATCCTTAATTTTTAGATGACATTTAATTATTAATATTCTTCAGGTTAGCAATACATTCACATTTTTTAAAGCTATATTTCAAATAAAATGCAAGATGTGTTCATTAACAGATTCAAATCCATCTTCTAGATTCTCTGTAATAAGAAGCCAAAAGTAGGCAAACTCAGACCAATTAATATTTCAGTATGATGTTATTTCAAAATACTTAGATATTTAATAATTTTTACTACTTAACCCAGCAAAACTCCAGTCTTAAGTTAACAAAGACTTTGGAAAACTGCTTAGACATTTATAATTATCACTGAAAAGCCTTATAAAAACTCTTCATTTTAGTTATATCTAATTTTTTAAAAAATATATCTTTATTGATTTCAGAGAGAGGAAAGGAGAGGGAGAGAGAGAGACAGAAACATCAATGATGAGAGAGTGATTGATCGAGCCCGCAACCCAGGCATGCGCCCTGACCAGGAATCGAACCCTGATAGCCTGGATCCTAGGTCGATGCTCAACTGCTGAGCCACGCCCGGCCGGGCTATATCTAATTTTTATGTCTTAATAACCTTATGAGATTTTAAAGCCAATTATTATTTCCTAAGGTGTTTTCTTGGCAAATTTTGTAACTCCCAGGCCTCTGGTGGCCTTAAAGTGAAAATATCTTTTTTTTTCTTTACAAAGTGGGTGTGGCCCCTCCCTCCACCTGAAGGCATTTCAGCAGCTCTGGCCCCCCTGGGAGAAAAACTTGGGGGAGAGTTAAAAAGATTTATTTCCCATGTTTTTCTTTCTGAGTAGAATATAATAATATGAAATCTTATACATTAGGAGAGATCTTATCCTTTAAAACAGAAACAAAATAACTCCTAAAGTAAATGAATGAGTACTCTCAAAAGGAGGGACTGGGACAGTAGCCTTAGAATCTTTATCTCACACTAATGCAGCACAGCAAAAGACCTTAGTTCTAAGCAGCACAAAGCCCAGGCACCAGAGAGTATTCCTAGTGTTCACAAACAGCGAAGAGCGGATTAAGTCCCTAAAAAGACAAAGCAAGCAAAGAAAATCTACAACCAAAGTCACATTGCAGACAGACAAAGCTCTCACTAGTTAAGCATTTCAGGCTGCTGATGCCTTGAGAAGAGAGCAGGGTAGCAAGTTCCTGCAACCCCTTCCTCCTCTCTGGGTTCAGCCCACCACAAGCAGCTGGGGACTCCAGCAAAGTGGGATATGCTCCCATCTTTAAACAAATTTTAAGCAAGATTACAAGCAAAGTTACACAAGGTAAAACTACCCTAATATACAATATTTACAAATGCACACAACAGACAGATGACATACAACAGACAGACTGTGCACAGCCAGAGAGAACACCAGACCGAATGCCCTGCACCACACAGGGCTACATCTCGACTGTAAAACAGATCAGACTTGGATGCAGAAACCAGGCAAGGACTGTGAGAGGCCACGTGCAACCAGAAGCTGGCCAAGCTCACCCCAGATGGGAGACAACAGATAACAGACTACAGACAACAGATGCCCATACTTACAGGGTTACAGAAGCATAAGTTGACCAGAATGCAGCCCAGCAGGCTGCCAGGTGGGTTTGCCAGTGTATTTTCCATGCTTTTGAAGTTATACAACACCCACAAACAACAGAAACAAAAACAGAAGGTACCTTAAATATGCCACTCCTAGCTTACAATGCCCAGGACTTACAGATCAGATCGGAACAGACACACAATGAGAACACCAATTCAACCAACAGTGAAGGCAATTGGGAAAGTTCGTAAGTGCTTAAGGGATGTCCCCAAATTAAATAACTACAGCTGCTAGGGAGTTTCCACAGGTTCTTGCACGAAGTCTCCCAAGTCCATGCAACCACCCAGAGTCCTTTGGCACTCCCCGAAGAGGCTTACTTTAGGGCTCAGAGGAGGGTCCCAGTGGAGTCACCAAAATGTTACCAGGAAACCCAAGTGAGGTTCGGGCTGCCTGTCACTGTATCAAATTCAAGGGAGGCAGGAATGAATCATATAGAGCATTGGTTGAGAAGGCCTGCCAAACAAGAAGACAGGGAGCATAAGAGCATCTAAAACCTGTCTTAAGGAATGGCCTGAGGGTTAAGGTTATAATGGGAAATGGGATAAACTGAGGCTGAGAACAGAATGCAGCTATTGTGCAGTCCTATAGGCCCACAGGCATCAGCTATTGTTCTTGGTCATCTGGTGATGTCTCACTAAGATGATATCTTGATCCCTGATTGGGCCGGCCTGACGATGCCAGTTCACGGATACATTGTCCACAGCTGCATCACCTCCTTAATTGCTTTGTACTGAATAATCAATGTATGGGTGTAAAGGCCTAGGAAAAGAAACTTAAGGAAAAAGAAACTTAAACTCTTGTTCACATGAGTATATGTATTCTATAATTTATAAGTGATATAATTATATTTTAGATTAATTCAGGTGCTTACTCTTTGGAAATTATAAGTGCCCCTATCAGGTATTATCCAAGAGAAATGAAAGCATAAGCCCATACAAAGACTTGTATGTCAATGTTCAGAGCAGCTATATTTTTAATAACCAAAAACAAGAATCAACCGAAATGTTTATCAAGAGGTGAGTGGGTGAACAAATTGTGGGGACACAATGGTCTGGGCTGCCTCTCGCTACTTTAATCAATTAAGCAGAGACAAGGTTGAATCACATTTGAGTGTTTATTCCATTATTGCCGGCAAAATGGGAGAGCAGTAAGGGTCCTCCACATAAAATCTGCTCCGCCCCTTCTTACTGATCAGTTGATTATATAGGGAATAAAGAAGAAAGGCTGCATGCAAGGGAGAGGGGGAGAGTGGGAGGATCACTACAGGGTCTAGTGTCTGTGTATCTCCTTCCAGGATCTTGAAGTGCGATAACAAGGTAGTAAATTATCAATGGTGTTAAAACCCAGTCCTGCCAGTTCGTAGGACCTGAGAATGGTCTGCATTCCTGAAGTAAACTCCTAGTGAGGGCATAAGATTCCAGGCACAGCAACCAAATCAAAGCGCATGTTGTCCTTTGTCCATTCTCAAAATGCATTTTCTTTTCTGAGCAATGGACCCATCCAGGCCCCAAGGTGTCTCATCTTTTTACAGCTCTGTTTTTCTTCTTGCAGCACATCTTTCAGTTTCCCAGGGTAGTAGGAAAGCTTCTTATCTCTACTTAGTAAGGTGAATAATCATTAAACAACTATGGTCCTATTATTATTACGTTTCCCCCTCCTTTCACAATCATTGTTAACAGCGTACGATCAACATCTCTGCCCCCAACAGTATATCCACAATTATCCATTATCCACAAACACCAAATACTGGCAATAAAAAAGAATGAATTGTTGATACACACACAACTTGGATGAATTTCAGAATAACATGCCCGTGTACAGCCATACCACCATGAATGTGCCCGATCTCATATGATCTCAAAATAACATGCTGGGTGAAAGAAGCCAGATTTAAAAAAAAAAAATCTGTTTGGCTCCATGTATACACCATTCTAGATAATGCAGACTAATCTAGAGTGACAGAAAGCAGATCAGTGGCTGCCTGGGAATAAAGCGTAGAGAGATAAGGAGAGAAAAATGGCAAAGTGCCTCAAGGAAACTTTGGGGGTTGATGGGTATGTTCATTTGCTTAAGTGTGATGACTGTTTCAGATGTGTAGACATATGTTAAAATGTATCAAATTATACTCTTTAATATATGCAGTTTGTTGTATGTCAGTTATACCTCATTAACACCCTTAAAAATAAATAAATATAAATAAGATAAAAGGAAAAATATTCAATAGAACAAAGGTTGTTTAAAACTAAGATATGATGACTGAATTTCTTTAAAAATGGATATAAAATTTACATATCATGTTGTTGTTGTTAAAGAATAGCCCTGGGAGCTATATAAGGAATACCAGCAGTGGACCTGGAAGAATCCTGTGGAAGGGACAGTCACTAAGTAACTTTCTATTAGCTAAGTCATAACACCCATGGGAGAGATAGAGATAGTCTACAAAAATATCAACAACATGCTTGGCCAGGCATGGCTCAGCGGTTAAGCATCAACCTATGATCCAGGAGATCCCAGTTCAATTCCTGGTCAGGGCACATGCCTGGGTTGGGGGCTCTATCCCCAGTGGGGCAGGGGGGTTCAGAAGGCAGCCAATCAATGACTCTCTCATCATTGATGTTTCTATCTCTCCCTCTCCCTCTCCCTTCATCTCTCTGAAATCAATAAAGATATATTTAGTAAAATAAAAAAGAAAATAATAAAATAATAAAAAAAGAAAAGAAAGAAAAGAAAAACAGAAAAGAAAAATATCAACAACAATACAATCTTTTTCTCAGAGATTTTTGGAGAACAAAGTAGAATACTGAGCAAATAAAATCCTGGTTTAAATATAATCTAAAATTCTCCATCCAAGACAGAGAGATATAAAAATTAAAAAGCCCCTAGAATGCACAGCACACACTCACTTGACAAATTGCAGACTATTAGATAGGCAAGAAAAGGTGGCTAGGAAGTACATGTGAGGACACATATCATCCTGCAGAATCTCTTCTGTTAATAAAACTCCACCAATGACCAATTTCCTAAGACATCCATTAGTATTCAAAACTTAAACTCAATTAAAAGATTTTACATTTCACTTAGGTTAGAGCCAAGTAGATAGAAAGAGAAAGAGATATCAAAGGCCAGAGACCTCAGTGGTCTGCCATTCCTAATTTAATCTGCCAACTACAGAAGCAGATATCCTAAGTGAGTTAGGACTATTGAATCTGCCTTCCTCCTCAAAGCAAGGAATTAATCCTATTAAATATATCTTCCCCCTGAGGTTGCTTTGGAACTGCTATTTCACCCTAAATCTTCTCTGGATCCTCTTGGCAAATGGCTTTGAGATGACATGAAGAAAATAAGCTTTGTTTTTAATGTTTCTTGTGTAAATGGAAAAAATAGGCTCAGATCTAAAAGTTCTGACATGGTTGGAAGTGGTGAGTGTTGGAAGTAACACAAGTGTGAAACAGGCAAAAAGATGAGGATAAAGAGAAAAAAATAGAAAAAGAGATAAGAGGACTGGAGAAAGACCCTCAGTATGATTATTTGAAGGTCTGAGGGAAGAAAGGAAACTGGATTGCCCAGAAAGGTTAGATCCTTGAAAAAACTAGAATCCCACAACATTTACTGACAGATATAGCTTCATAAGGAAATACTTATTAATTTAGCCTAGAAGAATGAAGAGAGATAATCCAGGCAGAAATTCATATAGAGGGAGAATAAAGCCCAGGATGCAGCACAAATAAAGGGATGACGTTATGAAACCTTGTGCTGCTGTTGCTAGTGTATAGAATGTGTGTGTGTATGTGTGTGTGTGTGTATGTGTGTGTGTGTATGTGTGTGTATTGGGGATTAGGGCATGTGGAGAGGAGAGTGGAGATCCAAACCAGGAAATTGACATTGGCAATACAATGAACTAGACTACAGCTCTTACTAGGATTTTGCTAAATGACAATATTTTAAAAACTGAAGTGTTAGCATTTTGATAGTGATATGTATATAAGTCAAGGATGATTGCTAATGGTTCATAGGGATTATCATTCAGAAATAACTTCAGTGATGCTGGTGAGCATGTACCAACAACCTATGTAAGTACATTTCCTGGTATGAGACATAGTGCCTGTCATATGAATTGTGCAATCCACTTGGGAAGCTGGACAATAAAAATAGAGATAAATACACAATTCACGTTGTTAATAAAAGTTCAAGGTGAAAGCATTCTTGTAACAATTGGAAATTTCCCTGCAGTAGTGACTACATGTAACCCAAAGTTAATTGGGCACAAAAAAATTTAGACTAAATGTTGAAATGGCTAATTTCTATTTCTACTGGTACAGCAGAAATTTATATGCCAACCATAACTTTTGCCTATTAAACTTGGCAGTTTTGTCACCTGCTCCTCAATTGTGGGCAAATGAGGTTTTCAAAATGCTTTCAGGAAGGAAAGGACTCTCTTCCCTTTACCCATTTTGGGTTGTCTAGCTGTGGCCTTGTAAATTAGACTAACAAAAAACAAATTAATAAGAAATAAAACAAGCATAAGTTTATTAACATATGCATCAATCACACACATAAGAGCACTCAGTGAAGAGTAACTCAAAGAGTGGACAGAACTTGGGTTTAGAGATTCTAAGATGGCAGTGGATTAAGTGGAAGCTTCCCTGACATTCTCCCAGGGCCAAGCTGGAATTACAGCTAAAATATAGAAAAACTATCCTGAATAATCAACTACAACTGAAGACTAGCTGGAGAGCACAATCATAACCATGGACAAAAAGTGGAGACCGCATAGAGACTGGTAGGAAGTGCAGAGGTGTGAGAGGGCTGGTCAGGATCGCACAGGCAGCAGCTGAAGGTCTAGAGGGATATCTGAATTCCCACTGAGGACTCTGAGGTCTAAACCCCAAGCTGAGCTCCGCAGCCCAGAGCACCAGAACTGAGAAAGGTGTCCACATAACATATGGCTGAGAAAAGCAGCAGGATTTCTGTCTGCCAAGGAGAGATGGCTGGAAATGCAGGCACCCTCTTAAACTGCCAAGACACAAAGCTTTGTGTGCAGCCCCTCACCTTGGGCTCTGGTGGAGAAAGGGCAGAGTGAACTGGAGCTGTGTGAAGAGAATCCAGGGATGCTGGCTTGAGAATGGAGGTTGGAGGGCAGCCATCTGGATTCCTGTACTGAGTCATTCCCCCATACTGCAGAGGACATCTTTCTCAGGCAGACCTTTGCCAGCCAGGCAGCTTTTGCCTGCGGGGAAGCAATTGCCCCAACCATTGGAAAACCTCTCACCCCACCCTGTGCAGTTTCTACAACTTGTGGCTCCTTAAGAGACTGAATAACAGGCTCTTGATGCTTTGAGTCTTTGCCTTATTTGTTCCTGAACCCAGAGCTTGGAAAAGCAGACCTTGGTGTGCATCTTGGTCCTGCCCAAACACACCCAGCCCCAGTAGAAGGAACCACAAGCTGTGAAGTGAGGAAAACTTCAAACAGGGTACTCAAGGCCAGTCAAAAACAGCTTCTGACATAGGCCTGCACCAGAGACCACCTGAAAGACTAGGAGTCCTAACAAATCTACCTACTACATAGAAACAAATCTAAACAGGCAGCCAAAATGGGTAGATAAAAAAGCAAAACAAGCCCCAAATGAAAGAAAAAAAGGATACCCAGAAGAGGAGAGAAATGAAATGGAGATAAGCAATTTATCAGATATATAGTTCAGAATACTGACCATAAGATTGCTCAACAGCATGAGGAAAAAAAAAAAAAAAAAGGAAACTATAAAGGAAATTAAGAATGACATAGTAGAAATTAAAACTAAAACAAAACCAAAACCAAACATTGACAGGAATAAACAGCAGATTAAGGGAAGCCAAGGATTGGATAAGCAAATTAGGAGACAGGGTAGAAAAAAAATCACTCAATCAGAGAACCAAAAAGAAAAAAACAATTAAAAAACAGGAGGACAGTTTAAAGGAGCTGTGGGACACCATGAAACGTAACTATATTCACATCATAGGAACACCGGAGGAGGTAAAAAGTGAACAAGGGTTAAAGGGTCTGTCTGAAGAAATAATGGCAGAGAACTTCCCTAGCCCAGTCAAGGAAAAAGTCACACAAGTTCAGGAGGCACAGAGAGTTCCAAGCAAGAAGAACCCAAAGAGGCCTATACCTAGACACATCATAATTAAAATGCCAATAATTCAAAACAAAGAGAGAATCTTAAAGGAAGCAAAAGAAAAGCAATCTATTACCTACAAAGGAGCTCCCATAAGGCTGTCATACGATTTCTCATCAGAGACTCTAGAGGTCAGAAGGGAATGGCATGAAGTATTCAAGGTAATGCAAAACAAGGATCTGAAACCAAGGCTACTCTATCCAACAAGGTTATCATTCAAAATAGATGGTGAAATAAAGAGTTTCCCAGACAAAAAAAAAAAAGGTTAAAGGAGTTTATCACCACCAAACCAGCGTTGCAAGATATGTTAAAGGTACTGCTTTAATAAGAAATTGAAATACAGAGAACAAGAAACATAGGCATAGAGAAGTAAAGTTGCAATAGATAAGTACCTATCAATAATAGCCTTAAATATAAATGGAATAAATGCCCCAATCAAAGGACATAGGATAGCTGAATGGATAAGAAAACAAGACTGAAATATATGCTGTCTACAAGAGATCCACCTCAGAACAAAAGAATCACACAGGCTGAAGAAAAAAGGGAAAAACTTCTGGAAGACTTTAAAGAAGAGATTGACAGAAATACAGTCATAGTAGGGGACTTTAACACATAAATAGATCTTCCAGACTAAAAATGAACAAGAAAACAGTGATTCTAAATGACACACTAGACCAGATGGATTTAATTGACATTTACAGAACATTTCACCCCAAAGCTGCAGAATATGCATTCTCCTCAAGTGCATATGGGTCATGCTCAAAGATAGACCCCCATGTTAGGACACAAAACAAGTCTCTACAAGTTCAAGAAGATTGACATCATATCAAGCATCTTCTGGGACATTTACACCATGAAATACTGTGCAGCTATAAAATGAAAGATCCCTTATTTTATGAGACAGCGTGGTGGGACCTGTAGAGTATTATACTAAATGAAATAAGAGTCAGAGAAAGACAAGTATCACATGATCTTAATCATATGTGGAATCTAATGAACAAAATAAACTGATGAACAAAACAGATCCAGAGACATAGAAGCATGGAACAGGCTGACAAAATCTCAGAGGGAAGGCTGGGGTGGGTGTGTGGGTGGGAAGAGTTTAACCTAAGAATTTATATGCATATACGCATAACCCATGGAAACAGACAATAGTGTAGTGAAGGCCTGGGGGGAGGGGTGCAAAGTAGGGGGAAAAGGGGACATATGTTATACTTTCAACAATAAAAATAAATTTAAAAAAAGAACTTGGGTTTATATAATACCTTAACAAAACAAATAAATTTGTAGAGATGTGACAAGACAAAGGAAAAAGGGTTTAGGCTTCCAATTGCAGCAAACTGGGAGAAGGTAAATATATGGTGGAAACTAATGGAAAATAGGGATTATTTCTGCAGCTCCATTTTAGTGCTAACTTTCCATCTTCTTCATGTTTATAAAACTTGCATGGCAGTGAGGATTTATGGCAATCTTCATTTCTCAGAAGATTCTGCTTTCAGTCAGATGTGGAAAGCTCTGGAAGTCTCCATTTTCCATCTATTGATTCTCATTTGCCTTTAGCTCAAAATAATCTTTATGGTAAAGTGAATGTCCTTATGCCATTCCCATCTTCTTAAATATTTTCATGTGGCATATTCTGCTACACTTTAATGGGAACAGGAAAAGTAATAGAGAATAAATTCCTCTATCCCCAGGAGACAGTGTTCCTAGGAATATTTTCCATGGAAGTTACACCCCCTAGGCTCAACAGAAGTCAAACACCTATCCTGATCATTCAAAGGGTAATGACTAAAGAAGTCATTGGGACCTAAAAATCAATAGAGACTAGAAAACATTCAATGATTTCCTAGTCAGAGCTGGTTGTCTAAGGCACATGTTCTTAAGGATTTTTGTGCCATGAATCCTTCAGCAGTCTGGATAATAATGTTTCTAAATTAATAATGTAAAAGATCTAAGATTAGAAAGTAAACCAATTACATTGAAACAGTTATCAAAGTATTAAAATTTTTATAATACAATAATATGTGTGATTCTTTATTAGTGCATTAAATACCAAGGTATAGCAGTGGGCTTTGTGACTAATTTTGAATTGTCGTGAGGAGTACAAAGGATTTTCAAGATAGCTACAAGAAGTACTATATGACATGACAATACCTATGATTCTTGTTGGTTACAAAGTCGCAGGTACTGCTAATGCTACTATGGTATGTTACTTACATTTATAATTGAAAGAAATGCTCATTTCAGTTAGAGGTTAGTTGAAATGAAGATGCACATTTCCTTTTCAAATTCACAGATCCTTTTAAATTCTAGCAGTTGTCCCCAAGAACCCCTAATGTAAAAATCTGTGGTATCATTTTTACACCCTCCACATTGGGTCTGCTAGAGTGTCCTGTGAAAGTCCCCATTATATACTAAACTACATGTTCAGAGACAATAGCGAAGCCTTTCCTGATCCCTCCCCTCTTAAATCACATAGAATTGGTCAGGAGACCGTATAGTGCCTGGCAACTCTGCTACTTGCTTAATATCTGATTGTGTCTTTTTATCCATAACTCTGCTTGCTTTGTCTCTGATGTCCATATGTCATTCTGATCTTAAAAAATTATTGTAATAATGATGATTTCAGATTTTATTTCCCCCTGGGGAAATGATTTTTAATTATCTTAATATATCACAGATGTAAATTGGAAGGATTTTTGTGGACATCGGTGCTCTGCATCTTTTATTGGGTCCACAAAGCAAATGAAAACAGTGAGGCTGATTTGTGCACATACTCACCAATCCAAACTGTTCTAAAGAATATTCCCCCTCACACAAAGGATTGTTATGACTGATACAGATGTCAAGTCACACCTTCTCTTTTTAAACATTCTTTTCCAGTTCAGTAAATTTCGAATGGTATATTCACCCATGGATATACACTGTGATTACAACCTAATATTTGAAATATATTTAAGGGACTCATTCAAGAAAAGAATACACTGTAGAAAGTAAACTTAGCTCCAAACTGTTGCATATCAGTAGGTCATACTGATGCAGTTGACTGTTTATCAGGATCCTGATAAGAAACATGTGACAAGCTCAGCTGGGATTGTGGAATAGACTTTTTAAGAAGGAGATATTTACAAAAGTATGGACTGGGTTAATGAAACCAACAAAGGATGCAGAAGCATGCAGGGTCTAGCAATGGTGAGAAGCATGGGAAGGAAATGATGTTAAGGGATCCCAGGTGAGAGCTGAAGCTGTGGAAGATGGCAGGATAGGAATTAGAAGAAGGCAACCATGGCCATGATCTTATCTAAATAGGGAGCTATGTCGATGGTAATAACGTAATTGCCCTGACCTTTCTCTCCTGCCCTTCAGTCTCTTGTCAACCCTTACCCCTATGGCACAACACAACAAGAAGCTAAAAGGCAGGAGTATCAAGGCTATGTATTCCATGGGGGTCAGAGCAGAGCAGAGAAGGGTGGAAAATCAATGTGGAGGAGCAAGAAGTGGAGAATAGCCAGCACATGCCCTCAGCTCTTTTTGAACAGTGTTTATACAAAAACAAATTGAGAAAATTGAAAGTAGTTATCTGGTATATAAATTCAAGTCCCTCTTAAGATGATGCTTTTAATAAAGGTCTTGTTTGCCTGGCTTTCCAGTTCTATATTGATCAAATTCTGTAGATAATTGTTTGTTTACCTTACCATTTTACTTTGCCTTCTTGGTCCCAGTCAGTGGGAATGCCTGGAGCTGCAATTCTTAAGTGAGGCTGATTTGAGCTTAATTGTTTATCTGTTCAAATGAGAGCACTGCCTGTATTTTTAATCATTCTTGTTCAAATTCTGTCTTAAAATATTGAAAGTTAAAGGGATGATTTAAAGACGACCCTGGACTTCAAATTGCCTAGAGCCACATGAATCAGAGGGTTCTCTGACTCTCTTCAGGTGAAGGGAAGAGTAAACGCATTTATAAAAGTCAGACATGGCCCCTGTAGGTGCTATTGATGCAGACAGCCAGAGCCAGCATTACAAAATTATTCAAAGGGCTTGATTCAATATTATTGCTGACCAGAGTCTGAGAAAGAAATAATTTTGATGTGCTTAGAAAGCCGTATCTTTCCCTGATCCTCTGTCACTGGAGAACTTCTTTAAAGGGGCCAGCAGCTCCTGTGGTCTGAGGATAAAAACTTCAACTTCAGCTGTTGAGCAGCTGGGATAATGTTGTTCCCATTTCACTTCTCTACATTCAGTCCTTGCTCTGAACTTTAGTCACCTGTCACTTAGTAGGGAACTCAACCACATACATTTATATTTTTTCTTGTATCTGAGAGTTTCTTTTGAGAATTTAATTCAACCCATACATATCATATCTCCGTGATACTATCATTGGATTTGACCATGATAATCAGTGTAGTTCCTTTCCACAATGGAGCTATATTTCAAACTATTATTATGATTGTGTTCTATTTTTCCCCTTCCCCCTCTTCATTCTCACTGGTAAACTGAGGGCCAATTTCACCCTTTCAGTCTACATTGAAGATGAAATAAAGGTACATAAAAAATATTCAAAGAAACTTTTAACTTTTGTGTCAAATAAAGAGTCTCAGAAACGTGAGTCAATTTTTCCTGTCTCGGAGATTAGAGGAGACAAAGTCTAGACAGAGTGGAAAGAGATGGCCAAATGGTAGAAGAAGGACAGAAGAATGTGAGGAATGAATATTCCGTCACAATAACCAGAGTGCTGAGTAAAAGGGATTCCCCTTCTCTTACCCCTGCCAACTCATAACCTGTGAACAAGCCACCTTTCCAAAATATTGGACATTTATAAGTCCCCTTCCTCATAACACTCTTGATTTATAGGTGGGAATGGGAGGCATAAAAGGAGTGTTTCAGCTCTTGGTAAGATGGAACTAAATAGGAACAGTTGGAAGTATCCTTCTTGAGCAGGGCAACAGCAGACACATTTACTGTTCCATATTCATTTAAAGAACTATATCAGAAGAATTAAGTTTGGCTGCTTGTTACTGAAAACCCCAAATAGTAGTGGCTTAAACAAGCAAACAAAAAGTGTATCTTTCATATAAAAGAAATCTAGAAACTCCTGTTTATTACTCTGCCAGCCCCTTTTTATCTAATGGTCCCAGATGGCTACATAAGTTCTAGCCTTCAAGTCTATATTCCAGTAGCAGGAAGGAAAAAAAGGACAATCCCTCCCTTTAACAAAACTTCCTATGAGTTTCACATGACATTTCCAATTATATCTATTTGCCAGGATTTAGTCACACTTAGCTGCAAGGGAGGCTGGGAAATTATGGTCTTTATTCTGAGCAGCAAAAACTGTGGGTTTTATTTCTCAGGAAGAAATGGAAAACAAATTGGGGGATAACTGTCTCTTCCACAAAGATAATTAGAGTGATCTTTCATTTTGTTAAAAAGCAAGGCAACAGGCCCCACATGGAGTCACTTATGCTAAACCCCATGTCACCACCGTGAGACTTTATTACTGTTTTTTGCTCTCCCACAAATGGAGTCTTACACATAATAAAAAATTGTCTGATCAGCACTAGTTAGGCAGTCTGCCATACAGATTTCCTAAAGGAAAGTAGCCTTGCAATAACCAGTCTGCTTTTATTTTTACTAGTACAACTTCCTTTTTCCTGCTCCCTTCTGCCTATAAAAGTTTTTCATTTTGTACAGCTCCTCGTACCTCCTTTCTATCTGCTCGATTGGATGCTGCCCAATTCATGTTGTTGAATAAAGCCAATAAGATCTTTAAAATTCACTCCGTCGAATTTTGTTTTTTTAACAATTTACAATGGAATAGAAGATGGGTGGAAGATTGGAGGAAGAAAGACAGATAAAAGAACAGAAACAATGCATAAGTTCTTGCTTGGCATTTATGGTTTTTAAGACTGAGTATACTAAAAAAAATCAGTATTGCCTAAGGTGGCAAGATATATGAACAGGAAATTTTAATATTTATATTATTTGTAGTAAAAGATGTAGTACTTAGAGTAGAAGATGTAGGATCAGGGGATAGTCATTTATTCAGGAGTGAAGCCTGGTCAAGGAGGGCTGCTGTCAGGACCAGCTTAATAATTCACATCGTTCAGTGCAAAATGATAATGCAAAGTCCCTTGTTTGAAAAGGGCATCACTAATGCAACATGCAAATGAGGCAACAAAACAGAGTACAGGTATTTTGGGCTTATTTTCTCAGTTCATATGCATGTTCCATTGTCTCATTGGGGTTTACTTGCAAGTCACAAGTTCAAAGACAAAATTATTAAGAATTCCAAGACAGTGACAGCAGGGCATTACAACAAAAGCAGGATTCTTCTGAACATGGGGCCCTGTGGAACTGCACAGGTCACATGCCCATGAAGTTAGTCCTGGGTGCTATGTCAGGCATGGGGATATGCCACTCATTTCCCCCTCCAAGGAAGGACCCTCTGCCAAGAAGTGAGGAGAGTGGTTAGCTGACAGCCTCTAGCTGTGATTTCCTTCAGAATGTAACTCAGCTTTAGAGCCAACTTCACAATACTCCTGGAGAAGTTCAAGCCAATGACTAAGCAAAGCAGTCTTCTTAGGGCAATCACCAGTGAATGACTGACCAAGGCACTGGTACCCTGGGCTGGCCATTTACACCCAACTCTTTAATGGGTACCCTTTGCCCACTGGGAGGGCAGAGGCTTCATTGCCTCCTGCCAATTCCTGCACAATCTTGCTTCTATCCTTTTCCTTTCACAGGTCTAACTCCCAATAAACCTTTTGTATTTTTAGCTTCATTTCAGTGTCTGCATCTTCGAGAACCCAATCTGTACCATCTTCATTAAGAGATAATTATTTGGTCTAGAAGAATGAATAGAGAATATCCAGGCAAAAATTCATATACAGGGATAATGAAGCCCAGGAAGCAGCATAGTGAAAAATTATGAAACATTGTACTGCTCTTGTTTGTGCAGAGAATGTGTGTGTTGGTGGTCAGAGGAGGTGGAGTGCAGAATAGAGTGGAGAACCAAACAAGAAAATTGTCATTGGCAATACAATTAACTGGATTATAGCTCTTACTTGGAGTTTACCAAATTATAGTATTTTAAAAATTGAAGTGTTAGCATTTCAGTTGAAATATACATATAAATCAAGTGTGATTGCAAAGGGCCTATATGGATTATCATTCAGAAATAACTTCAGTGATTCTGGTGAGCATGTACCAATCCATGTAAGCACATTTCCTAGTCTTGATAATGCACTATAGTTAAGTAAGAAGTTACTGTTGGGGGAAGCTGGAAGAAGGGTACACTGGACTTCTCTGCACTATTATTGCAACATCCTGTGTGTCTATAATCATTTCAAAATAAAAACTTAAAGTTTTAGCTTAATGTTTCAGTGATTCTCCATCCTATACATTTTGCTTTATGCTATTGAGAGTACATGACACTCAAACATAGACTAATAATTTCCTCATGACATAAAAAAAAAATCCTTATAAATATAATTTTTGAAGACTATATGATCTCCATTGGTGTATTTGTTACATATTCCTATCAATTTCCTTATTGTTTGCATGTTTAGTTATTCTAAATTATAGGGGCTCTTTTCTTGGAAGGAGTTATAAAAATGATTGGACATAAAGTCTTTTGTCTGTGTTTGTATTTTTATGAAAGATTTCCAGAAATAGAAATAATAGTAGGAGTGAACATTATTAAGGTTTTGATATACATCACCAAATTTTTTTCTATCAAGTTTGTACCAATCCACTCTCCCAGGAGTTAGGTGTAAGAGAACCTTTCACTGCACTCTTAAATCATCATTTCTGATAGAACACATCAAGAGAGACTTTAAACAGCAAGTTATTTAAGAGTTTGGGAAGTGAAAATTAATATAGATTTTACTGTCCCCTATAGATTTAGCAGATACCACTTGATAACATCTAGAGATTTTGTTTTTGCTAGCTAAATTTGTTATAGTGAGTGAATGGCAAACAATTAGGGACTTAGGTTGCTTGCAAGTCAAAATACATTTATTAAAAGATCCATAGGTTCTTGAGACGAGGCCTGAAAATGGCAAAGATAATGTTTTGTTGTGAAAACAAGGTATCTAGTACATAGTCTTGGTTTAATTGAAAGCTACCTGTGCTGGATGTCTCCAGTTACCCATCTAGATCTACTTTCCACCCTTGTACACACTGCTTTCTGCTATGAGAGGCTGTCTTCTTATCTGTAACAGGCCCCCATATATTCTGACTTCTGGTTGAGTTTGTCCAAATGAAGAGTTCAATGGGGAGGTAACAGGCTAAAGGGAGTAAGTTTAGGGTGCTTATTCCATGGTTCCTTCCCTGTGAGTCTCCGGGAGGTACTGTGTCCCTCAACCAGTGCTCACAACTCCTCTCAAGATGGTCCTCTCCATAGGACTGTCCTTTCAGATTCCATTTATTCTAGCTCTGTCTAAGGGTGGTAACAGCTCTGCTATTACTTCCTCAGGGGTACTTCACTATCCTTCGTGGTCTCCCTGCACTCTGCCCACACCTTGGTAAATATTCCAATTACTAAACCTTCTTCAAATCATCCTAATTCGTGTGTGCATTTTTTTTCTAATGGGGCCCTTCTTCAAATAGTGGCTAGATGCAGTAGCTCTGAGGGAGGTGGAGATATCCTCTTGCTTTCAGAGAAATAATGGCCCCTGGGACTACATGGTCTGTGCTCCTGTGGGGAAGAATGAATACTGACTGGAGGAGAGTGAGCAGGTACAAGTTATGAAACTGATTTGGCATCTGTCAATCTTGTGTTAAATATTTTAGGCAAGTGTCTGCCACTACAGAAATAGCACAAAGACACTGATTTTGCAGGCAATCAGCCCTCAAATGGTTCCTATGACTCACATGCAAGTGCTCTAGAAAAGAGGGGGAAGGTCAGTGGAAAAATCTAAAAAGGATGGCCTACGAACCCCAGTCACCTGAGAAGCTGAGGAAAGCTTGTAGGCAATGATGGCATGCATACAGGGAAGCTGAATAGAGTGTCCCATATGCATCTTCTACCTGCTCAAATGAGTAAAACCAATGAGTGGGCATATTGGGAACACCCAGAAGTAGTGCTGTGCCTAGCCATATTGCAGTATGAAGGCAAAAGAAAAAATAAATTATTGATTCTTTAACATTTTGATATTTGGTTCATCATGAATTTTTGCATTAATTTTGACTTTTAAAAATAATGTATTGAAATATTACTTATCTTGATTACTCAGTGTTTGGTGCCCTTTAAACTTTGCACCTGAGAAAATTGCCTCGTTTGCTTATCCTAGTGGACCTATTTATCTTTGACACTTCTCTTTCCTTCACACCCCACACCCAATTCTGTAGGCTCTACTTTCCATATATTTCCAGAATCTGATTACACCTAGCTACCTCCACTTCTACCACCCAAGTTCAAGTCACTGTCATCTCTCACCTGGTTTTCTAGTTACTATTCATGCATAACACATTACCTCAAAATGTAGTAGTATCAAACAACCACCACATTATCTTGCTTACAATTTTGTGGGTTTCGACTTGAGGAAGGACTTGGCTAGGCAGTTCTTACTTAGAGTCTCTCATGCTATTGTAGCCAGGTGTCAGCTGGAGCTGTAGTCATCTGAAGGCTCAACTGGGCTGATGGTCCAAGATGGTTCACTCACCAACCTAACAGTTGTTGGTGGTTATCAGCTGTGAGCTCACTTTAGGCTATTGACTAGAATGCTGAACACAGGGCCTCTCCAGTATGGGGACTTCAGTCAAACTTCTTACGTGGTAGCCAACTTCTACCAGAGCAAGCATCCCAAAAGAATCAGGTGAAACCTTCATGACCTGTTGTGACTTAGCCTCAGAAGATGCATAATATCACTTCCACCAAACTATTGTATGGAGTAGTCCCAAATCACCCAGATTCAAGGACAAGAGCCCTAACAGTCTCTCCATCATAAAGTAGCTAGGATTATCCTTTTAAAGTTAGATCATTTTATTCTTCTTCTCAAAACCTTGAATGGCTTCCCATCTCTCAAAGAAAAAAATAATCCAAAGATCTTAGCATAGTCTGTAAGGTCCTATAAGATCTGCCCACCCCCTCAATACACTTATCTACTACTACTCCCTTCATTGTTCACTCCGCTCCAACATTGTCGGTCTCCTTGCTATTCCTCAAACAAGTCAAGGATATTTCTAGCTTTGGGTATTTTATTTGCTCTCTTTTTGCCTGAAATGCTCTTCTCATATATCTTCTTGGCTCTGCCCCTCAATTTATTGACATCTCAAATCAAATGTCACCATATGAAAAAGGCCTTCCTTGACAACCTTATACAAAATATTAAACCTACCCTATTACTCTTCTTCCCCTTGCTGTGCTTGATCTTTATTCAGGGCACTTTTACCACCTGACATCAGGGTCATTATGCCCCTTTATTCTCTTAATTTTGCCTTTTAGTTTTTGAAAATAATGACTTTTTTTAAGGATTTATGCCAGTTGTTTTGTAAAATGTCCTATATCTGGATTTGTCTGATTGTTCTCTCATGATTAGACTCAAGTTAGACATTTTTGGTAAGAATATTACATAAGAGAGGTTGTGTATTTATTGCCACACACCAAAGAACATATTATATTAGATATTGATGACTGGTGATCTTAAGTTTGATCATCTGGTTAAGGTGATTATCAGATCTCTTAACTGTAAAGAAATGTATTTTCTCCTTTATGATTCATAAAATAATTTATGGAGTAATACTTGGAGGCCATGTGCATAAACTGTTTACAATAACCTTTCACTGGACATTTTTGGCATCTGCTGATATCCTTGCTTGAATTAATTACTACAAGAGTTGAAAACTGTGTTTTTAAAAAGAAATTTTCTATATTTACTATCTGATAATTTTCTGTAAAGAATAACTTTTAAAATCCGTTCTCCCTATATTTTATTAACTTCCTTATTTTGACAAAACACAATGGACTAAAACCTTTTATTAATGTTTTGTTGTTAGCATAATTCTTTTTGATGTTCAAATTGTTCCAATTTTATGAGGCAACAATTACTTAGGACAAAAAAGTGCCCTCTGATTGGTAAATAGCATCTGGGCTGGTAGAAACTGTAAATAAACTATAAATACTTGATGCAAATGCCTGAATTTTGGGCTGCCCTAGGTGTGGCTACAATTGGCTATGACTCATATGAGGAACCTGGATACTTCGTCTGTGGAATGATTACAAAAGTTTTTGACTACTATGAAGCATAAGACTTCTACTCCAAGCTAGATTCCACACTTGCCAATGTAAAATTTGTTCCCTTGTACCTGAAATACCATTTGGGGGATGAAAGAGAATAGCTAAACTACGGCTATTTGGACGGCTCTATGATCTGCTACTGTGAGGACTCTCATGGGGGATAAACATCGGACAATGCTGTCAAGCTGTATCTCTCTCAGCAGACTGATGCCAAATGTGGCCCATGGTAGTTTTGTTAGTATGAAGGCTTACTTGAACCCATGAAGACCACTAATTGGAATTGCACTATTTTAAAATGAATACTCAGAGAAACCTCACTCCCATCCCTAACCCCTCCATCCCATTCTCACACATTTCAACATTTATGATTTATCCTTCTTATTTCCTTTTTTCTTAATTTTTTTTGTTAATCCTCACCTGAGGATATTTATTTATTTATTTATTTATTTATCTATCTATCTATCTATCTATCTATCTATCTATCTATCTATCTATTTATTTATTTATTTTTAGTGAGAGTGGGAGAGGGAGAGAGAAAGAAAGAGAGAAAGATCAAAGTGAGAGAGACACATCCATTGATTACCTCTCACATACGCCCTGACAAACCGAGCCGGGGATTGAACCTGCAACCCAGGTACGTACCCCTGACCAGGAATCAAACCTGAGACCCTTCCGGGCACAGGCCGACACTCTAACCACTTAACCACACCAGCCAGAGCACGTACCTTAGTTTTAACTACAGTTTAGCCTGACTGGTGTGGCTCAGTGGTTGAGCTTCAACCCATTCCCAATCAGGGCAAATGCCTGGGTTTCGGGCTCTATCCCCACTAGGGGGCATGCAGGAGGCAGCTGATAGATGCTAATTCTCTCTCATCATTGCTGTTTCTATCTCTCCCTCTTCTTTCCTCTCTCTAAAATCAATAAAAACATTTAAAAAATAATAATAATTACAGTTTACATTCAAAATTATTTTTATTAAATTTAGGTGTACCACATAGTGATTAGATAATCATATACCTTACAAAGTGTTTCCCCCAATATGTCCAATACCCACCTGGCACCACACATAGTTATTACAATATTATTGATTATATTCCCTATACTGTACTTTACATCCCTGTGACTATTTTGTAACTACCAATATGTACTTCTTAATCCCATCACCTTTTTCACTCAGTCCCCCAATCTTTCTCCCCTCTAGTAACCATCAGTATGTTCTCTGTGTCTATGAGTCTGTTTCAGTTTTGCTTGTTCATTTATTTTGTTCTCTAGATTACAAATATAAGTGAAATCATGTGGTATTTCTCTTTCTTTGACTTACTTATTTCACTTGGTATAATACCCTCTAGGTCTATCCATGTTGTTGCAAATGGTAAGGTTTCATTTTTTATGGCCAAGTCATATTCCATTGTATATATGTACCACCACTTTTTAATCCAATCATCTAATGATGGATGCTTGGGTTGCTTCCATATTGTGGCTATTGTAAATAACACTGCAATGAACATAGGAGTGTGTATATTTTTTGGATTAGTGCTTTGTGTTTCTTCAGATATATTATCAGAAGTGGAATAGCTGGGTCATAAGGCAGTTCCATTTTTAATTTTTTGAGGAAACTCCATATTGTTTACCACAGTGGCTGCACCAGTCTGCATTCCCACCAACAGTGCACTAGGATTCTCTTTACTCTACATCCTCACCAACAATTGTTGTTTGTTCATTTATTTCTGATAGCCATTCTGAGAGGTGTGAGGTGATATATCATTTTGGTTTTAATTTGCATTTCTCTAATGATTAGTGATATTGAACATATTTTCATATGTCTATTGGCCATCTGCATGTCCTTGTTGGAGAAGTGTGTATTTAGTTCTTTTGCCCATTTTTAATTGGATTGTTTGTTTTTATGCATGTTTAGTTGTATGAGTTCTTTATAAATTTTGGATATTAACCCCTTATCAAATATATGACTGGCTAATACGTTCTCCAGTTAAGTGGGTTGCTTTTTATTTTGTTGATGGTTTCTTTTGCTATGCAAAAACTTTTTAATTTGATGTAGTCCCATTCATTTATTTTTTTCTTTTGTTATCCTTGCCTGAGGAGATATATCAGAAAATAATATATATTACTAAGAGAAGTGTCTGAGTTTTTTTTTATCCTCACCCTAGAATTTTTTTTCCACTGCGTTTCACAGTGAATGGAAGGGAGAGAGACAGAGAGAAGCATCGATGTGAGAGAGACACATTGATTGGCTAGGGCCAGGGGACCATGGATCGAGGCATGTGCCCTTGACCAGAATCTAACCTGAGACCCTTCAGTTCTCAGGCCAACACTAACCACTGAGTAAAACAAGCTGGGCATAAGTGTCGAAAATTTTAATGCTTATATTTTCTTCTAGGAATTTTATAGTTTTGAGTCTTACATGTATGTCTTTAATCCATTTTGAGTTTATTCTTGTATGTGGTATAAGAAGGTGGTCTAGTTTCATTTTTTGCATGTTTCTGTCCAATTTTCTCAACATCATTTATTAAATAGACTATCTTTACCCCAATTGTATGTTCCTGCGTCCTTTGTCATATATTAATTGACCATGTAGGCTTGGGCTTATTTCTAAGCTCTCTATTCTGTTCCATTGATCTATGTCTGTTTTTATGCCAGTACCATGCTGCTTTGACTACTATGGCTTTGCAGTGTAGTTTCATACAGGTAACATGATGCTCCCAATTTTGTTCTTTTTCAATATTGCTGTGGCTATTTGGGGTCTTTTGTGGTTCCATATGAATTTTTAAATTATTTGTTTTAGTTTTATAAAATATACCATTGGTATTTTGATAAGAATTGTGTTGAATTTATAGATTGCTTTGGGTAGTATGGACATTTTAATGATGTTAATTCTCCCTACCCACGAGCATGGCATATGCTTCCATTTATTTGTATCTTCTTTAATTTCTTTCTTCAGTATCTTATAATTTTCTGAGTATAGTACTTTTACCTCCTTGGTTAAATTTATTCCTAGTTTGGTTTTTTATGCAACTGTAAATTGGATTTTTTTTTAGTTTCCCTTTTGACTAGTTCATTATTGGTATATAAAAACGCAACCAAGCCCTGGCTGGTGTGGCTCAGTTGTTTAGAGCATCATCCTGTACACCAAAAGGTGGTGGGTTCAGCTCCCAGTCAGAGCACTTATTCAGCTTGCTTGTTCAATACCAGTTGGGGCACCTGTGGAAGGCAACCTATTTCTCTCTCTCTCTCTCTTCCTTCCTCTCTCTCTCTCCTTTCCTTTCTCTGAAATCAGTTTTTAAAAATGCAACTGATTTCCAAATATTTATCCTTCCTATGTTTCTTTTTGCAAATATAAGTAAATAGTTTTCTTAGACAAAAGTACAAACACATACAAATATATATATACATATATGTCATATATTCTTTTATACCTTGATTTTATCACTTATATTCTGAAAATCACTCATATCGGTTCATAGAGACCACCTTCATTGTTTTTTTGGCTGTATATTGTTTCACTGTGTAGACATAACAGTTTATGCAACGTTTCCTATGGGTAGACATGTAAATTGTTTAGCATATTTTGCTATTAAAAATAATTCCACAACAAATAACACTGTACATGTGTTTTTCCTTTTTGTGGAAGTGTATCATTAGGTTAAATTCCTAGAAGTGGGACTGCTGGGTCAAGGAGTGAATGTATTAAGTGATTTTTTTAGATATTACCAAATTCCTCTCCACAGGGGTTGCACCATTTTCAACTTGAGCTAGCAGTGTATGAGAGGGCAATACATGTCTGTAGACAAAGAAGAGCATTTTCAAAAACTGTTAATGTTATCCCCAGAAAAATGCATAAAACTCCTTGTCTGTAAAAAGAAATTAGGAAATCATAGGAGAAAATACATTGAGATATACATGGCACAAATAAAAAATGAGTTGAATAAAATAAGAACTTAATGTTCAAAATCCTCAACTGAAAAGGCATAGTCAAAATTTGCAGTAGAAGCAGTAAAGAATAGAATTAGAACTGTCAAAAATTAAATCAGAAATATGAAGGATAAATTTGATTAGCTCTCTCAGAATTCAGAGGAAAAGGACAAACATGATAAAAGACATAGAAATGTGCTCTAATATAATTATAGGTGTTTCTCAGAACCACTTAAAACAGACTTGAGTCAAAGAAAGGGAGGCAGAGCAAAGTAGAATAAATATTAACTTATTTAAGGAAAAAATAATAATATAAAACAGACACAACAATCCATGTAGAAGAAAACTGTCTTAGCATGAGGATTAATAAGAACTCCAAATTAAAACTCCACAAATTGAAAGGATTCATGATAGATACTACACACACATATATGCATACATGCATGCCTATGCATGTGTTTGCATGCATACATAGACTCATATTATCCACAAAAAAATGTTTAATTTAGGGATAACTAAAACAGTGTCCTACAAGTATTCTGGAAATAAAGACATTTCTTTTAAAGATGTTAAATAAAACTGCCAAATATAAACTTTCTAGATTAATATTTAGGAATAATTATGACCCTAATTAAATTAACCAAGACAGGTTTTAATTGATGAAATAATTCTAAAATTCATTTAAATATATAAAACTATATTTACATAAAGAGTATGTAAGAACATCATAAATAATTTGTAAAGAACAGTTTTGGGAAGAGACTAATCCTTCCATCTGTTAATGTCTACTGTAGAGCAACAATAAATCAATCAATGTGGCATTGATGGCAAAGTGGCAAGAATAAGCAGGTCAATATAACAGAAGAGATGGCCAAAACCAGATCTCAGTATTTATATTAGATAAGGTAAAACAAGACTGTGGAGACTGGAAGGATTTTTCAACAGTTTTATGATAATTGGTTAAGTATTTGGGTTTGTGAGGGTATATTCAGATCCTCATAATACAGCATATAGCATAATACATACCACTGGATTAGGATTAAATAATTAAATTTAAAATATCAAACCATCAAAAAACAAAAGAAGATGGATTTTTTTCCTTCAGGTCTCTTAAGTTTAAAAACAATGGACGAAAGCACTGAAGGATAGATATATGCACATCAGATAAACTTAAAATTTCTGTATATCTAAAATACCATAAACAGTACTAAAGTATAAAATGGAATAAACTCTTTGCAGTGAAAATATCAGGTGATGGGTTAACATATTATTAAAGCACTTATAGAAATCAAGTACAGAAAGGCATTAACTGACCATTCACAGCAGAAGAAAATGAAATGGCTAATTATATTATTACTGATAAATAAATTGACTACTTAGTCATAAGTCTCAATTCCTTTTCTTAAAACTGGATAAAGAAAACAATAAATCTATACAAAAGCTCTTAAAACTAGATAAAGAAAAGAATAAATCAATATTTCCTTGCAGTTTGTTCAGCAGGATGTTGTTTGATACAGAATGGGATGAGGGGTGGGTGGGAGATATGTTTATAGGTGGGAACGGATATTAGTTAATTTCCTAGTGTTCTCATTATTTACTTTGAATCCAAGTCATAATTCCCCCTATTTTTGAGGGTTTAGCGATGACAAACTCAGCTCTATTGAGAAAGAGTGGAAATTTAAGGGATAAAACTAGCAAGACAAGAGGCTGGCTGCACAGTTAAATATGCGCTCTAAATATTCCTCTTTTCAGTAAGCGGGAATCGTGTGGTTTTTGTTTTGTTTTGTTTCTGCACCTTAGCCATCCGTTGACCTTCGCTTTTAAACTGCAGACCCCGCTTAGTCTGCGATAGCTGAGTCCTTAATTTTCTCGACTACTTGCTTCAATTTTGGTTAAGCAACCCGGCTTGAAAAAAAACTCACAGAAAACCGGTAATTGCCACATCTCTCCCAGTGACTGTTATCACTTCACCCCGCCCCCTCGCGAAGGAGGGTAGGAGGCTGCGCAGACCTCACCCGGCCCCTTGTGATGTCACAAAGGAGCCAAACCAAGTGGAGCGGCAGGCCTGCAACTTTACTATCCAGGTCCACTTCCTTAAAGTACCCGCTGCCTGAAGCCTACCCTGGCCCAGCCTCCTTTTAGTTAAACTGTAAGAATAAAAGCAGCCGGTTGAAACCCTTACGCGGCCACGCCCCTATTCTCATTCAGCCACCAGCACAATCTAGCACGAGCGCCACCGTCCCCCGTCCCCCCCCCCCCACGGTGGCTTCGCCTGGCCACTAGACCACTCCGAACGCGAGAATGCCCCACGCGCGCGCCCGCAGCAGTTGCGGAAGGCGGAGCCAGGCCACAACAATGTCGCGTCTTTGGTGATCTAGCCTCGGAGGGTGATGGTCAGGAATAGCCGGGCCTGAGAGGCCGGCGCCCTTAGGGGCGGGGCGGAGGAGAGGAGAGGAGAATGTCAACCCCCAGCCGCCCCGGAACTATGAGTTTACACAACGCTGAGGCCTCTCAGGGCACCGGCACCGGCAGCGGGAGTAGGCCCGAGGCTCAACGAGAGCCAGGAGTCGTTCCCGCCTCAGCCCAGATCCCGGCCCGGGCCTCCACATCCGAGTCCAGTATCGTATCTGAGTGGCGAACCATTTCTTACTCGCTTTCCAGCCACCAGTCGAACACTTCCACACCCGATGCGGACGACTCCTGGACCTCCAGCGTGCCTTCCCAGCTGGGTCCCGAGACTAGGCTAAGAACTGATAGCAACTCTAACATCGGCCTTTGGGACTTTCGCACTTACAGCCTGCCTAGCCGGACCTCCATCTCAGACAGAGTCTCCAGCACCTCTGAGGCGGTTGCCCCCGACTCCATCCTGGATAGCGATAGTCTCTGGGTAACAGTAACTGAACCTCCTACATCTAATAACATCCCCAGGGGATCGGTACAAGGATCCATCCAGGCCTTAATGCCCGGCTCCCTCACGGTATTGGTACCAAGCTCTGTACCCAGTAGCACTTCAGAAATATCTGGACATGGCTACTCCCTTCCCTCATTGTTCAACTACCCCCGGTTTTCCGTTCGAGTACCTGCAGCACCAAATAACACCCCCCGAGTGTCATTACAAGAAACCTCGGTAACCCGCTCTCCCCAAGTACATGTACAAAAATCTGTCCCCTTCTCGGGCTCTTCCTTACCGTCCATTCAGGGGTCCCCCCTGACCTCAGTGCCTAACACCGCAAGGAAATCAGTACAAGAACCAGTCTTGTCCTTAAGCTCCTCGCTAGTGTCCGTTCAGGGGCCCCCCCCGCCCTCAATGCTGAGCAACGCAAGGAATTCGGTACAAGAACCGGTCATGTCCTTGAGCTCTTCGCTACCGTCCATTCAGGTGACCCCCCTGCCCCCAGCGCTCAGCACCCCACGGAGTTCAGTACAAGAAGCTGTCAAAGTCTATGGCTCTTCCAGAGGGTTGTTACCAGAGTCCAGCCCGCCCCCAGTGTTCCGCCCCCTTAGGCGTTCACAACAACCTCCTACGCTGGTGAACTCCTCCCAAATGTCTGCAAGAGTGTCCACCCAGGGCTCAGTGCCAAGTACCAGTCGAATCTCGGTGGAGGAACTGGATCCGCCTTGGGACTCCCCCAGGATATCAATAAAAGTATCCGCTCCGCCCTCAGGGCGGGACTCTGCCCAGCTATCTTTGGAAGAATCGGCTCCGCCCCGGGGCTCAGCAGGAGAGTCTATAGAAGAGTCCTCCCAGCTCTTGGCCAGCCTCTCTCCTGTATCCACGCCAGGGGAGACTGTCAACCAGAGCATGGCGAGTCGGGAGAAGGCGAGCCTCTCAGGCCAAATGTTCGACGTAGTCGTGATAGGAGGTGGCATCTCAGGTCAGTGTGAACCGTAGCGGTAGCCTGAGGGTCCCTGGTCGCCCCAGAGTAGGGGATTTTCAGTAGCGCTCTGGCATTTGGGGAGGGAGGGGATCTCTCTCGTGCATTGTGTATTCGAGAGTGCAACAGTGGCTGCCCCAGCCAGAGCAAAGCAGAAACGCGGGTTGTGCCAGTTTTGTTCGTGGTGTGAACTGCGAGAGGCAGGAAAAATTATTTGTTACTACTATTAAATACTAGCATTTAATTAGCTCTTGCTGTGCAGTTCTATTTAGCACTTTATGTAGATTTTCTCATTATTCAGCAGTCCTGTCGGGTGGGTAACATAGTCGCCTCCATTTTACAAAACCAAGAAACTGAGGCGTTTAGAGTCAAATCACCTAGCCGGGAAGTGGCTAATTCGTATTCTCCCATTTAAGATTCTCACTTCTAATCCCTAAACAAGCAAAGGACATCAGTATACGGATTTTTGTAGTATCGATGCAGTAATAGCGTTATTCCTGTCCTTTCTTTTGTAAAGTGCCTTTCTTTAGAAAATTTGGTAAGAGAAGAGGAAGGACGAAGAATTGTTAAGGTAAAAGGTTCAGATATATGGTGACAGATGGAAACTAGAATTTTGGTGGTTAACCCAATATAATGTATACAGATATCAGATTATACTGTTGTATACCTGAAACATATAATATTAACCTATGTTACCTCAATGAGAAAGAACAATACAAAAAGAAAAAGAGGGGTGGGCTTTTAGTTTTAACCTACTCCCACTGTTTTTTTTTTTTTAGAATTTGCAGGAAGATGTAGGGCAGTTATTGCCCAAAAGGATTCTTTTGTGAAGTTGGGGTCAATGTCAGGGTATGCCCTGCTTATATCCTTTAATAAGAGCTCCCACACCACCCCCAATCCTGTCCTATGTTGAGCCAGCTGGTAAGCCTGGGTTTCCCTGGTCCTGGCTTGGGTTTGTAGCTAGCTGACCAATGAAGTGATATATGAAGCTTTTCAGTATCTTTCTGGAAACCTCATCATGACTGGTATTTAAAATTGTCACTTATGTTGTTATAATTGGTATGTTTGAAATTTACAAATTGTGTTTCAAACCTAGATAGAATCCCACACTAATCTGTCCACAACCCAGGAGGGTGTTAATAATTTCTGAAGTATACCTGTAGGACCTGATTTAGAAAGAGGGAGAAAGGCAGGAAGGGGGTAAGTAGGGTAGCCTCACAGAAGCCATTTTTATGTATAATCCTTTTGAGGAGATTCTGAACATGCTTACAAATTAAGTTTGGGTGAAGATAGCTTTTTACTTGGCCTGTGGAGGATAAACAGTCTTAACCACCAGAAAAGAGATTGGCATAAGCTGTTGCTTTGACAACTCCTGCCAGTGCCAGCAAAAACATGCATGTATGTTGGAGCATCAGAAGAAAGCAGATCCTGGTGAAGAGTAAGAAAAAGAAATATTTCCCAGCCCTGGCTGAGTAGCTCAGTTGTTTAGAGTGTTGTCCTGTTAAACCAAGATTGCGGGTTCCATCCCCAGTCAGGGCACATACAAGAAGCAACCAATGAGTGCACCTATGCATGGAACAACAAATAAATCTCTCTCTCTCTCTCTCTCTCTTTCTCTCTCTCTCTTTCTCTCTCCCTCCTCCCCCCCCTCCTCTCTCTAAAATCAATAAATAAAAATTTGGAAAGAAGTATTTCCCTTGCTTCCATTCATTCATTCACTCACTCAACAAACACTTGTTGAATGCCTGCAGTGGACTGATATTTCCAAAAACCTAGAAGCAATATGATTGTTGTTCACTGGAAAATAAGTATGAGAATGTGTTTGGTAAATTGATTAGGAGTTCTGTCTCCTTTCCTATCCTCATACCATCCATATTTCTCAATTCAGGGCTCTTTCTGGGATATTATTCTTGTCTTTTTCTTTTTCTGTGCTCCAGTATTTCTTCAGCAGAGTTTTATCTTTTATTTTTCCTCTGCCTGATTACCTGCTCTTTCTTCCTTTATCATGCAGTTACTGACCCTTACGCTTTATGACCTTACAACAGCAGGTCCCTTTTGGTTCTCATTCTAAATAAATAGCCAGCTTTGTACTGAATGTTGTATTTGTAATTTTGCATTTTTTTTTTTTAATTAAGGAGTGCACCCAAATTCTATAAGCTTCAGGCCCCTCAAAACCTGGATCTGTCCCTGGTTGCTATTAATTATTTGCTGATTTACATTTGGGGGAAGTAAAGGGCATTTCTTACACAGGAGTTCACACTCCTATTCCAGAACCCAGATTCCAGTCCATCAGTAACAACGGAAAAGGCACTGGGCTTCCTCTCATATGATTTCTTATCAGTCAGATTTGAGTAATTTTTAACACAAAAACTGACCAGAAACATTGCCTTATGGCTATGATGTCTTCCCAGATGGTTCACCAATGCAAGTCTGGCTCTGGATAAACCTTGCACACAGACTGGGTCTTTCATAAGCAAATGAGAGAGAGGCATTACTTCCCAAGGGTTCTTGAAAACTCAAACACATCATCTTTGTGTGCATTTAGCAGTATCCCATGAGTGACTTGATGGTCCCTATATAAGTTGTAAATGCTTTTGAATGTTTCTTATAACTTTTGCCAGGACTTGTACATCTTAATATGCTACTCACATACTTATAGTATATGGCCAGTACTTATCATCTGCAGTATTCCTATTATGTAACAAAAGAGCTCCCAGAAGAGTACAAATTCTGAATGACATTCCTCAAAATCAACTCCATTTTAGCAAAATTATCTTTCCTTCTGTATATGTTTGACTGCACAACATCTTAATATCTGTCTTTTGTCATTAAGATACATAAAACAGAATGTAGCTCACAGCCACAAAATTCCTGTTTCTGTCTACTCACCAATTAAATAATTTTATATAGTATGTTAGTTGTTAAGAGGGGGAAAACCCCTGCTCATTTGTAAGTAGCATAATGGTATATTTTACATATTCTGGCCCTTATCCATCATCCATCATCTATCAACATGTCTTATTTGAAACTCCTTTCATGTTTTCTATGACACTATTGGATATTGAGGTCCCCCCCCCCATTGATTGCTCCTTTTCTATTCCTTCCATTGTGCCCATATTCTTGTGAACTTCTTGTTTTTAAATGGCCTCAAGTTTCCACTGTTCATCACTTTTGAGTTCTTATGCACCTTCTCTCTCTCATTCTAGGACTCCACCTTTCCCTTATCTATAGAAAGCTCTTAAGTCCCCAGTTTGAATCCTTTTCTTCCTCCAAAATCCAGTCTCATAGCTTATATGCTCCTGGATATTTCACACTTGAATGTCTTGTTCTTACTTCATATTTAACATGTCCCAAAGACTCCTTGCCCTCCAACCCAGCTTCTTTTCCTCACTTCCTTGACTCTCTTTGGCACCACCAACCTTTCCATCATTTTTGACACATCCTTTTCTATACCTATTCAAAAGATCCTTCTAGCTCCTCTCAGGCTCTTTCTTTTCTCCATTCCCAGTGACACCTCTTTCCTCAGGACAGAATCTTGACCCCTTCAGCTCACTAGGTTATGACCTTCTCCCCAGTGGCTACCCTTTACTTTGGGCTCTCCCCTCATGTCCATCCTTCACTGTCCTCCTAGATTTAGTTTTTTTAAACACTCCTTTCATCACCTTGCTCTTCTGCAAGACCTTCAGTGGTCTATTTTCAGCCCTTCAAGCTCTCCTCCACACCTCCAATTATCTGGCTCCACATTGTTGAACAAGTAGCATTTCTTACTATCCCCAATACTGACTTGAGCTTTAATCACACTGCTCTCTTATCCTCAGTGCTACAGCAGGTCTATTTTGTCCTTCCATTTCTCCCCTGTTTTGTTTTTCTTAACATGGAAGTGCTTCTCTATGATCACTTACATTCTATTATTCAATACCTGATTAAGGATCCTTTCCTTGATCAGTCTAGCTCCCCATTGATTTTTCTCTCCTCTTGTAGAGTTTATAATCTATATCTAACAATTCACACTTATTTTCTGTCTCTATTTCTTTTTGTTGTTATTTATTTTTGTTTCAAATATTACAGATGTCCTTTTTTTCTCCCCAATGACTCATTCCACCCCGTCCCACCCCGCACCCCAGTCCCTCTCCTTGGGTTGTGCATATATACATATGAGTTCTTTGGTTAATCTCTCTCTATTTCTTGGTGTTGTTTTAAGTATAATGGGTCAGTCACTGATTTTAGATGCTAGTTCTTACTCATGAGCTGATGCAAATGTAACAACTCATGACAGAAACCCAGTCACATAAGATTTTAAAATCTGCCCCTGACTAAATTTCTGAATTGGCTCTCTTTAGGGAGAGAGAAAAAAAGCCCACTACCAAGGGACAATGCATATTTCAGAGTCTTTGGGCCAAAGGGGCTTTTAAATGGCAATCCATCTAGTCCAATCACCTAAAATTTTAATCCTCTCGATAGCATCTCCTTAGTGATTATCTGTCTGTAGCTTTGAACACATCCAGGAAAAGCAGCTCATTATGAGTAGAGGTGTCTCTGGTTCCTGGACTCTGTCAAGCATTTTGGGAGCCTCTACCATATGCCAGACACTATCTAGATCACAAGAAAAGAGGTATAAAAGATGGATAAGTAGGGTCCTGCCCCATCCTCTTGCAAGAAATAATCAAGTAGGAAAATAATTGACATTAATACAGTGAGGGAAATATTAATATTTTGAATATGAATAAAGTGCTGGGACCTGGAAAGGTAAGTAGGACTTTAACAGGTAGAGATAAGAGGATAAAATAAAGACATACCAAACAGCTGAGACCAGAGGCACTCAGATACTGAGTCATGAGACTGTGATCCATACATGAGCAGTGTTTAATTTTAAGCCCATGGCAAGAGTTCCAGGGATGGAAAATAGTTGCATATTGTGCCTCTAGGGATGTGGTCCTGGTAGCCATTGAGATTACCCCTGTGTACCACATCTGCCCATGAATTTGGTGCCTGGGTGAGCTGTGCATGGTTAGTGAGTGCACAGTGAAAACACTTTAGTCATAACACTGGATAGTCCTGGCTGATTAAAAAGCTTTTTTCATATTTTTTGAAATGAAATTCTAAGTGTCATGTAGAAAGATATATTTCCAAATAGTGTCTAAGCAATAGAGAACTCACCTATACTTTAATCTATGAACTGAGCTCCACTAAAAGAAATGAGAACACCAGCCACCCTAAACTCCATGCTGTGTAAAATCAGCAGGGATTGAATCTTTCTGTACTGAGACAGAAAAGCCATTTTGCAAGAAGATTGACTAATAGTGTTTTGAACTCTGACAATTGAGTCCACAACATACCACAATTTCCCTTTTTGCTGAAATATTTCACCCTGAAGAATCATTTCTGCCAAGAGCATTTTAGGCATTTTAACCCAGAACTTGGCAGCACATATCTGTGGTTTTACAGTGATTAAGAAAAGCTTACATTAAAAAATTCTACTTCTTTTAGGTGCCTTAGTTATTTAGATACTCTGAGCAGTGCAGGCTGAGCATTAACTTTCTGCCTTTTAGGATACTTCTTTGCCCATATTTTGCAGTTTTTCTCAAAAATAAACATATTTTTACTGTATAAACTTTTTTTAATGTTGAACAAAGAATACAAGAATTACATTTATTTGGGTTCTGATTTTTTTGATATCATCATGGTTGAATGAGCTTTTGGGTTTATCTGACATTTAATGGGCACTTTTAGCATTTTGCCAAAACTAATTGATTTGAATCTATACATAATCCTCAGATAATATGACAAGTTCATTTAACAGTAATATAATAATGTAATTATAGTATAACTATAGTATAATTGGGCCACAGAGACAAATTGTTGAGAAAAAGAAATTTGGAAGCCTACTATTGGCAAATACTGGGTCATACAATCTTTGTGCAGGTGTGACATAAACATTTTACATATAACAAATCTTGCCAGTGTTTGTATTCAAGTGTACCTGGAAATATTGAAGTTATGTTTTATATCACATACAGGGGGTTGCAAGAGTATAGACATCTAGTCAGCACTTGTTTGAAGACTATAGTTTCATATATATAAGTTGGATAGATTTCATAATGACAGTTACTTTTAATTTTAACCTTGAGTTATTAGAACTGCACAAAATGAATTTTAAAAAGTTCAATTACATTTTTAAATGTTGTAAGGTTTGAAACAAGTTGATTGTTAGGAATGTTTTATCTTTGTATTTTGAAAAAATGTTTCAGTTTTACCAGTAATTTGTATTTTCCTTGGACAGTGTATTCCTCATTATGTTGTTGTCTAACATTATGAATCAGGGCAGCTTAAAATTTTTGAACCACAGTTTTGCCATTTTGTAAAATTAGGTATTGGATTAAGTTCTATGTGATATATCTTCCAGTGTCTTTTTTAGTAATTAGCAGCTTCCTAAAGGTCTGTTTCTTCAGCTTTCTCTTTCAGACTCCTCCTCAACATTTTTTTCTTCCATGTTGTATTCTGGAAATGGTTTTCATCATGTCTCGTATTGACATCCTGCACTAACTTAAATCAGTACTTTGGTCTTTTTTATAGGTGCTCATTCATACTTTCTCCATGGCTCTTCTGAGCTTTAGTTAAAGCCCTTTTCTCTTCCTTGCTAGGCCAGAGTAATTAAAACCCCACTTTGTAACAATATTTAATCAATTGATTAGGTAAGAGTGTCAGTAAGAACATAAAAACCAGATAATAAGCTTTGAGAGTTCACTTACATATTAACCATGTTCAAGGGTCATAGAATTGCAGCCTGTAAAAGCTCAAAAGTACCAAAACTGAGATTCAGAGGGTCAAGTGAATTACCACATGCCACAAAATTCTTAGTGGTATAACTTGGCTTTGGACTCCTAAAATATTGACTGTCAGGACAATGCTCCTTCTGTGCCCTGCCTCCCTTGGCTTGTTCTATAGGGTCATTCATAGAACTATAGTAAACCTTATTATTGCTTTACTTTAAGGCTTCATTATTTAAAACCTAGTAGTGACTGTTATTATACACTAATTTATACTTTAGAATATATTACATGTAATGTTACTGATTCATGAACATTTAAATTAAAAATATGGGGCACCCCATTCGGTCAAATGTCCTTTATATAAAGAATTTACTTCTTTTTTGAAAAATTGTTCCTAGTATGTGTAGGATAATGTGTAGTGATTGTTTGGATAGTTTAGAAAAGTGGTTCTTAACCTTTTGGAGCAAATGTCTCTTTGGATATCTGATGAAAGCTGTACTACCTTTTCGCAGAAATCATGCATATTTTTATGCATAGACTTTTTTTTTAAAATACATTTTATTGACTTCAGAGAGAGGAAAGGAGAGGGAGAGAGAGAGATAGAAGCATCAATTGAGCCCACAACCCGGGCATGTGCCCTGACCGGGAATCGAACCCCGATCGCCTGGATCCTAGGTCGACGCTCAACCGCTGAGCCACACCCGGCCTGGCTAGACTTTTTTTTTCTACACCAGGCCAACATCTGATGTTATGGAAACCTCTTCAGTGTCACTGTCCCTGTAGTGTAAATATTTTGGGCTTATACTGAGACAACAGAAGTTGTGAAAAATAAGAATTTAAAGGATTTATTAGGTCATTAGACAGTTACTAATAGTGAATTTGTAAATAGACAATGACAAAATATCAAGACATCCAGTCTGAAATATAAGGCACCTGCATTTCCTACATTAAAACCATAAAAATTAGAACAGTGAACCTGAAATGGTTTAAAAAGAAATAATCTGAGGAGAAAACATTAGTGAACAAAATGGAAGGCTGTGGTGGTTGATATGATTTTTTTAAGTAGTTTTCTAAGACTGGTATTTACAGACCTTACATAGTGAAGTGAAGCCATTGATGTTAAATACAGTCATGTGCTGCTTAACAAAGGGGATATGTTCTGAGAAATGTATCATTAGGTGATTCTGTGGTTGTGCAAACATTATGGCGTGTACTTATACAAACCTGGATGGTATACCACCATGGTATGTGCTGCCTGGCATTCACCTTTAAAATGTCATTATGCTGTGCATGATTGTATACATTCCTGATTTAAATATACATTTGTAATGACTTATAAAGATCATTGGTCACTGAAGCATTTGACAAAATTTGGACCCAAATGGAAGAGTTAAGTTCTCTAGTTTATCTGTCAGTTCATTTGTCTATCCAGTGACCACGTGGCATAGGATCCCATGAGCCTGAAGTGCTCTTGGTGCTTGAGTTTGGTTCAGGGGTTCAGTGGTGATACAGAGAAGGAAGCAGTAAATGAGTGACAAGGAAAGGATTTCATGGAGGAAACAATGCTTGGCAGAAGTGCTATGGATTTTGGATAAATTCTGAAATGTAATGAAGATGACCTAGATTTAATCTTTGTTGTTGAAAGTATTACAGATTTCCTCTTTATTTTCCCCATTGGCCCCCTCCACCCTGCTCCCACCCCCTTCCCTAGACTTCCTTACACTCTCATTTGTCCATGGGCTATACATATATGCAAATAAGTTGTTTGATTAATCTCTTCCTGCCCTCCCCAGCTTCCCTCTGAAATATATCAGTCTGTTGCATGCTTTAATGTCTCTGGATCTGTTTTGTTCATCAGTTTATTTTGTTCATTTCATTCCACATATAAGTGAAATCATGTAATACTTGTATTTCTCTGACTGGCTTATTTCACTTAACATAATACTTTCCAGGTCGATCCATGCTGTCCCAAAGGGCAAGAGATCCCTCTTTCTCACAGCTGCATAGTATTCCATGGGATAAATATACCACAGCTTTTTTATCCACTCATCTACTGATGGGCACTTGGGCTATTTCCAGATCTTAGACATTATAAACAGCGCTGCTATGAACATAGGGGTGTATATGTTTTGTCTGATTGGTGTTTCAGGTTTCCTAGGATATATTCCAAGACCTGAGATCACTGGGTCAAATGCCAGTTTCATTTTTAATTTTTTGAGGAACCTCCATACTGTTTCCCATAGCGGCTGCACCAGTCTGCATTCCCACCAGGAGTGTACGAGGGTTCCCTTTTCTCCACATCCTTGCCAGCACTTGTCATTTGTTGATTTGTTGGTGGTAGCCATTCTGACAGGTGTGAGGTGATACCTCATTGTTGTGTTAATGTGCATCTCTCTGATGATTAGTGACATTGAGCATTTTTTTACATGTCTCTTGGCCATCTGTATTTCTACCTTGGAGAAGTGTCTATTTAGGTCTTTTGCCCCCTTTTTTTTTTTAATCCTCACCTGAGGATATTTTTTCCATTGCTTTTCAGAGAGAGTGGAAGGGAGAGTGAGAGAGAGAGAGAGAAACATTGATGTGAAAGAGACACATCAATTGGCTGCTTCCCTCACACACCCCAGCTGGGGCCATGGATTGAGCCTGCAACCAAAGTACATGCCCCTGGCCAGAATCAAACCCGGGACTCTATTCCTCAGGCTGACGCTTTAACCACTGAGCCAAACTGGCTAGGGCTGCCCATTTTTCAATTGGATTGTTTGTCTTCCTTTTAAGTTGTATGAGCTCCTTATATGTTTTGGATATTAACCCTTTAACAGATGTGTCGTTGGCAAATATGTTCTCGCATACAGTGGGCTCCCTTTTCATTTTGTTGATGGTTTCTTTTGCTGTGCGGAAGCCTTTTATTTTGATGCAGTCCCATTTGTTTGTTTTCTCCTTTGTTTCCCTTGCCCAAGGAGATGTATCAGCAAACATTGCTACTTGAGATGTCTGAGATATTGCTGCCTATGATTTCTTCTAGGATTTTTTTATAGTTTTACGACTTGCATTTAAGTCTTTTATCCATTTTGAGTTTATTCTTGTGTATAAAGATGACCTTTAAGGTAACCCTTTCCAGATTAAATGAGTTCACTGTGACCTGTGACTTAAACGAAAGCCTCCTTTCTTGCATGTATTCGTACATTTATTCATTTAATCATTCATTTGATAAATATTTCTTGATTGAGTGATTACTATGTGCCTTAGAGCAAAATTTATGGTTTTTGCTCTCTGTTTTCCTACTTCTTGAACGTTGCTTCTAAAACTTCAGTATGAACTGATGTTTGAGTATACTTTTTATTGTCCTCAGAGTATTCAGTCCAAGAATCGAAACATGCAATTATGTGAGAATTCTGTTGCCAGAGACCATTTCACTGAATAATAGAAAATTAACTTTAAAGTTTAATATGCTGCATACTATATACATCATATCCCAAGGTGGTGACAAATATCAAAGTTGAAGAATATGCCACTTTTAAGAATAAACAGAAAGAACTAGGAGAGTCAGCAGAGCATAAGCCAAAGCTACATTAAAACTTTTTTCCAATACTCTTAGCAGCTTCACCTGGGAACCTGCTCAAGGGAGTTCATTACTGTGAATATAACAGTCTTTTAAGGTATGAAATCAGCTTTCACAAAGTGTGCTTTGAGATATGTTTTTTTGTTTTGTTTTGTTTCTTTAAAGGCAGAGGATAGAGAAGTGCTGAGTTAAACAGGAGTCTTCACTGTAGGACTTATCAGGGCGCACCCCACATTTCCCAGAAGGAGAAACAGCATGAGATATCCCAACTTCCATGAACATTGATACTTTCTCTGGAGCTTATTGAGGACTAGTGTTCCATAAAACATTCTGGAATCTGTTGCTTTAAACCACAGTGCGTCTTAGTGTGCAGAATCTGAGGATAGCAGTGTGGGGCGCCCTTGTTGTATTTTAAGTTTCAGTGAAAGAATAGGGAAAATAATGAATTAAAGGCTAATTGCATTCCCTAACTTGGGTGAGATCCATTTATCTAAAGTGAAGATGAATGCTGAATAATAATTAAATAAATTAAGCCTGTCTAGACAGTCTGTCCAATTCAGGACAAATTGAAGTTAATTGTTAGTTTTTATCTATTTATCATTTGAGACAACACTGTCTTTGGGTTTATCAAAGGGATTAGAAGATTTGGCATTTTCAAAAGCAGAGAATTATTTCTGAAAGGAAGCAGAAATATAGATGGATGTACAGATAGATGGATGGATTGATAGATAGGAATGGTTGTATGTACAAAACAAATGTGTGTGCACATGATATTCTCTATTGTTTCTTGCTAAAAAGTATAATACTGGTCGAAAGACCAGAAAATATACTAGTAGTGTTTAGAATCTGCTAACTTTTAATATTTATAAAGTGCCAGGTGGCAGTGTGTGCTAAAAAGAAAAAGAAAACAGGATAACAGGGACAGTGTGTCAGATGATTATATCATTTGTCTATATTGACAGTAGGGTCACTGGACTTTTTTTTGAAGAATACTCTAGTTGTTTTTTTTTTTTCTTTAATCCTTACCAGAGGATATTTCTTCCACTGCTTTTCAGAGAGAGTGGAAAGGAGGGGGGGGGGGGGAGAGAGAGAGGGAGAGAGACAAAGAAAGAGAAACATCAACGTGAGAGAGACACATCAATTGGTTGCCTCTCCACTGGGGCTGGGAATCGAGCCTGGAACCGAGGTACATGACCTTGGCTGGAATTGAACCCAGGACTCTTCAGCCCACTAGCCTACATTCTAACCACTGAGCAAAACTGGCTAGGGCAGGAATACACTACTTTTCAAGGTTTGTTCTGGTGAGGAAGGGAAGACACTAGATCATCTGTTGTGGAAGAAAAACCAGAAATTTAACTGGAAAGGGTGACACGACTGAAACGGACCAATTTCTTTTTTTCTAAAATAGAGCATTGTAAGCATAAGTACGATTAAGGAAAAACCCCGGACGATGTAAAGAAGCCAAAAGTAAGTGTCAAGCTAGGTTCCACAGTGACAGGACACTTGAGATTTGTATTCCAGGAAGCAAAGGACCTTTTCCTTGAAGGCTTCATTGCAGATATAGTATTAACTCCTTCTCCAGGTTCACTATGTGGGTTGTCATTTCCTATACCATTTCTACGGGGACAGTAGCCATCTCAGGATGCTGGAAGCACTGCAGAATCTGGGAAGCGAGTTTCCAAGGGCAGTGGCTTTAAGAAGCTGGAGCATGATTTGAGGTTGCCATGGCAACCCCAAAGCTGGCTGCATACTCTCACCCAGGGTCCCCTGATCTAATAACCAGGAATACCATTGCCTGAACTCTCAAATGAGGTGTGTTTTTAGCAGACTTTCTTTTTTTTTTTTTAACCTCCCTAGTAAATCAATTAACCTACTTTATTTAGGTTTCAGTAAAATCTAAATGATTGAAGAGAGAGAAATCAGGAGTGGAATTGTATTGTTTTAAACTCACCATACTTATTTAAAACACTTAACTTGAGCCTAGCTGGTGTGGTTCAGTGGTTCAGCGTTGACCCAGGTACCAAAAGGTCACTGGTTCAATTCCTGGTCAGGGCACATGCCTGGGTTTCGGGGCTCCGTCCTCAGTAGGGGGTGTGCAGGAGGGAGCTGATTGATGTTGATTCTCTCCCATCGATGTTTCTATTTCTCCTTCTCCCTCCCTCTCTCTCTAAAATCAATAAAAACATATTCAAAAAAACACTTAAATTGCAAAATTATTAAAAATTTGCCTTGCTATGAACTGTTTTCCTGTTTTCAGTTTTTGCATTTTGAATGTAGTCAGATCCTTTATTCCATACCACATACATAATAGCCTCAAAATAACAATACCAATACTAGCACCAACGAAATGATTACTGAACAAAATGTTTGCAGTTCTTTTTTGTTTTAGGATATATACCATTAGAAGTGAACTGTCAAATTAGTATTTTTAAAAATCACAATAGTTCGTCTCCTCAACCACTTTTATAAATATTTAGGTGTCATTTGTATCGTCTTACTAATCTTATTCCTGGTGTCATTCTTTTTTTCTCTTTTACCCTAATATTCTCACTAACGTTTTTTCTTCTTGAAGTATTTTTATCTCTGTAGTCTGCTTCATAATTTTTAAAATAAGAGTATAAAGATAACTAAGTATAAAATAGCATTAGAAGCATAAAAATGTAAATTTTTAAAATGTATATACACATATTTTCTAACTCGGTGAGCTGAGAGAGCCTAGAAGCAATGACACCCCAATAACAACGGGGCACACCTGGAGCCCAGATCTTGGTTTCTAATAAAAGGAACCATTAAAAGAAACCAAGGCTCATTGGAGAAATGACTGATTCTAGGGCTAGGACAGAGAGAGACAAGATGAGACTGGAACATCTTATAATACCAGAAATTAAGGAAATACACAGACACATACACACAAAATGATGAGAGCATGTCAAAGCAACACAGGAGGCAACTGAAAGAGCTTCCAGTGACTAAAGCTGGAAGAACTTGAGCAACAAAATAAGTAACATGGTATTAGATTATATCCCAAATATAAAACAGCTGTTTATGAATCCATACTGGTATAAATAAATAAACAAATAAATAAATAGGAGAGAAGACAAATCTCCTAAGCTGAAGAATTCTAAATAATTTATGTCCATACTTCACCCTCAAGAAAGTGGAACATAACTCCCCAGTTTTTTAAAATTTAATTTTCAATTACAGTTTTTATTCAATATTATTTTGTATTGTTTTCAAGTGTATAACATAGTTAGATAATCATATACTTTACAAAGTGACCACCCCAAAATTTCCAGTACCCACCTGGCACAGTACATTGTTATTACAATATTCTTGACTATATTCCTTATGCTATACTTTATATCCCTGGGACTATTTTGTGACTACCAACTTGTTGTACTTAATCCCTTCACCTTTTTCACCCAGTCCTCCAAACCCTCCTCCCTTCTGGCAACCATCAGTCTATTTCTGTATTTTTTTAAGTGTAGGCTGTGCATAGACTTCTTTCCAAAGAGTATAGCATGGAAAGGGAGGGGGGAGGAGTAACTTCACAGTAGAGAAACGTGGCAAACACTACCTCAGCCAGTTGGTCACATTAACATCAGAGATAAGTTATGTTGATAGGATGCACCTTTGATACAATGTTAATCCACAACATTTTCTCTACTTTTCTAGTATTACTATACTGGTTTAAAATTAATCTTTTATAGCAGTTTTTATTTACCGGTGAAAACATTCTCAGCTTTAAGTGAATGAATAAAATATGGAGCATGATTCTTCTCTTTAGTAACTTTGAATCTAGTGGGGAAAACATGATCTAGCAAGTATGTAATACAGATATTAAATCATAGTAGGTGACCATGGGGGGCTTATGTTGAGAAAAGTACAAATATACTAAGGTGTAGCCAGGGGAAGTATCCAGAAAAACTTAGTCTTCTGTTTATACAATTAGGATTTCTAGAAGAGGTGCACAGTAATGGTTAGTTTAAGGTTCACTAAGTTCTCTTAAATATGATTTGATTATCATCAAAAGACAAAAACTATATTTTAAAAATTATTATACTTTGTCAACCAACCTTATGATAGATAATAAAAGTTTGATAGATAATATAATATGCATGACAGATTATAAAATTGGTGGCTCGATCAATCACAGTGTGGTCAGAATTTATTAGAAAGACAGTAAAATCAGGCGGTTGTGTATGATGCCCTCCATTAGTTTTATGTGTAGACTTGATTAAATCTTGGATGTTCCATTTTTAAATGTTAATATGTTCCTTAATTATGTTGTCCTTTTAGGATTGTCTGCTGCTAAACTGTTAGCTGAACATGAAGTTAATGTTTTGGTTTTAGAAGCCCGGGACAGAGTTGGAGGTAGAACGTACACCGTAAGAGTAAGTGATTTAAATACTTAGATATAATATCTCACACAAACTAGAAGTGATGTCATTGGAATACACAGAGCTAGAAGAGATCTCAAGAGTTCACACAGTGAAGCTGTTTGTGCTCCATAGTCCTAAACTACTCCATCCAATAAGTCTCCCTTTTTTTCAAGAAGCACTCATCAAAAGAGTGATATCCTCTGACTTACATGACCTTGCATTCTAATGAAGAACACAAACGTGAACAAATAACTTTAGTACAGTGTCATAATTTCCATACTATAGACCTAAATAGAGTACGTAGTATCTCAGGTTGGGTTATGGTTTGACTGGACTCAAAGTAACTATACACCCATAACACACACACACACACATACACACACACGCACGCACGTACACTTAGTATAGGTTCCTTATTTATTTATCCAAGGATTCACAACTTAAAAGAAGGGTAGCTACAGTAAGGAGAAACAAACGCAGCATATTTTTGCGTACCTTTTTCTTTGGTCCTTGTTCCCTTAGAGGTCTGCTGCTACCAGAGACACTTTTTGCTCAGGTAGGGTCAGCTAGACAGGAGAAGAAACCCACTTTTCACTGCATCACTGCTTTTTATACAGGAATACCTTGTTTTATTATGCATTGCTTTATGGCACTTTTGCAGACATTGTGTTTTTTACAAGTTGCAGGTAAAACTCTCAACCAGCAAAAAATGATGACTTGCTGAAGGCTCCGATGATAGTTATCACTTTTTAGTAATACAGTGTTTTTAAATTAAAGTATGTACATTGTTTTTTAGACATAATGCTATTACATGCTTAATAGACAACAGGATAGTATAAACATAACTTTTATATGCACTGAGATACCAAAAAATCGTGTGGCTCCCTTTATTGAATATTCCCTTTATTGCTGTGATCTGGAACAAAACCCACAATCTCTCCAAGGTATGCCTGTGGTTGAGCTTACATCACCATTCTGGAAAAATGCATGCTAACTATTGTTTACTACTATTCAATGAAATGGTTGCAGGTGGTTGAATCTGTGGGAGCTGATGAAAGTACACAATGGGAGGACATAGGGTGGGGAGGAAATAGGACCAAACATGGAAATTTTGGGAGCATGCAGATTTAAGGGGAGCAGAGGCAAAGGGGCCAGAGGGAGCAGTAGAGGCAGAGGAGGACCACACCAGAGCAGTGCAATGCATATCAGCAAAGGAAAGAGGAAAGGATGAGAAACAGTCAAATACCATGAGCATTTGATACCTGATGAAGACTGAAAAGGCCTTTGTGTTTGGCAGTTAGGAGGTCATTTATGAGACTCTTTGTTAGAGCACACAAATAGAATGTTAAAGGCTGAGGGTTCACCGTAAGGACAAGACTGAACTGTTGAAGTGACTTGAAGGAGAGGAATCACCTTTCTAATTAGAATATGTATCCGATTTATAACACAATGGCTTATACAGTGATAATAAGAATGGCTTCAGCAATACAAACATTCAATTATTTTCCATAAAAAGTCTGGTAGTAGGTAGTCCAGGCTAGTGCAGGGGTACAGCTTTAATCATCAAGGCTATGCTCTTTCAGTCTTTCTGCTAGATCATTCTTTATATGTTGGCTTATTGCCTAGTGGTAACCAGATGGCCGCTGCCTCTCTAACCATCAAATTATCATTTAAGGCAAGAAAGAGCATGAAGAGGTAGCCCACGTCTTACCTGCAACCAAGTTTTTCGTTTATCAGAAGACCCCAGCAGACATTTGCTTGGGTCCCGTCAGCCAGAGTTGGGGCACATAGCTACCCTTAGCTGTTAGGGAGCCTAGGAAAGCAAGTATTTAACATTTTAAGGATGCATAATAATTGCAGGCATGGGAAAGGGAATATGAATGGATATGGAATAGCCAACCAAGAACACCTAAACTAGAATATTATACCAGCTGTTTCAGTCACACCATGCTATGCTTCCCTCTGTGATTTACTTTTTACCTTTTTAGATGTATAGGGATATATTATAGGCCTATTTTCACTTTGCTCATCTCTAACAGTGCTCTGTAGCCTTGCTATTCAAAGTGTCATGTAGGCCAGCAGCTTCAGAATCAACTGGGAGCTTGATAGAAATGCAGAATCTCAGGCCCTACCTCAGATGTGCTGAAGCTAAGTGCATTTTTCCAGGGGATACTACAGAAGTGCTGCTCTATGATGTATGTTTGGTTGCTTGCTTTAAATTACTATAAATCCAGATTAATTCTATCTGGAGAATTTCTGAGTACTTCCTCAGATGTAACCCACTGGGAAGCTATTGGTCTCAGGGTGAGGAGACTGGGATTCTGGCCTCTTACTGGCTTGACACACTGTCTTACCTTGGGTAAGTCCTATTATCACTTTACATTTCAGTTTTCTCATCTGAGCAGTGAGATACAATCTAAATGTACTAGAAGCTCCCTTCCAATTCAAATTCTAATTAAAGGCAAGTATTTGTAGTTCAAAAGAAAAATTGCATATTCTGCCTGTTCAGCCTATACAAATTTATTAGATATGATTGTCCTGTCATTTTCTGGACACTATTCCTTCATTTAGGAGCTAGTTATTAAGTTGTTCTTTAGTCCTACTTTTCTTATCTCTAAAACATTTTGGTTATTAAATAGGAGCATTAGCCATGTTGCAGATTTTCAGTTAAGAACAAATTTCTTTGTATAAGGAAAATGAGAATTCTAACATAGTACTGCCCCAGGCTGCTTTTTCATGGTGCATAATTTATATATGTCAATACTATACAGGAACTATTGTGTATTGATCATGATATTATAACTCCCCTTAGGTATATGGGAAAGAAACTCTGAAATGCTTGGAAGCTAGAATTTAACATTTATAAGATTTCAAATGAATAGGAGGGGAAAAAAGGGCTTTAAGAAGCAAGGACAGAAATGGTATTTAATAAGAAACTGAATTGAATATTATTTTAATTGCTTCTAATAACATAATCAACTAGGGTTACTTGGGGAGGAGATGCCATAAAAATTACTCTGGATCTTTAAGTACTGAATTGTCAAATTTGGTATTGTCACTTGGCAGTTGGGTTCAGATAGATTTATTAGTTCAGAACTTCCCCATTTTTCTAGTGCGATTCATCTATAATTCTTCAGAATCAAATTAATGAAGTTGAAATGCCTGCAGGGCTACCACAGGCATAGTGTATTTGTTTTCTAATAGGGTTGCATGTTCGTGGCCTCTTCAAAGGCTGAATAATAAGATTAAAATAAAGACCCTAAAGACTGAAGTGCAACATAGCAGAATATGGTATTATAGTTCTAGTATCCTCAGACTGAACCTGGGGCACCTCTTTTAGAATGTTTCCACTTTGTAAAGAAACATTCTGTAAGTCTTTCACATTTTTTACTGTTTCATTTAGGGTTATTTACTTTAAAGATAGTATCAGTGTTCTAAAGGCATCATGTTTCAAAACTCCCAAGAGTTCTCTTGCTGTCTGTTAAAGCCTAAGAATTTATTGGAGTACTGATACCAGTTTTGTTCTTCATATATGAAAAAATATGTTTTTAGAGACTAGAGAAAGTTTGGAGGACAGCACCAATAGTTAGTAAAAGGAAATGTAAGAGTTATATGAGGGACAGAATAAGAGGTGAAAGGAATACTTCCTTTCTGGTATTATGGCAGAATGGAAACCCTGATTAACTCTCCCCATTGAAAGAAGTAAAATGCTGAATAAAATACATATGCTGCTGTGTCAGGGATGTTAGAAATTTGAAGATCTCCCATATGTTGAACAGATATCTCAAACTTAATACATCTAAATTGAACTTTTGCTCTTCATCAATTCCACTATTCCACTTTCCCCATATCAGAAAATGGCAACTTTTTAAAAAATGTGTAGTCATGCTCAACATTCATTCTGTCAGGAAATTCTTTTGGCTCTGCCTTCAGAATATATCCAGAATTCAACACTTCTCACCACTTCCATGGCTGCCACCTGGTGGGAGCTATCATCATCTCAAGGGGAAATTACTGCAAAAGCCTTCTAACTGATTTCCCTGCTTTCACTATTGCTTCTTACAATCAAGTCTTAGTGCCGCATCTAGAATGAGCCTTTCTAACCTAAGTCAGACCTTGGTACTTTTCTGGTGAAAACCTTCTAATGGCTCTCCTCACTCAGAGTAAAAGCAAGTGTCCTTACAATGCCCTGCTAAGTGAAATAAGCCAGTCAGAGAAAGACAAATACCATATGATTTCATTTACATATGGAAGGTAATGAACAAAATAAACTAACAAACAAAATAGAAACAGACTCATAGATAGAGAACAGACTGGCAGCTGTCAGAGGGAAGGGGAGTTGCAGGGTCCAGTGAAAAAGGAGAAGGAATTAAGCAAAATAAAACAAAATAAAATGAAATGAAAAAAACGATAAATGCAGTATAAAGTAGGAGATTTTTAACATACATTTCTAAGCTTATAATAAATTAAGCACACAAAAAAGCCTGAGCACAATTAATCTTATTCTAATGGATATGTATAAAATATGCATAAAGCTTATAGACTATATGTTCTTTACAAGCAGGAAAATCTTTGAAAATCGACCATGTGCTACATCATAAAGTGGGCCTCAAGGATTGTTATCATATAAACCACATTCTTTGACCACAGTATACTTATGACAGAAACATAACTAAATCATTCTATCTGTGGAAATTAAAACACAATAAAGCTTTTAGAAACATGGATTTAGAGAGAAAGTGTAATGGAAATTTGAAAATGCTTATAACTGCACAACAATGGAAACACTAAAAGTTGTGGATGTTGCTAAAATAATACTTAGAGGAAAATTTATAACCTAAATATAAAAGGGGGAAAAAGCTCAATATGAATAAGCTAAGCATGAAGTCGTTAGAAAATTTAAGTGTAATAAATCAAAAGAGAGGAAAAAGAACATAAAACAATAATAATAAAATACTTAATAAAGAGGATCAAATAAACAAAGATTGATTCTTTGAAAAGATTTATTAAAAATAGAAAAGTGCCTGATATTTTTGAAGAAAAAGATATCCCAAATATACAATGAAAGGGATAAAGTGCAGATATAACTACTGATGTAGTAAAAAATAAGAGGATGTCATGAACTTTAAACCAATAGTTTTGAAACATACATGAAATGCATATATCATAAGAAAAATATAATTTATCAAAATTGACTCTGTAGTTTATTTTCCCACAATGAAAACATTAAGCTTAGATAGCTCTACAGGTGTGTCCTACTTAATGTTCAAAGAAGAGATCATTCAATTTATGTACGAAAACTTCTAGAGAATAGAAGGAAGTATGATCATTAACTCATGAGATTAGTAATACTCTAATGCAAAAAATGGACAAGGGCTGTAGAAGAAAGGAGAATCATGGGATGATCCCAATCTCATTTATGAACTTAGGTCCAAGAATCTTAAACAAAAAGTTAGCAAAGCATTTTCTACAATAATAATATAATATGAGATTGTGTTACTCTAGGAAGTCAAGGTTGAATAATACTGGAAAATATTCTGAAAATAACAGATTAGGTAAATCGTCCCTACCTTTCTGCATCCAGAAGGAAAAGACTGACCCACTTTTCCCCCTACCAGTGTGGTGGGGAGGGAGGAGTTTGCTTATCACTGAAGAAGCAAGTAAGAGGCTGAGTAGTATTTTCAAAAGTCTTACAAAGCTAGGGCAACTAAAGGTCAAGTCCAGAGTCCAGAAAAGTGTGTATGGAGGGAAGTGTTGGTAAATTCCTTGTCCTTTGGGTTGGACTGTGTCCTAGTTCTAAGGGTAAATTGCAAAAGGACTAGGACATGTGTGCAATTCAGCCTAGCTTCAAATCGTTCCAGCACAGAAAATGCAATAAAGTTATCTGGTATTGTTAATGAACCTAGGTGTTGGCAGAAGCAGACATAAATTGTTTATAAGAAAGATATCATCCTCCCAGGATTAAAATTTTTCCATATTTTTTTTCAAATTCAATGAGTGGCATGCGATAAAATATAATCAGGCCAACAAGGAGAAGAGGCAACATGAATGAGAACTGGTATAAACAACAAAGTAGAAACAGAGCCATAAGAAGTTATTACAAACACATGAAGGAGTTATAACTCACAATATTTAATTTATTGATTAAGTCATTGGGGAATGTGTTAATTAAAAAGCTGGGAAAATGTAGAACTACATTTAAGAGGGCTAAAGTAAAATTCAATTTAAGAAAAAATCCTTGCAAGTGTATAAACTAATTTGTTAGGTATATAAATCTTTTTAATACCTTTTTGTACTCTTTTCCTATGATGCATTCTTCCTTGCAAGTGTTTTAAAATCAGATCAAGAATCCATCAGTGTGGACTGATTTAAGATTTCATCTGTTGGAAATAAGAGAATTAGGCCTAATAAATCCCTGGGTGACTTCTCCAGCAACATAACCCAAAGTAAAGCATATAAAATAAGTTAAATGCTTTAAAAAGGTTCTAGATTGGCAGGTACATGTACTAAAGTGTTCTTTTTTCTTTATGTATGTCATTGTTGAATCAGTCTCACCAATAACCATGCAAATGGGCATTGCTTGGTGATAAATATCATAGAGGGTTATGCATAGTCTTTGAGTGAAAGAGAAAGGATTGCTATTTTCAGTTGCAACATATCAGAAAGATGTAGGGCACATTTAAGTTGTAAAAAACATGTTTTATTATAAGATAAACTTATTTTTCAAGTTTTAACTAAAGTCTTCTGAACATTTTTTCTCTTTCTATAGAATAAACATGTTGATTACGTAGATGTTGGCGGGGCTTATGTTGGACCCACCCAGAACAGGATCCTAAGGTTATCTAAGGAGCTGGGCTTAAAAACTTACAAAGTGAACGTGAACGAGCGTGTTGTACAATATGTCAAGGTAAGCCTGATATTTTACTCAAGGGACCAATGGGGAAGTATTGTATTTGGAAAAATGTTTGATTTGGTTTTGAGGATTTTTTTCCTCAAAGCGATCATAAAAATAGGCTCTTGGCTTTAAAGTAGTATTCTGCCTTTCTTTTATTTTTTCAATCTTAAAAAAATCCCTGTGGACTCCTGGAATTACTACAAGGGGTCATGCTTCAACTTGGCTCTCTTCCATATCACACACTGTGGCCCCAACCCCAGTCCAACCAGAATAGGGGTGGGAAGCTCTGTTTCCTTTCCTCCCCTCCTTGGAGTGGAGGAGTGCCTGTGACAAACACACACACAAACACACACAGCCCCTGGCAGCCCCTGGGGCACCTGTGAGGCAATTCTTTTTTTTTTTTTTTTTTTTAATATACCGGGACAAGCTTGCACTGAGTAAGTGGATTACAGAGCGATGACTGTGGGGTGCCCAGGGCTCATCCCTGGCACATGGACTCTGGGCTCAGGGAAGCCAGACTATGTCCAGAGTCCAACCATAGAAAGATTGAGGCACCTGATAATCTGCCTGCCTGGGTCGGGAGCTGCCCTATGAGGCAGTTCTAAGGCCCCAAGGAACACAATAGTCTGAGGCCACTTTTTAAGACTCTGGCTTATTCATCTTCCTCCTTACCTGACATTTCTTTACACACCTTGATAATTTCCTCTGTACTTAACCTTGACTCTGGTGAAGTCTAGCTTGGTTGTGCAGTTTCCTACTGTTTAAACAAATGATTGTTTAAACTCTAAATGCTGATGTCCACTCAAGAAACAGCAGCTGTTGCCAGTGTTATTCTTTCTTAGTGAAGCCAAATACAGGGCTGCTGGAGTCTGGAAATGTGTCTTGAGAAGTCAGTTTTCCAATCTGACATTGTAGCCCACATCCTGGAACTAGCATTACTAAGGCAGGGGTCATTTATTCATTCTAATGCCAGCATCACTTCTCCATAGACACAGCTGTCCCCCACTAAAAACCAGGCAATTATGTGCGTCTGATGTCTCTCAGGTCTTTTGGAGGTGGGAGTTAAGGATACTTGTGATGTATACACACCAATGCCCAATCAGAGAGGTCAGAAATCTTGGGAAACTGATAGCCAATTGGTTTTGGATGCTTGGGAGAGTCTGACAGTGACACAAGGGAAAAACAAACCAGTAGCCTTTAGAAAAACTGTGGGTTCAGAGGTCAACAAACGAATGAAGAAAGTATAAAAAAGTGTTTAGGAATACTGGCTTCAATAAGCCACAATCAAGAAGGAAAAAATTCCCTTGCTTTCGTACTTCCTCTCTTTTTGCACAGCATGATGTTTCTCTGGACTGGTAAATCATAACAGGAAGAATAACAGCAGCTAACATATTGAGTACTATTATGTGTACTAGTACTTTTAATATAGGAAGAGAGGCCAAATCCTCTGTACTCAACTAATTAAATAGTCATGTTAATTCACTCTCAAGTCCAATTGGGAAGCAAATGAAGCTGATTATCTTAGAATCTGATCAGATTCATGCTTATAATCTCTTCCTCCCTAACTTTCAGGTCCTGAGAGATTTTTTAATTTTTTTTTCCTGGAGCTTCACAATAAACACCTAAGTGAATTTTATACATCAACTCATTAAACACTTACCTCCACCCTTTTGGGCAGGCATGGTTATCCCCTTTTCACACAGGAGAAAACTGAGGTCCTGAAAGGTAAAGTGATTTGACAAGACTATATAATTAGTAACAGTCTGCCTACCACCTGACTACATGTTCTTCGTGATCCCAATATGTGGCCTAGGAAAACTTGGGGTCCTGAATAAAGTATTCTGGCCCTCCAATATTTTTTGGCTGAACACATACTCATTGTAAGGTATCTGACCATCTATTTTACTGAAGCAGTCTACTCTGGACCAGATGCCATTCCAGGCTGGAAATACAGTATTGGGCACATGATCTAAGTTTCTGCTCATATGGAACTTGCCATCTAAAAAACCATATCCTCAGGTGAGGATTAAAAAAATATTAGCTAACATTTCTGCCTTTGTCCTTCATGAATCTTGTGAATAGAATCCCTATTCTGATTCTGATTTAGTAGATCCTTATTATTACATAAAAGGTTCTTAACTTGACAGTAAACAGATATTAAGAATTTTGTGAATTTGATATGGCTTTACTTGGGAGATTATCTCTGATTTGTGAAATTCATATAAATTAATCGTATCTTTAACCTAAAAGGTGGATTTGAAGTGGCATCAGCTAAGATAAGTTTAAAACATCCTCTTTAAGGGTTCTTTTATTTTTGGATGTTGTAGGGGAAGCATATGGACTTGAATGCCTCTTGGATTCATTGATTCATTACTTGCATTAGTAAATAAAACACTCCATTATTATGATTGTTTTATGAGTGAGTTTCATTGTGTTATGGAAACTTTTTGTTAAATTTTGTAGTGCCAAGTCTTGGGGAGGAAGGAGGAAATGCTTGATTTTTTTCCCCATCACTTCCCTCAGATCATAATAATGCAGGTAGGGGTGGATATGGAGAGCACTGCCAGAGATGGAGCAAGGCATTTTTCAGAAGCTACTTTGATGGAGGAATTGGCATATTCATGCATTCTGACTTTTTCCCTGCTTTTTACATCCTAAGTAAAATTAGAGGCTATAAATATGTATCACACATTTGTTTTTAGAGAATGGTTTGATAAGGGTTTATTTGAAACAACATGGGCTTTCCTGATAGTAACAGCTCATCAAGCATTTTTTCTTTGTATTTATTCTATTCTTCCCACAGCTATTTACTACAGTTTTCTATGCCAATGACTATAATCAAAGGCTTTTCAGAATGTGTGTGCTGGAATGCTAAGTAATTTGTTGTTTTTGCTAAGAGGTGAACTTTGGTTTAGCCAATAGACTGTGTGGAAAGCAGAGGATGTATTTTTTTTAATTTATCTTTATTGTTGAAAGTACTACAGATGTCCCTTTTTTCCCTTCATTGACCCCTTCCACCCTGCAGCTACCCCTTGCCCCAGGCCTTCACCACACTATTGTCTGTGTCCATGGGTTATACTTATATGCACATAAAATCTTTGGTTAATCTCTCCTCACTTACCCACCCACCCCCACCTTCCCTCTGAGATTCCTCAGTCTGTTCCATGCTTCCATGTCACTGGATTGATTTTGTTCATCAGTTTACGCTAAGCAAAATAAACCAGTCAGAGAAAGACAAATATCACATGATCTCACTTATATGTGGAATCTAAAGAGGATGTGTTTTGTTGTTGTTGTTTGCTTACAATAGTGTTTCTTTTGTATTAGGGATGTTTATTTATTTATGTATTTATTTATTTTAACCCTCACCTGAGGACATGCTTAGAGAGAGGAAGAGAGAGGGGTGGAAAGAAAGAGAGAGAGAGAAGGAGAAATATCGATTGATTGCCTCCCATACACACCCAAACTAGAATCAAACTCACAATTTAAGTATGTGCTTTGACCGGGGACCAAATGTTTTGGTGTACGGGATGACTCTCCAACCACCTGAGTCACCCAAGCAGAGTTAGGGACATTTATTTTAAAGCTGCTTTTAACACCTTTCCATACTAGCTTGCAGAAGGTGTTTCTTTTGTTTTCAAAGAAAGTTGTACTTTTACTTTCAACCCCTCTCAGTAGGAAACTCAAGAAATCAAAGCTGTTTAGGTACTTTTAGGAATGCTACTTATCATGTCTTGGTCTCTTTTCTATTCATCACCTAAATTCATCCCTTCTGACTCCATGCATTTGTATTGCCTTCCACCTGGAATGTGCCTATATTGTACATCTTTTATCTCATTTGAGCTTTCCAATGATTCTACGAAGTAATAAGCATTATCCCACCCATTTTATAGATGAGAAAACAGACACTCAGAGAATTTAGGAGCCAATGTGAAGCTTTCCATCTCTTAAGCTCAGTGTTCTGTGGGATACAGAACTTTGTTCCTTATTCTATGGGCAGAAAGTCGCCTTGTGAACACCTCTAATAAACTGCTCCAAGACATGACAAAAATTACCTGCTTACTTTGGCAGTAGGGGCTCCTGTGGCTCTAAGGGGTGAGGTGTGTGCCTGGGAACCATAAGTGCACCATTCACCAGAGTGGTTTCTTCTCTTCTCTTGAGAAGATCCTGAGTCACAGATATGGAGCCCCTCTGGCCTTCAGTGAGCACCTGACACCTGAGCAACCCCCGGGCCACAGAAATTAGGCTCAGCAGGCTGAAGACTACAGATGGATTTTATTATTGTGCTAAAATACTAAGTCCAGAGGTCTAGAGCATGGTTTGGAATTGTTGGCTATAGTTTTTAATAAATTATTTATGTAAACTTATTAGTCAAAGTATGTTCAAGATAAGAGTATTTTAGCCCTAACAGGTCTGGCTCAGTGGTTAGAGCATAGGCTTGTGGACCAAAGGGTCCCGGGTTTCATTCTGGCCGAGGGCACATACCTCAGTTGCAGGCTTGATCCCCGGCCCTGTCAGGGTGCGTGCAAGGGGCAACCAATTGGTGTGTCTCTCTCACATCAATGTTTCTCTCTCTTTCTCTCTCTCTCTCTTCCACTCTCTCTGAAAAGCAATGGAAAAAATATCCTCCAATGAGGATTAAAAAACAAAAACAAAGCAAACAAACAAATAAGATAAGAGTATTTTATTTTATGCCATTATACTCTGCCTGATTTTTAAAAGAAAGAAAAAGAGGATTTAAAATAATTTTTATAAATCAGAGTAAAAGATGGAAAAAAGGCAAATAGGTAAGGACAGGCAAGTGGTAATGGGCCTGTGCTCATGATAAGGAATTTTGTTTTGATTGTAGAAATGAGGTAATGCAAGAAGGATTATTTGTTTTCTCTCTAAATTACAATTATATATAGATTTTTAAAAGCAGAGAGACTAAAAATATTTACTTATTTTCACTTTGATATAGCTTGTAAAAATAGTTTTTAGTAACTTCCTTTCGTTTTCCCCTCCTTTTTTTTTTTTTCCTGTTAATCCTCACCCGAGTATATGTTTTCCATTGATATTTTTTTTTAAGGCAAGGTTTTTATTTATTTTATTTATTTATTTATTTATTTATTTATTTATTTATTTATTTAAATGTATCTTTATTGATTTCAGAGAGAGGAAGGGAGAAGGAGAGAGATAGAAACATCAATGGTGACAGACAGTCATTGATCAGCTACCTCCTGCATGCCCCCTACTGGGGATCGAGCCCGAATCCTGGGTATGTGCCCTGACCTGGAATGCAACTGCAATCCACTGGATCATAGGTTGATGCCCAACCACTGAGCTACACTGGCCAGGCTGATTTTTGAGAGAGAGTGGAAGGAAGGGGGAGAGACATATCGATTGGTTGCCTCCGGAACCGCCCCAGCCAGGCCTGGGATAGGGGATTGAGCCTACAATTAAAAGGTACATGCCCTTGACTTCAATCATCCCATGACTCTTCAGTCTAAGGGGGGGGGTGAGTGATACTCTAACCACTGAGTAAGCTGACTAGAGCTTCCCTTCCATTTTAAAATGACTTCATTTACTTGTGGTCACAGGAAAGCTTAGTGATAGAAATTACTCCTTTTTAATTTTTATTATTTTTAAAATTTATCTTTATTGTTGAAAGTTTTACAGATGTCTCCTTTTTTTCTTTTTTCCCCATTGAACCCCTCTTCTCCACTCCTGCCCCTCCTCCCCAGGCCTCCTTCACCACACTATTGCCTGTGTCCATGGGTTATGCATATATGCATATAACCATGTAAGTTCCTTGGTTAATTCTCCCCACCACCCCGCCTTCCTCTGAGAACTTTGAGAAATCTGTCTGTTGCATGCTTCCATGTCTCTGGCTCTATTTTGTTTGTCGGTTTATTTTGTTCATTAGATTCCACCTATAAGTGAGATCATGTGATATTTACTTTTCTCTGACTGGCTCATTTCACTGGGCATAATACTCTTCAAGTCCCTCCATGTTGTCTTGAAGGGTAAGAAATCCTTTTTTCAGCTGTAAAGTATTTATTGCATAAATATACCACAGCTTTTTTATCTACTCATGGCACTTGGGATGTTTCCAGATCTTAGCTATTGTAAATTGTGCTGCTATGAACATAGGGGTGCATATATTCTCTCTGATTGCTGTTTCGGGATTCTTAGAATATATTCCTAGATGTGGGATCACTGTGTTAAATGGCAGTCCCATTTTTAATTTTTTTGAAGAAACTCCATACTGTTTTGCACAGTGGCTGCACCATCTGCATTCCCTTTTCTACATATACTCATCAGCACTTGTTTTGTTGATTTATTGATGGTAGCTATTCTGACAGGTGTGAGGTGATACTTCATTGTTGTTTTAATTTGCACCTCTCTGATGATTAGTGACTGAACATTTTTTCATATGTCTCTTGGCCATTTGTATGTCTTTGTAGAAGTGTCTATTTAGGTCCTCTGCCCATTTTTTAATGGGATTGTTTGTCTTCCTTTTGTTGAGTTGTATGAGTACATAATAAATTTTGGAAATTAACCATTTATTAGATGTATCATTGGCAAATATGTTCTCCCATATAGTTGGTTACTTTTTCATTTTGATGCTGGTTTCTTTTGCTGTGCAGAAGCTTTTTAGTTTGATGTAATCCCAATTGTCTATTTTTTCCTTTGTTTCTCTTGCCCTAGGCATTATATCTGTGAAAATTCTGCTATGTGAGATGTCTGAGGTTTTGCTGCCTACGTTTTCTTCTAGGATTTTTATGGTTTCACAACTTACTTTTAAGTCTTTTATCCATTTTGTATAGTATAAGTTGGTGGTCTAGTTTCATTTTTTTTTTTTTTTCATGTACCTGTTCAATTTTCCCAACATCATTTATTGAAGAGACTGCCTTTACTCCATTATATGCTCTTGCCTCATTTGTCAAATATTAATTGAGCATAATGGCTTGGGTCAATTTCTAGGTTCTCTGTTGTGTTCCATTAATCTATATGCCTGTTCTTCTGCCAGTACCAGGCTGTTTTGATTACAGTGGCTTTGTAGTATAGCTTGATATTTGGTATTGTGATCTGTCCAATTTTACTCCTCTTTCTCAAGATTACTGTGGCTATTGGGGTCTTTTTTGTTTCCATATAAATTTTTGGAGTGTTTGTTCTAGATCTATGAAATATGTTGTTGGTATTTTAATAGGGATTGTTGAATCTATAGATTGTTTTGTGTAGTATGGACATCTTAATGATGTTAATTGTACCAATCCATGAACATGGTATATTCTTCCACTTTTTTATATCTTCCTCTGTCTCTTTTTCAACGTCCTGTAATTTTCCAAGTACAGGTCTTTTACCTCCTTGGTTAAGTTTATTCCTAAGTATCTTAATCTTTTTGTTGCATTGGTAAATAGATTGTTATTTTAGTTTCTCTTTCTGAGAGTTCATTATTAGTGTACAAAAATACCATCAATTTCTGGCTGTTAATTTTGTATCCTGCTACATTGCTGAAGTCATTTATTAAATCTGGTAGTATTTTGGTGGAGTGTTTAGGGTATTCTACGTACAAAATCATGTCATATGTGAATAATGAGTTTTCCCTCCTTTCCAAATTGGATGCTTTTTATTTTTTCTTCTTGTCTGACTGCTGTAGCTAAGACTTCTTGTACTATGTTGAATAAAAGTGGTGAAAGTGGGCAACCCTGTGTTGTTTCTGTTCTTAGGGGAAATGTTTTTAGTGTCTTCCCATTGAGTATGATATTGGCTGCATGTTTGTCATAAACAGTAAAGAGAATTACAGTCCAATATCCCTGATGAACATAAATGCTAAAATCCTCAACAATATATTAGCATTTCAGATCCAGCAATTTATTAAAAAGATCATACATCATGACCAAGTTGGATTTATTTCAGGAGTGCAAGGCTGGTACAATATCCACAAATCAATAAATGTGCTACATCACATAAACAAATTGAAAGACAAAAATCACATGATCATATCAATAGATGCTGGAAAAGCATTTGACAATATCCAACAACCATTTTTGATAAAAATTCTCAGTAAAGTGGGAATAGAGAGATCATATCTCAACATAATAAAGACATATATGAAAAATTACTCTTAAAGCCTTGTTTAGAAAACTAAGTCAGCATTAGCCATCTTCTCTCAAAGGCTTCTTCCTCCCCTCCCCCCCCTAAACTTCCAGGGATTAATCTCTGATTTAGTTTCTAAGAGAAAAAAAGCTTCTGCTCAGTTGAAGTGACAGCCCAATATATAGCAAACTCAGGTTAATTATTAAATATTTTGGTTCCATTAATTTTTAAAAAAATTATGGCAAAGTACATGTAAGAAATTCACCATCTTAATCATATTTAGGTATACATTTCAGTGACATTAAGTACATTCACACTGTTGTGCTACCATAATCCATCCACAGAACTCTTTTCATCTTCCTTCCATTCATGTTTAATAGTGAGTTAATTACTACAGAAATTGTTTTCTAACCATTCATTGAGAAGTAGTCTAGAGTCACCCTCTTGCCTTGATTTAGGTCAGACAAAGGATTTCTCTCACTAGATTGTGAAACTTTGCAATCACCTCCTCAAGTGGGGCCTCAACATTTTGGCTAATGGCAAAAAGAACCTTGTGAATGGAATAAAACATTACATAAGCAGCTTCCTCAAGAGAAATTGCTCTTGTCTCCATGATAACCCAACTCCTAGAAGTTTTGACATTTCAGGTTGGAGTGTAGTTGCCAGTTTGAAGTTAAAATCTCCTCCTCCCCACTTCTTGCTTTCTACTCCTTCTCTATTGTCCCCTTCTGAAGCCACCACTCTCACCCCAGAGCATGCACCTACATTACCTAAACCAAAAGGCTTAATCATTGGTCTGGAATTTTCAAACTTTTGCAGAATAGCCTTGTAACAGTTGAAACCTTAAAAAAATTTCTCATGTCCCGTGAATTCCATACCTGTTCCATGCTGGGCACTTCCTGAAGAATGGAAGTTCCATTGTCCTGTGAGCATATTCTGACCTAGCCAGAAAACCTTTTCTGCCATTCTCCTGTCCTTCTACTTAACAGGGCCGATGCTGCTGTATAGCCTTCTCTTTTAGGTATGGGCTCCAAAGGTTTTCACTACTGTGTCAAAATCAGTGAACAAATAACTTGAAAACCTGTTGGACCTCAGAAATTTATTAAGTAACAGTTATCCTTACTTTAGAGATGGAAAAAAGTTAGAGTACAAGTATTTGATTCAAGGTCCTACAGAAGTGTGTGTGAGAGAGACAGAGACAGACAGACAAAGGTAAAAAATCTAGTTGATAACTAACCTTAGCAAACACAGAACTTGAAACTGAAATAATGGTAATAATGTTGATACACTGTATTTGAGCAGTCTAGTACTGTTTTCATAGCATTTCATCCTATTTTTTGCTTTGTGTTTGAGTTTAATGCAGCCCAAAGAAAATAATTCTAGGTGAGATCACAGAAAATATGAGTGTTAATTATAGTTAAAGGTAATGAACACTTTGATCCTGAAAGCTGTGGAACTGAGTCTTTTTCATTTAAAAGACTTTCCTCATGTTAGATTTTTCAAACAAACAGAACAATTACTGAACTACTAGTTCATTTCCTTTTATTCCCATAGCTCTCATATAATTTGTCAGGCTCAAATTATACACAGTAAATCTCAGGCTGAGATTTAATTTTATGTTTTTGCCAAAGTACCCAGTGGCCTAGTTTCCACTGCCATATTCAGCAGATAAAAGGTCTCTGAAAAAGCATCAGGCTATAGAGATGATGGGGGGAAAAAATCACTATTGGCTCACACTTGCTGACCAGCAGTGGTTGATAAAAGTAGCCCCTGGGGCACAGACAAGGGTGAAATTGCTAATCATAATTATTTGGGTACAGACCAAAGAAATCTTGAGTATCTGTGACTTTTCCTAATTTGTAGATTTAAAAATAAATACTTTTCTGATGCGCAAATTTTTGAAAGATTGTGCTAAGAATCTGATGGCTCCTGGTCCATCCTCCCTCCCACTTCAAGTCCTCATCGTGTCTTCACCATCATGATCACAGTAGCCATATCTGAGGTAACTCCATCCAGTAGAAGGTGAGGGCTGCATATGCCCAGTCATCAGGGTGCACAAGGCAAATGCACTCAGTTAACACCCTTTGACCCTCTTGGCCTGTTCTGACATGCTTTCTCTCTGTGCTGCCCAATTCCAAAGGGCAGAAGTCCAGGCCCGAGACTCAGCACAGAGCACTTTTAGTTTTAGGTAGATGTGCAAGTGATTTTATTTTATGTCTCGTATTCAACTCATTGTTGTGAGATGATGTACGCTGCACATGAGAATATATTTCCATTTGTAGCATTTGGAAAATAAGTCTTCTGGTTATCTCAGCTCTTCTTTCTATCCCATGTTTTCCTGTGTTTTCCTAGGCCTCAGCCAGTGCCAACCAGAATATGAAGAAAGAATGCTTAAGGGAGTATTTTCTTAGCAACATTAATCCCAAAAGTTCTTTGCCAAAGAGGGAGTTTGTTGATCAGATAAATTTTGGAAGTGCTCCATATTCTATCTTTGAGGGCCAAGATGTGCATTAGCAAATTAAGAGTCCAAGATGTGCATTAGCAAATTAAGAGTCCTATGAGGATTGGCAGTAAAAAAAAAAAAAAAAAAAAAAATTAAAAATTAAAGCTAATTAACTATAAGTTAGAATTTCCCAAGTTTATGACCATGGAACCCACTTTCATATAATTATCCATAAAGATTGGATTGAGAAATGCTTACAAAGGAAATGTCTTTAGAGATTTAGGTTCCCTAAGGAACTGAGTCATCCATATTTTTCTTTTCCCTTCAGCATCTTACACATAGTAAATTCTACTAAGTTTGATGGTAGTATTGATTATGGTTGTTATAGAAAAGGCATGTATGTGGAATTGATATAAAAATTAGTGTTAAATTAGCATTCTTTAGAAGGTTTGGTCTGAGCTGGAAAAAGAGAAAGCCATTTGCGTAGAGAAAACTTGGATGCTTTCTGGGGCGTGGGAGAGCTAAATGTGATATGAGATGGGCTATAAAAGCAAGAATTCCATACTGCCTTTTATCATTTCTTGGAACCCTGGTATTTATGAGGCAATGTAGGAGATAATAAACATGTGTGAGGCATAGTCCTTCTCAGGTGCGTTGAAACTAGTTAGGAAAGTAAGACATGTGTATAAATCAGTTTAATAGTGTAGAAAATGGTGAAGTGCCATCGGCACCTTGTGCGATGAGATAAGCAACAATGTGAATGCTGCTTCACTTTTGCTCTCTAAATCTCTCATAAGAATCTCTCTTGTGACCTACCCTAAACAGAAATATATAGGAAAGAAAATCCTGGGAAATCCAGTTCAGCCTGAACAAGTTGACACAGTATAAAGCCATCACACCATCTCTTTCCACACTCACTTTCTTAGTGGACCCACATGCAAAGTGTCATGGCAACAAGGATGGGTTCAACAACATGACCTTCCACTCATCAAGCCTGATTTAACTTTGGCTATCATTAGTCATTAGGGAAATGCAAGTCAAAACTATAATAAGATACTGCTTTGCACCCACCACGATGGCTATAATAACAAAGATAGACAATAACCAGTCTTGGTGAGGATGTGGAGATTTAAAACCCTTACACACTGCTGGTGGTAATGTAAAAAGGTACAGCTGCTTTGAAAAATAGTTTGGCAGTTCTTCATATGGGGCAGAGAGAATGGAGAGTGACTATTAATGAGTAAGGGTTTCTTCCTGGGGTGATAAAATGTTATAAAATTAGATGTGATAGTTGCACAACTCTGTGAATATACCCCAAACCATTGAATTGTACACTTTAAATGGATGAACTATAGAGCATGTGAATGATATCTTAAAGCTGTTAAAAACACCCTGTCAATTATCTTTACTTACTCAACAGTCTCCAGAAGAACTCATATTATTTCTATCATAATTGCTTTGTTTATAATTTCTGTATCTAATGAGAATCCTTTGGGAAAGATGGCATAACAATTTACGTAAAACCTTTCATTCTTGATGATGTGTCATCATTTATACCTGAGTTCAATAGTTCTTTTTCCCAAAGACGGGACAGCACGCCTCAAGCTGATAGCTGTGCAAGTCCTAAGAAGAGGGGCTGAGAATAAGATGCAATACCAGGGCATGAACAAACATTCAGGAATGTGCTGCTAGTGCTTGAAGTTGAGGGAGAGGTTGTAGATAGCAATTGGATAGTACTTATAAACATAGAGGGAGCAGGGACATGAAAAATGCAAACCATAACAGTGTATAAATATTTTAATAACAAACCCAGATAGTGGATGAGTTCCCTGGGGAAATGGCTGGGCAGAGGAAAAGGAAAAGGCTGGGGATTGGGCCCTGGGGGAGTCAGTAGGTGGGAGAAGGGAGGGTCTTGCAAAGACTGGGAACTAGGTGAAGACTTGGGAGACCAGCACATTCCAATGGTATAGATTTCTTCTTCGTTGATTATGATGGCTTTTTCAAGGTAGAGTAGAAATGTGTATGTTTGAAGAGAGCTTGGCTACCTGAATTTGGAAAAAGGAAGGAAATTATTTTATTAATTATTAATACAACACAATACTGCCATTCTATTTAATGGATCTCTTTTTAGATTATTATTTAAAACATTATTAAGAACTATAGAAAATAAACCACTAAAAGATTTCTCATATAGGTTTGTCACAAAACAGTGGAACTAGAAGGAATTCATATGGGTTGGACAGACATGTTCCTAAACCATTCCAGAACATATCTGTTTATGTTCAAGGCGATTAAAGAAAAATTGTTGGCAGCTTTCCTCGGTGGCCTATGATACTCTTTAATAACACTCACTTCCTTTTGTTTAACTAAAACATAAAAATAGAGAGAGATGAAAACTAACATGCTAATCAGTACATGTTACTTGCTTACTATAAACTTGGCTTATCTTATATGACCAACAATAAAGAGTAACCTTGGAGCTATAAACTGTCGTCATCAGGCAACTGTCTCCTGTTATTATTAACATTAGTAGATTGCAGTTGTGGTTTCTCAAAGGGACTTAGGTATTTTGGGCACAATTTCAAGGACATTGTGTTCTACTTGACATCAACAATTTCTGCTGTATCAAAGACATTATCCTTTAAAGATTAAAGGCCACTATAGAAGAGTAGGAATGTTTCAGAGTATAATATAGGCACAAAATGAACTTGACCTTTGTTTAAGGCTTTTTCATTTTATTTGTAAAGAGCAGTAGCTGTATGGAAGTATTCCTGAAGTTCCTGCCTTACTCTTTTAGGTTGTAAAGGCATTTCTGCTGATAAGTGATTTAGGACTGAGAAACTTCTGACACCTTTGTGAGAAAACTATAACATCACATTTAAGAGGCTGAGATCTTGTTAGCAGGCAGTTCTTAGCTAACAGACATCTCAAGGCCCTCCCACTGTACTACTTTGGAGATTCACACATGTGAAAAATAGTCTCAAGAGTTATCTAGTTTAGAAGCAGGCCATGGAGGAAATAAGCCCTCCAGGGGCTTGTGAGAAAGGAAAAGATGACATGTAGGCAACTGTTTCCACATATATGCATTTCTTTAGCAGATGTAGGTTTTCTGTGGAATAAGAGCAGAGAAGCCAGAAAATGATCTGAGTGAAACTAACTAATAAAATCCCTTTATCAACGTGGTGCCTCTGTCAACAAGATAAAAATTAATGTCATGGTGAATCTTTACGATTTTCTTATAATATTCCATGGCTCCCATTCCTAAAAAACATTGCCAGGCTAGATTCTTCTCTCTTGCTGAACTCTTCACTTCTGCTGCCACCTCTGTTTAACAAGGCTAAGCTCATGGGATCTTTAACACCTTGCACAAAATCATACTGTGGTTGGCATTGTCCTGAGAAGAACTTCGTTAGGAATGTGGGACACCTTTTGTTGAATTATATTTATAATACTTTCCTTAATACCCCCAGATGATTGAGCATATTTCATTTTTTAAAATAATTTTTAAAAGCAAAGAAGAGTTTTTTATGAGACTGTTAACTTGAGTATAAATTCATCTTATAGTGGGAAAATGTAGATTTTTCCCAATTTTAATTAAGGGAAAAATTATAACAAGAATCAGCTCTTGTGAAGATTGCCCATGAGCTATTACTTAACCTCATTCTCTCCCCTTTCCATAGCTATTTTTGTGTTCTGGGTAACATGTCTCTGCCCATTTCTCTCAGAACATGTTTCAACACTTTCCAAAGATGACCTTATTTTCTCATTGATCGTCTTATACCCCAGAGCTCTTTAGTCTCCATTTTTACTCTTTAGAATTATAAAATATATGAGTGGAAGATTTATAAGTTTCACATTTTAAAGTTCTCTTTGAAAAGTTGGGAAGTTTAAGATGTCTCTAAAACAAGCCTATCTCAACATTTCATCAACCGTATGGGAGGCCAGAAAATTTAATGTATATGAGCAAATGCTTTGGGAACAGAAAATTTCCATCCTACTATTTTCTAGCTAATATCCCCAGGATTTAATTTTCTCATTTATAAAATGGAAATATTAATAGTGCTTGCCTCTCAGCATTGGAGTAAGCATTACATTAGATAATGGATATGAAGAGCTTAGGCCAGTGCCAGGAATGGAAAAAGATCTTAATAAATGTTAGTAATGATGGTGGTAATGATGATAAAGAATTTGGAGTCTCAAAAAGTATTACAGCATTACAACGTAGTATTTTCAGGTAAGAAGTCAGATCACATAATCTGCTAAGGTTGTCTGAATTTTTTACTGTGGAGGAAAAAATTACTTCTTTGTCACTTACTGCTGCATATATTTTTACTCAATTGGAGTGTGTGTGCACACGTTTGCAAGTGTGCACACATGAATGCAAATGCTGTTATGTCTTTTGTCCTTGCCTTGATGGTCAGGAGTTTTGTATTAGCCCTTTTGTAACAAATCCAACACAGCTGTTCATGTTGTGCAGTGCACACAGTAGGCTTTCTACAAATATCTAATGTTTTTATTTGATAAAACATCAAAATTTCATGCAAAATTTTATTAGTAGATGTTTTGACCTTATGAAGGTTCGCAAGGTGTTTTATTTTTAAAGAAAAAATGATTAAATTAGGAAATAAGGCCTTAAAAACTACCTAGATCTGTTGCTTTTGATACAGTAGGTAAGGGTGGGAAACATCTGGCCCGTGGGCCATATAGGGCCATGAAATCATTTGGCCTGGCCCTCCCAAGGCCTCACCAAAGAGAAGCAGTTCCAACCATCACATTAGGGGTGAGTTAATGAAATGTTTGACTAAATATAGCAGGCTAATTTTTAAGTTGATAATTTTGTATGGCTTTTGGATGATGTTATACATATCCAAATAGCCCTTGGCAGAAAAAAGGTTCCCTACCCCTGCTAGAGGATCATACTACTTTGAAAATGGTTTACTTAGATTGGTTGGTTTTAAGGTTTTAAAATGCTATCCTCATTTAAGGCATTATCCTTTGTTTTGTTGTTGTTTTTAATATATATATTTTTATTTTTGATAGTATTACAAATGTCCCCCCATCTTCTCCCTATTTGCCTCCCTCCACCCAGCCCCTGCCCCACCCCAGGCCTTCACTACACTATTGCCTGTGTCCATGGGCTATGCATATCCTTTGTTTTTATGTTACAGGGGAAAACTTACCCATTTCGGGGTGCCTTCCCTCCAGTCTGGAACCCCATCGCATATCTGGATTACAACAACTTGTGGCGGACAATGGATAACATGGGAAAGGAGGTAAACTCTGTGTTCAGCTTGCACAGGACCTGTTTCTAAAATAACAATAGCAACTGTTTAGTATCCTTCCATGGTACAGGGAACATTGCTCTGGATAATGAAACATATCATTTCCAATACACCCAACAGCTCTGCAAAGTTGGTGGTATTTCCATTTTACAAATGAGGAAAATGAGTGCCAAGGAGTTACGTAATTTCCCCAAGACCACACAGCAAGGGAACCAGGATTCAAACCCACATCCACCTAATACTAATGCTTGTGTGCTTTCCACTCTCTGCCATTGAGAATCTATGTGACTTATGTTCACCAGGTACCCTACTTATAGGTGTCTTACCCATATGTGATGCCACTTTAGTAGTAAAGAAGAGAAAGATTTTTTTCTCCAAAGTTTTTTACTTAGTCTCAGGCTTTGTAATATCACTGTCAAATTTAAATTGGGGACTTAAAATGGGTGTTAGCTTTCAATAATAATAATTATCATCATCAAAGACCATTAATTTACATATACATATTACATATTAATTTGTTACATATTTATACATGCATTTATATATTATTATTATTCTGATAACAGCATTAAGGAATAGAATCTAAATTCTATCCATCCCAAACTTATCACTAACTATAAATATACATTGAATTGTATGCCAATCACATATTCCAACATGCACAGAGAGACCAGCTTTCAGAGGTTCTTCTTAGGGTACCTTGGCAGGGCAGTGGGAAGTAACCATCACATCTGAATATGAGCCCTTCTTTTTCTGCAGATTCCAGCTGATGCACCATGGAGTGCCCCACATGCTGAAGAATGGGACAGAATTACGATGAAAGAACTTATTGATAAAATCTGCTGGACACAGTAATCTTGACTATTTAAAATTTACTTTTAAATTCCATTCTGATTCTTTCTACCTTATCTTGAACTGCAGAATTTTTCTTTATAAGTTATTGGAAAATAGTTAAAGGGAAACCTAATGATTTTCCAGTCAGTAACAACATTGAGGGCACTTAGAGATTTCAGAGCAGGTTTGAACATAAAATGAAACTAAAACATAGGAAGAAAGTAGATGAATGAAGTAGAACTTTTTTTAATGAAAAGGTTGTGTGATTTGCAATAAAACAAGTACCAATGTTTCCAGATTATATAGCAGTCAGCTATAGAAGCAATTTGAAAAGACATTAAAGTAATTCCATATAGATACAAAAATATGAAACTGGAGGCACACTAGTATATTTTAACAAATAATATAAACTACATAATGTTTTCAATAAGAATCTGTGTTATTAGCTGAGTTACTTACAGATTATTCAGTCACCATATGGGGCTGCTATGTGATGGCACTGTACCAAGCACTGAGGAAGAGTGGTGAATTTGTTAAACAAGGCCCCTACCCTCATAGAGTTTACAGTCTTCTAGCAGAATACTGGCATTACAGACAAAATTACATAATGCAAGGAGAGTGACTGTAACAGTGAACCTAAAATGTCAGAGAATAAAGGAGGTATTCTTTGATGAGGCAATCTCTAAACAGAAACCAAAAAGTTAGAGCATCAACTAAAAATAAGCTAAAGAGGATGGGAGGAAACAAGGAAAGGTCAAAGGTGTGTGGGCATGATATCTTTTAGAAATGTTTTGTAGTGGATGAAGAGACAGCAAAGATGGATAGTATAAGACAGTGTGTTTCCATGATAAGTGACAGTAAATGGGAGAAACAGGAAAGGTGGGTGATGTGTGCAGATAGTACATTTGAGGAATGAGCCACAGTAGATGAGGGAGACATGAAAGATGGATGGTGTGTTTGAATAGTATCTTTCAAGAACGAGCCAGTTACTAGGGGTAGATAGGAATAGTGTATGGTGTGAAGGATAGTATATTCCAAGAATGAACCTCAGTGCATGAGAGGAGACAGAAAAGATGGGTGATATGGTGGGATGCCACATTCCAGGAGTGAGCAATAGTCATTGGAGAAAGACATGAAGGGTAGATAGTGTGGAGGATTGGTATCTTCCAAAATTGAGTCACAGTGGATGGTTGGAGACAGAAATGATGGATGGTATGGGAAAATGATACTTTCCAGGAATGAGCAACAGTAGATGGTGAGAGACATGAATGATGAATGGAGTAGGGGGATGGTATCTTACAGGAATAAGCCATAGGGGTTGGGGAAGACAGGAAGAGATGATGGTGAAAGGGTGGTATCACCCAGGAATGAGCCACAATAGACGGGGGTAGATGGTTAAGGATGAACGTTGTGGGAGGATGGTATCTTCTAAAAATGAACTACAGTACATGGGTTATGGGGGACAATAAGGATAGATGCATTGGTAGAATGGTATCTTCCAGGAACGAGCCTCAATTGATGGGAAGGAGACAAGAAAGATGGATGTTGTGTGCAGATGGTATCTTCCAAGAATGAATTAATGAATGGGGTAGGGGATACAGGAAGACTGGATAAAGTCATGGGAAAGTATCTTCCAGGAATGAGAGAATAGTATTTTTCTGCAATGAGGGGGGTGGGAGAGAAACAGGAAGATTGTGTGATGTGAGTACAAAGTATCTTCCAAGAATAAGCCACAGTGCATAGGAAGACAGGAAGGATAGATAGTAGAGGGGATAGTATCTTTCGGGAATAAGCCATAGTGGATGGGGAGGTACAAAAAGAGAGACTATGAAAGAGTGGTATAATCTGAGAATGCTCTGCAGTGTCTGGGCGGAGGAGATAGGAAGGATATAAGATGTAGAAGGATGGTGTCTTCCATGTATAAACCACATTTTATGGGGGTATACAAGAAGGTGAGATTCTGTGGGGGATGGTATCTTCCAGGAATGAGCCACAGTGCCTGAGGGAGACAGGAAGGGATGGTGTAGAGAGGTGGTGTCTTCCAAGAGTGAGTCACAATGGATTAGGGGGAGACATAAAAGATGGGTGGCATTTGTAGATGGTATCTTCCAGGAATAAACTACAGTAGTTGGGGTATGTTGGGGGAAACATAGATGGTATGAGGGGATGGTATCTTTCAAGAATTATACACTGTGAATGGGTGCAGACCTGAAAGGATGAATGGTGTGAAGGGTGGTATATTCCAGGAATGAGCCATAGTGAATGGTGGGAGTTATGAAGAGTGGATGGTTTGGAGAAGTTCTTTCCCAGGTGGAGAGAACAACAAACAGCTTTTATAAAAGCTGAGCAACTGTTTGATGCACAGGACGATGCCTAACAACTGAGCCACACTGACCAGGGCGCTTGCCTGGATTGTAGGTTGAATTCCCCTTGGGGATTGTGCAGGAGGCAGCTGATGGATGTTCCACTCTCACATCAATGTTTCTCTCCCTCTCTCCCTCTCCCATCCTTTCTCTCTCTCTCTTAAAAAAAATACTTCATTGGCTATAATTTAAAGAAGCTTCAAGAGTGAATATAAGACAACCAGTTAGGGATAACCATGAGAAGTCACCATGGTAACCCAGGTGATAGTCATTGGTAGCCTGGGCCAGGGTGGGGCAGTGGAGGTGGAGAATATAGTGTGGTTATTCAAATATGTGAGAACAGATATCCTTATTTACCCCTGAGTAGCATATTGATCCTTTAGAATGCGCTGGGATTAGCATATTTGAAGGTAACTCATAATTTCCTAAAAACAAAGGGAAAGTTTATTTTCCCCAAGAGATAAAATATGCATTCCTCCAGAAATTGAGTTCATGAGTTGTTTTTTCAAAAGCTATAGAAATATTTTCTAACCGTATTAAATTGTGTTTTAAAACCATGATATCCTATGAAGTATATATGTATCTACCTCTGACATCTGCTCTTGTTCTGTGACCAGGACTGCTAAGCAGTTTGCGTATCTCTTTGTGAACATCAATGTGACCTCTGAGCCTCATGAGGTTTCTGCCCTATGGTTCTTGTGGTATGTGAAGCAGTGCGGTGGAACCACTCGGATATTCTCAGTTACCAATGGGGGCCAGGTATGGAGTGTCCTTTTGCAAATATAACTTAATTTGAGATTTTTGCCCTCACCCAGATCAGCGTTGTAATAATTGCTTCTGTATTTTGAACATGAATAATTAGCAGCTTGAAATGACCTCAAAAAACTTTTCCAAAAACATTTTTTTAAAATTTATTTTCCTTATTCCTGAAGATAAATTCACAGCTAACGAATGTTTCATTTTGAATTAATTTGGTTTTGAGAATTCAGTTCTTTCCTTTTAGAGGTAGGTAAAATTAAGCTATTTATGTAAGGGAGAGCTAAATTACTGAAATAACTAATTTCCAAAAATTTAGAGTACAGTTGCCCCCCATCCATGGATTTTCTCTCAGTGGTTTCAGTTATCCATAGTCAATTGCAGTCTGAAAATATTAAATGGAAAATTCCAGAAATAACCAATTCACAAGTTTAAATTGTGCAGTGTTCAGAGAAGCAAGATGAAATCTCGAATCCTCCCACTCTGTCTGGCCTGGGACATGAATTATCCCTTTGTCAAATGTCTCCACACTGTAGATGCTCCCCACCTGTTAATCACTTAGTAGCCATCTCAGCTATTGTGGTATCACAATGCTTGTGTTCCAGTAACCCTTATTTTACTTAATAATAGCCCCCAAGTGCAAGAGTACTGATACTGGTAATTCAGATATGCCAAAGAGAAGTTGTAAAGTGTGTGTATGTATGTATAGAAAAAACATAATATATATTAGGTTTGGTTCTATCCATGGTTTCAGACACCCATGTGGGTCTTAGAACATATCCCGCACATATAAAGAGGGGATTACTGTACTTGTAAAATTATTGTACTTAAAGTCACTTGTGCTCTAGACATAAGGCTTTTTTGTCTCATTCTGTAACTTAGTTATTCTTTTTCATTAACTATTATAGAATGGAAGTTATTTTTCTTTCTTCTAATTTTCATATTGATTTATGGCCAGTCTTTCAATAGTAAATTCTACATTTTGGATTCTAAAGTTTAACTGCCAACTAGAATTTGCCTGGCTGCATACCACTTCCATTATGGGCTCATTTAGCTGATTGGGTGGATGCACAGCAAACCAGTAGTGAGGCCAGAATCCTAATTCTCCAATTTTTCAGCCTCTGAGATTGTTTCAAGGTTCTCCTGTTTACAAAGAAAATGGGTCTCTCTTTCCTAGGAATATTATGCCTCAGTAGGATGAGGTTTAATTAAGAAAAGTTTACTTTAAAAAAAAAAAATCTTTCTTGATTTCAGAGAGAGGAAAGGAGAGGGAGAGAGAGAGAAACATCAGTGATGAGAGTCATTGATCGGTTGCCTCCCGCATGCCCCCGGCTGGGAATCAAGCCCGCAACCCGGGCATGTGCCTTGACCGGGAATCAAACCCCAATCGCCTGGATCCTAGGTTGACGCTCAACCACTGAGCCATGCCTGGCTGTGCAAGAAAAGTTTACTTTTAACTTTGCTGTGTTCCACAGTACAAGGTGTAGAGTCTCTGCTAAGTGAATTATTCTTCTCCTTAGGAGATATCCAAAAGTCCCCAAATTGTTCTTGTATCCCCAAGAGTTATTGCTCTTTGACCCTTAGCTTTAGCAAATGCAAGACAGTTTCATTTTTTTCTTTACTTACAGGCAGAAATAACACATTACTCCTTTAAACCTATATTTTACTTTCTGGGGTATCTTGATTTATTCAGAGGAGCCAAAGTACTTCTAGCCAAATGCTGCACAACCTTTTGGAAAGCACAGTTCATATTATGATTCTCAAACAATTGTCACAATATCTTTATAAAGAACTTATATATTTACTCTTTAATACTTTAATTCAACCAATGCTAGACATGGAGGGGTAGACAGTGAACAAGCTGAAAATAGTCCATGGTCTTTTCATTTCCACTATACTAAAATTCAAAGTAAGTCTTAGAAAACAGAGGTCAAATTCGAAATTAAATGGTGTCAGTTTCTTGAGGAAATACAGATCATGAACTTAGGTCTGAACTACTATGGGCATATTTTTATAAAGAACTTTAGTGGTGTCATTAGAACAATAGCTAGTTATAGAAGCTGAAAAATCACTGTGTGGCTGCTCATGCAAGGTTTTCTAGAGGAGCATGATTGAAGTACCTAACTGTCAAATGTTGGGCTGTGCTTCAGTCTACCTACATGTATTTCTAACCATTCAGAGAATCTTCTGCAACAGGCTAAGTATATGCCTGTTTCTTACAAAATGCATTGTATTAGGGACTTACCTTTTGAGATCAAGCTGGAACCATTTCCAAGGTAGGTATAGCAGATTTCAGTGGGGCAGAGCACTCATGGTCTTATAGGGCTCTTCAAGAGAACTATTTAACAATGTCTGGAGAAATAAGCAGGTGCTTAGTTTTCACCCTTCTGCCCCCACACGGAAACTTCTAGACATTTTGCAAAAACTTACTCAATATCTGAGATTTAAATGCTTAGAACATCATTGGGTGATGGTTAGATGATTTACAAGAGCATCTTGAGCCTGTTCGTTTAGAAAACGTTTTAATCTGCCTGGACAACCCTTGGCTAGGGCTTTGAGAAGCCAAAGGAAGTTAGAAACTGTATCCTCATTTCAATAAAACTAGAAAACATAATTAATTTTTACAAAAAGAAACCATATCCCTTGGGAGAAGCACAGCACCAGCCCTTTCCCAGGGTTCCCTCCATACACTGAACTCTTGGGCATTTGAAGCCCACAGACTTGCTGATATTTGCATTTAGTCAAGGGACCACTGGTATAGGAGGACATTTATTTCGATTCTGTGACTTTATAAACTAGTATCTGCTTTTCATTGCCAGAAACTGCAGAGCATGATAATTGAGGTCTCTTGGTAGACTTTGCTTCTGACCTAATGAGTTCTTCCAACAGTTAGGTGTACAGAGGGTGGAGGTATGGCCTCTGACATTCTGGAGGTTTTCTAAGCAGTAGCAAATACTATATTCCTTTCTTGGGCTTCTATAATATTTCCTACCTGCCTTCTCCTATAGGAACGGAAGTTCGTAGGTGGATCTGGTCAAGTGAGTGAACTGATAATGCGCCGCCTCGGGGACAGAGTGAAGCTAAGTCAACCTGTTACCTGTGTTGACCAGTCAGGTGACAACATCATCATAAAGACATTGAATCATGACGTTTATGAGGTAATTGAGTCTCGTCAAAAGGAGCATATATTAAATAGGCCTTGTGTCTTCTGTAGCTTCTAACCAAATATAATCCAAGCAGTGCCATAATTAATGCTGGCATGTTTCCAACTCATTCTTCCAAATGACCAGCCTTGGTTGACCTGTCTTGTTTTTTGACTCATTGTGGCCTCATTTCATATGCTGTTACTGCTCAGTGTCACTCAAAATTATATATATCATGTTTCACACCCCGTTCAAACATTCTGACTCACGTTTGAGGTGGTATTCTGTGTTTGTGTCTTTTAGTGCAAATATGTAATTAGTGCCATCCCTCCAACTCTGACGGCCAAGATTCACTTTAATCCAGAGCTGCCATCGGAGAGGAACCAGTTAGTGCAACGTCTTCCAATGGGAGCTATCATTAAGTGTATGATGTATTACAAGGAAGCCTTTTGGAAGAAGAAGGGTAGGCTGCATTTATTCATGTTTAAATTGAATTAAGTGAAGGAACTGCACTTTTTTTTAGGAACATTATACTAGACACTGAATAGAAAAAAAGGTAAGTGGTTTCAAATTGGTAGAGAAAGGAGCAGAAATCTCAGTCTGTTCATTTCCTATCTCCCCTCTTAACACAAAATGACCCTAAGAACACTTGCGGGCAGTGAAAGGGAAGGAAGAGATCCCAGTAATTGCAAGGCCACCATTACCCTGGCTCCTGGCATATGTCCTCCCACTTAGTCTTCATGAGTAGAGACAGACAAAGAGGCAACATGGACAGAGCACTGCCCTGAATTCACACATTCCTGGGCTTCACTTGCTTACTAGCTGTGTGGCCTGTGGTGTGATACTTCACTCCTCTCAGTATCAGTCTCTTTGTGTAAAATGGTAACAGTGAAACCTACTTCAGGTTATTGTGAGGATTAAATAAGGCAAGATCTGGGCAGATATGGTGACTATTGTTGATAAGCTTTCTGCTCATACTCAGAGGATTCTTTCCTGCCACTTCTTCCATGAGTTCATAGGGGTAATTCTCTCTAACACACCTCCTCTTTCCCTACGTATTCCAAGGCTCCAAGATCATCTTAAAATTTTAGTCATGCATTTGTCATACATGACCTTTATGTAAAGGTCATCAAGATGGATCATTTTTCATGTACCTGGGTGAACAGACATCTTGTATAGTCAAGTGTGTGTATTTGATAGGAAATAGATTCTAAGGTTGGGGCAAAGACCAATAGTTTAAGCTTTGTCATTCCCTTAGCTATACACACACACACACACACACACACATACACACAGAGAGCGAGTGAGAGAGAGAGAAAGAGGGAAATTTTCCTCTAAATCTCTGATGAGGTCAGTTTCAATATCCTATTGGTTTTCTTCTGGTTAAGACTACTGTGGTTGTATGATCATCCAAGATGAGGAGGCTCCCATTTCGATAACCCTGGATGACACCAAGCCAGATGGATCACTGCCTGCTATCATGGGGTAAGTTAGAGTTGGGTGATCGGCATTTTCCAAATGGTGTTGGTGTATTGGTGTGTACACTGGGAGACCATAGTGTTCTGGAATCAAGCTCAAGCAATGATTAAATAACCCTATAGAAATATATCATGTTTCCATGTATTAAAATATTAGAGTAATATTTTGTACTTAGCACAAGAACACTGGAAAGCTTTACTAAAATTGACACCATTTGAATTTGTGCCCATATATTTTTTCCTCCATGAACTTATATCTTGAGGATAGTGAAAGAAGCAACTAAATAGGTGGTGTGGTAGACAACTCTGCCTAGAGCCAGAGTATCCACAACCATTCTGGAATGAGAACTATTTTATCCTGTAAAATCTTCCAAAGTTAGGGTTTCTAGGATTTATCATTTTCTCCATTCCAAACATTGCTACATAGGAAATGTTAATATGTTCATTGTTTCTCTGGGATATAAGACTGATGACCAATTAGGAAGTGTACTTTGAAGCAGAGCTAGGCCTCAAGTAAATGGCAGTTTTTCTAGTAGGTCACTCCATGGCTGTCCTTCACCAGGGATGGTCCAGGGAGAAGCTCTGTGCCTGGAAGAGGAGAGCTCTTCTCCTCCCAATTCCACACACAGCTGCTCTGCCCTTAGAGAACTAGGAGTCCAGAGAGGGAACGAGGCTCCCACAGATTACTAAGGAGTGCCACAGCCTCCCAGTTGCCATGTCTTTTAGACCTCCTCAAAGCTATACAAACAAAAGGGCTATTTATTCTACCACATGACAACAAAAGAGCACAGCATATATAGCAGTCAAGTGACTTTTAGGGACCAGTGATTTTTCCCTTTCCCCCTGAGAGAATTGAACTCATGCTTATTGCATCTTTGGAGGGAAATTACGAAAACAAAAGGACCAGATCATGACCCAAGGGACTTAGAAAAGAGGCTGGGCTACCAGACTGCCAACAGAGCATTTTGTAACCACTTCTCTGGCTGTAAAATATAAAAAACAACATCGGCCTCCTTGGGAAGGGCAAGTACTCACAACATAATAGCCACAGTAACAATACATCCTCCTCATCTCTAACCACCGTGGGCAGGAAAGGATACAGATTGTGCAGTTTGGCATCACCTTCTATATGCCAAAGGAGAGCAGGAGGTCAACATAGAGATTTTAGAAGACTCAATCAAGATCAGTCCACTTGTTGATGGAAGAACATAGATGTTCTTCTTGCCCTGGGATTTAGATATTGTAGCATCTGCCCTTCTTGGCTTTCTTCATGCTTTATTAACAATGACACGTGTGGCAGAAACTTTCCATAAAGCAATGGGGTTATTTATGCAGTTTCTAAAATGTTTTATCTGGATAATTACATCCATCCTGTTCTTGCCTTGAAACTATATTGCCTCCACCCTGCCCTTTGCTCTGGGCAAGGAAAACCTTGACGATAGGAGTATTAATTGCCCAGTACTGCATTTGTGATAATTAGTGCCTTTTGGAAGCTAGAAAGGAACTTGTACTTTTGAGTTGTGAAATGTTCCCAACCCAAAGCCAGAGTGTTTGATTTCTTCAATAAAACGCCAAAAAAACCCTAAAGGACAGTTGTTCATATTAAAGTAGATCTAAGAGGTTATTTCATTCTCAGCTTGAGATTCGACAGAAAGAGCCAACACTAACTGCCCTTTAGAAAAGGAACTGTAAAAAGCACCCAAGATCTAAAGAGGTTTTCAGCTAAATTATTTAATCTTTCATCAGATAATTGATTTTCATTGAAATAATTACTTAGTCTAAAACGACTGATTCTTGATAAACTTAAAATTTAACTAAAATCATTATTAGCAAGCCATAACATAAGGTGTTAAGCAAAATTATGATTATGTCCCATGAAGTACAATAGTTCAAATTTCTTAAACAGTCTACAACTTTCTCTGAAATACCATTCTCTGGATTAACACAGATATATTTTTGTGTCTTTATTTCCCAGAATGATCTCAAATAACAGCTCTAAAGGAACTGCCAATCAAACTGAGAAACAATTTAATTTGGGGGTGAGAGAGAGGACAAAATACATGTTTTTAGACCTTGCATTTTCAGTCCTGATTTACTTGTCTTTTTTGTCTAGTACCAAAAAAAAAATACAATTTTTAAACTTTTTTAAATGGAGATATAACCTAGTTGAACCTTAGCTCATTAGAATTTTTTAAAAAAATATATTTTCTAGTAATAGTATAATATAACTAAGGACTTTTTGTCACAATTAATTTTTTTAAATATACATGGTATTAGTAATATCAGTATAAAAAAAGAATGTATTTGCTTAAAGGGAAGCAGACAGATTATAACTTAATTTTACTAAATTACTAAATTTGAGGAATGTGCTAGGCAAGTTTCCCAAGAAGTCAACTCAGAGACGGAGATTTGGGTGCAGGAGGTTTGTTGGGAAGTGCTCTGGGGATCACTACCTGTGGGGAAGGCAAAAATTTAGGATTAGGGAGAGAGAGAGATTGGTTTCTAATGTTGATCCTATAGAGGCCTGACATCCCACAGTGAGCTATGGAGCTGAATGAACCTTCAAAGGCATCCTGCACTGAGGCAAGAGAGTGGGCCTTGGTACCCCACTGCACTCCTGAGCTAGTCATTCTGGGGAGGGGCAGAGGATCTTGAGGCAGTCAGTTTTCTGCTGCAGAGTGTAATTGCTGGAGAAAGGTTCAATTGTGAGCTGTAGGTAATGAGTGGTTGGTCCTGAAGAGGAATATGGGTGGCTTACTATGGCATCCAGTACAAACACTTATTTATATTTGTTTTTACAGCTTTTATCAAGTACTTAACAGAAGGCAATAGTCATTACCAGGATAATCATTTTATGCAACATTAATTTTTTCTGACATTTGATTTCTTACTATATGACAAAAACTGTGCCAAATTTTTGGGGTAAAATATTGAATAAGATGCCACCTGTCATTTAGAAGCCCACAACTTAGCAAGGGTTTTGGATACAGAGGCAGACTAAAGGCAGGCTAAAGATGACATTTATTCTAATAGAGGTAAATATTGAGAGGATGTGAGAGATTTCATTAGTGCTGAGTAGGTGGAGGCAAGAACACTTCAAAAAGAAGAGGCAACTCTTAAGATAAACCATTGTCACCTAATAGTTGAAATGTAACCTCTCTTTCCAGCTTCATTCTTGCTCGAAAAGCCATCCACCTAACTAAACTCCAAAAAGACCAAAGGTAAGAATTTATTTCTGAAATACATGCAGCAAGTTAGCTTTATATTGTGCTTGTTACACTAACAATATAATAGCATTATGAAAAACACAATAATTCACTAATATTCTTGAAATCTTAATAAGTCAACCTTTTGTATTTTGCTACAGCCCCTTGACAGTACTTACCCATAAGCATATATTAATTTAATTTTACATATTTGTTTTTATTTTATAGTGGTTGAGAGGTCAGTGTTTCTGTGTAAGATGAATGGAGAAAAGTCATAAAGGTGTTAGCTGTGAAAAAAGTTTTAGACTCAGTCCAAATCACCTTGCAAGATCATTATCCCTTTACTAAGGTTCTCTGACATGCACTGTTCCCTTCTCCCAAAAGCTTCCTAGCATAAAATAATTTAAAGACAACAGCCTTTTCCTTATTTCTCCTTTTCTCTTTTTCCACATTATTGTATTTTTGTTTTGTTTTGTTTTGCCTTGGAAGCATTTGTTCAAATAAAATTATATCTGGATACAGTCATTTGACTGTTGGGGAGCTACCTCTGGGAATTGCTAGCTTTTGAAGAGGACCAATACACACATCAATGTATACTTCTCTCTGCATTTAATTTAAACATTAAACAGCAAATCTACTAGCAGCCCTTGCTTTGAGAATTACTTGGATGACCATGGAAGTCAGGGAAAGGCTGCAGAAGTACCCACATTTGCACATGGATTAGTTTATTTGAGCTACCATGAGATTTGATGTCAGGAAGGGGAACTACTTTAGTGTTCACCTACTCACTTGATAGAAGAAGAATTGTGGATTTAGTGATGGGGAATGATTTGGCCAAGGCTCCGCATCTAGCTTATCACAAAGTCAGGAATAGCATCTAATGCATACTTTCTTTCATTATGCCACACTAAGCTTGACATTTTCTTTTGGATTTCCTGCTTCCCCTCCTTGTTAATAATAAAATAAATACCAGCCTGGGTGTAGACATTTGGTTATAATTCCAAATGGTATCTGAACTTCTCAAAAGTTTTTATATGACAAAACCTTTAGAAGTCTGAACCGTTGACTGGAGCAACAGTTCCCAGAACTGACTGCATCAAAATCTTCCATAGAATGTTTGATGTGGTGTGCATACACACATACACACACACTGGAATATTACACAGCAATAAAAAAGAATGAAATCTTGCCATTCGTGATGACATGAATGGACCTAAAGGGTATTACACTAAGTGGAATAAGTCAGACAGATAAAGACAAATATCACATGGTTTTGCTTATATGTGGAATCTAAAACAAATAAACAAACCCAAAACCAAACAGACTCATATGAGCAGAGACCAAAGGAATGGTTTCCAGAGGGAAGGGGTATAGAGGTAAGGGTACCTCTATAAAGAGGAAGGGGAATATAGTCAATAATATTGGGATAAGTTTACATGGTGACAGATGATTACTAGAATTAGTGGAGTGATCACATTGTAAGGTATAAAAATGTCAAATCACTGCACTGTACACCTGAAATTGATGTAACCAATATAAGATTGTATAACAACTATACTTAAATTTTTTAAAAAGAATGTTTGGAAAATATCTTTTTCTGAGGCTGATAGTTTAAAATTCGGTACGTTAGGGGTGGGGCCTGAGTATTTGTATTATTTAACAAACTTTTCAAGTGATTGTGATGAGCAGTCAGGTTTAGAAACCAGTCGGTAAATTCAGCTACAAAATGATTTACACAGTGACTTTTTCTGGCCATCATTAAAATATGTTCTATCATTTTTAGAGCCCAACTAATCAGTCAGTGCATTGCTCCAACATCCTTGTATTACATACTTTTCCAATTTTTTTTTTTTTAATTTTAACAGGAAAAAGGAATGGGGAAGATAATTTTCTGATATATTTGTATGAACTCATTCTTGACTTAACTAATAATATGAAATATAATAAATAATGACTTATATTTCTATTATAACTGGTTTATCATTCATGAATGAAAAAATGTCTGCAATGTAGGTTGATTAGATTTTGAGTTTTACTCTCTTTTAATAAATATTTTATTATATGTCTTGAAAATAAGTTAAACCTCATTAAGCTTTTCAGAATGATTGTCAAAACTTTTGCTTTTTAATTGACTCAGAATGCTAGCATTATTCCTTGTAACCTCATGTCAAGTAGGTAAGTATCAACCCTCTCTATCTATATCATAGAGAGTACCATTCTAGGCTGAGGAATGATTTTGTTCCAATAAATTTTTATTGAGCTCTTACTACAGGTGGAATGCTCAGCAGAGTTGAGCCTCAGCCTTGTCATTAATTAGCTGAATGATGTGGAACAACTCTCTTCAACACACTGAGCCGCGACCTTCTTATCTCTGAATGAGGAGCTTGTATTAGGCAGAGAAAGGAGGACAGTAGTTTTGAGAATTCTTCCAGTTCTGCCTTTCCTGTATGGTTATTGATCTGTAGTATAAACAGCTCCTTGAAGGGAAAACAAACTTTTTCTGTCTGTATTGGAACTCAAATAGCCACCTAATGTTGCGTGACATCACCTCAGGAGTGGCATTTGTCTCTCCCTTAAAACCTTCTGTGGTAAAATGGTGGCAATAAATACTGTTTATAATTCTTTCTCCTCCTTCTCCTGCCTTAACACTATATCCACAAGCTGGAAGTTGTGAGAGTTATATAAATGGTGCAAACATGAGCATTCAGATGAATTTATAAGGTTAAATTTTGTCCAATATTATTTAGAGACACTGGGGACATGTTTTAAAAATTTTTCTAAAGTAACTGGCAACATAAAATTGTCATCTTTTAAAATCTGTTTTATTACTAGTAAGTATAGCCTCTCCTTCCCTCCCTCCCCTGCTCCTCCTATTTTTGGCCATTTGTCTCTTTAGCTTTTAATGCTTACCTTACAGATTTGAATTAAGCCCTTCACCACATTTTTAGCAACTCTTTTTCCTGTTGCTTGTTATCTTATAACAAATATTTTGGAGCAATTTCAATATTTAAACTATATAAAGACTAAAGAAGGCAAATACCAAAAGTATATAACTGCATAGTGTGAACCCATTCCAACAAATCCTGAAATAGAACCATTCATTTCTAAAATGGACGAGTTTAGTAAATTAGAACTTTTAAATTTCACCAGGAGTGTTTGTGAGTTCCAAATCTATCTCTTCCAATAAGTACTTAGATAAACTAGTCTATTGATTTTTGTGGCATTTATTTATTGGGATGATATTAGTAGATTATATAGGTTTCAGGGATACAATTCTATAATACATCATCCATATATTGTATTGTGTGTTGGTGTTCTGTGCTAGTCATTTGCATAAGGAATTATGAGGATAGCCAAAGTTGTGTTTGAGGTAACTTCACATCATGCCCACTCCCCAGATGCCCTTTGGAGCCCTGTGTTCACAAACCATTCTCTCAAGTGACAGACTACTAGACTGGAATGACCATAAGTCTCTCCTGGTCTAGCATATTTTATGTTATGCTTAAAAGATTAAATAGCTTTATATGTTTGTAGTGCCTGTAAAATATAAATATACGATAGTTAAAAGACACCATCATACATACTACACACTTTTAATAAGAATTATTCTAGAAATCTACAGGAAAGTGACTTAGAATCAATTTTTAAAATGACTGAATTTAACTGAAAATTATGTTTCTCATTTTAATCTTCAATAAATATGGTATTGGGTAATGAAAGAGAAGCAAACATGTAAAAAAGAAAACAAATGCTGTTGAATCTTCAAATCAAATAACTGTATTGAAGCATAGTTCATTGGAGTGCAGGGATTCATGGAACTGTTCATTTTGTGTAGTTACAGAAGGTGATTGATTTTAATGTTTCCTTGATAAATCTGGTTCATTGGCAAGAGTCCTGGAACTCACTGCATTTATTCTATACTCATCAGCTATTATTTCCTTAATATTTTTTGGTTATTTTTTATAGAAAGAAAATAATCTGTGAGTTGTACTCCAAAGTACTGGGATCTGAAGAAGCTTTACAAGTAAGAACGCCCAGCTTTAATATATGGCAGATTCTGCTCTATTTGCTGTAAATGATAAAGCAAAGCAGATTCTAGTTTTCTGACAATCTTATGAAAAGAGTATAAAGGGATATGCTTACTGGAAGATTAACTTCAGCAATCACAGAAGGCCATTAAAAGCTGCTGTCAGGTGCAAGAAATTTCTGATACAGTGGTTCCTTGGGCTGTTTAAATGTTCATTGAATAACTGGCAGCCACTTGTAGTCAGAGCCTAGAGCTGCAGGTATTATCTCCCTGGTGGATGAGATCAGTTCCCAGAACCAAGGGCCTGCCTTCCTGTCAAAGTCAGCTGACTGCTGTGAAATAAAATCCCAGATATATCATCATTTGTTGGTGAAGGCACTGCAGTATATACTTGACAGTATAACTGAATCTAAACTCTCTGCCCAGGTCAAAGTCATACTAATTTATTTTTCCATTTGTAGACTCAATTCATAGCTCATTAGGAATTTCAGTGCTTTCAATCCACCACTGAAAGTAATTATGAGAATGAAATGATTTCGTAAGATCCTACCAGATAGCTTAGCACTCTTTTAGGGGATTATCTCTGAACTATTCAAAAATAAATTTGCAGAATGTTTTAGGGAAATCAGAGAAGGTTCTCTCATGTCCCTTGAGAAACATCTTAATCTTTAATTCTCCCCTTTTTATCAGAATTCCTATCATTCACTTTCCTAGCTTAGACCAGTGGTCTAAAAAAGTCTTTCTTAGACAGTGTTTATCTTCTACCTCCTCCATTCCACCCTTTTTTTCAGCAATAATGTGTTGGTAGATGAGGAAGTAAAGTCTGTTACTTAGAGAATTCAGAGGTTTGACCAGACCTTTCCAGAACCTGATTATTGATGGGTATCATGTAGACTTAGGCCTAAAGAGTTCAGAATCTGCCTGCAGATGCCCTGTGTCCAGATATTAGAATACTTCATATCTCCCCTAGTCAAGAGGTTGAGAAACTCAAAGTATACATAATAACTCACAAAAGACAATTACTTGGCTCTGTCATGTTTCTCCTTAAATGTGCTAGAAAAACAGGTCTACCTTTTTAAAAAAGTGTAAACATTTTGTTAAAGTAAAATACACAAGATCCTTCATTGTTGACCAGTAGAATTTCAGCTTTGTCTTTCCTTTGTAATGTTCTCCCTGTTGAACTTCAGCCAGTGCATTATGAAGAAAAGAACTGGTGCGAAGAGCAGTACTCCGGGGGCTGTTACACCGCCTACTTTCCTCCTGGCATCATGACTCAATATGGAAGGTACTACCCAGACACTATACCAAATGATACAAGACATGCACCAAACTTACAATATAAGCAAAGTTCAATGGGGATTTTAGAACTAGTAGTCAGCATTCCTGTTTCTAATGTGTTAAGTAGTCAGTTTGTATATTTCTGTATGTCATAGGAAAATGTTGGTACATAGAACGATAGCTGTCAGCACATAGAACAATAGCAGAACACTGGTGAGGATTTCAGATGTCAGCAGTACAACTGAGAATTCTGCAAGCTGCAGTGTTCTCCAAGGGGCCTTTTTGAGCTCAGTTAGACATTAAGTCTGACACAACTACTTCTAGGCTTCTGGGCACCAGCCTACACAGAAAGACATGGGCTAAACATGTCTTGCCAGCAGAGCAGTATCATATATTCATCTTCAGAGGGAGGCATCCCCACTCTATGCAGCTAAGATGTGAGGAGGTGACAGCCACACGGGGGGGGGGGGGGTCCATCTTGGCTTAGAAGCCCAATAGGACCCATTGTCTCTTGTAACAGCCTCAGAAGCATAGTATCCAGGGTCCCTGCAAAGGACATGCCCAGTCACAAGAGGCACCACACTCAGTGAAGCCCAGAGTGATAGCCTCCTACTAGGTATTTACAATTCATGCCAGTCTTTCCAGCACAGATGCAATTTACCATTGTGGGGCTGGGGGAGACATTTTTAGCATAAGCAGTATTGCATGGAACATTGATGGCCTTATACCTTCTCAGGTTTCCAAAGAAACAGAGTTAGAGAGTTAGATGAAGGTCACATTTGTCAATGAAAGAAGAAAAATTTATTAATTCTTTCTTTACATGCAATTTTTGTTTATTTGGGTTTTTTATTAATTGAATCAAATACCCCTTGTTAATGATAGCAGTACTGATTAACTGAAGTAGTTCTGAAGTCAAAGTAGATGTCTATAAGATGAGATTAGAATCGGGAATAGATGAAGCCAAAGATTCCTGAACTGGAAAAAGGCATGACAGTGGGTTGAGGTAGAGATGTGCAGTTTAGGAGATTTTATAAATGGCTGTAGACATGGTAGGAGTCAAAGCCAACAAAGTAAGAGAGGACAGTTGCCCATTCAGCCCAGCCCTTCTGTGGTTCTCTTCGCAAGACCTCTTTGTAAGAGAATGTCCCCCTGCCCTCAGCCAGTCTCCAGATAAATTCATGGATGCTAACTGTAGAGAGGTTGTTTTTTAAGGAGACAGACATATAATCCCTCAAGAATTGTTTTGCCAGAAGTCATTTAATCTCCCTGTCTTCCCACTCACCACTACAGTTCCTCCTGACAACCCAGGAGTGCCTGCATGGCTGGGGTCTGCAATCAGATGTGATCTCATGCATAATGCACTCCTTTGGAAAGACAGTGTAGGGAGCAGAATGGACTAAAAACAGGAAACATACAGCAAATAAATCTGACGGTGGATTTAATGCATGCTCTTATATTCCAATTACCGATGCCTTTACCGATTGATGATCTGACAGCCTGATCCTCTCTAGTTTGAAAGTTCAGACCCTTGCATGCAAGTCCAGGAAACAAGGAGGAGCCTTTCACCTTTGGCTGAGTCGCATGGAAGTTTTTAAAACAATTTGAGTTACCCTGTCTTCTCTGGGTTAAATGAGGGCAGCAATTAACTCATTAATCCTCAGTGCCTTCTCAGGTAACTGTGTGACCTCTGTTTCCTTGAAGGGTGATTCGTGAACCAGTAGGCAGGATTTATTTTGCTGGAACGGAGACAGCCACACATTGGAGCGGATACATGGAAGGAGCTGTTGAAGCTGGAGAGCGAGCAGCTAGATCGGTAAGGGAGAAACACAAGTCACCCTCCCTCTTCAGTCCAGCAGTGGTTTTGGTATCTGGCATTTCTAGATCTTGACACTGATAATTCTGTATGTCTAGTTCTCTGCCCCTTATTGCACTCAGAGGACTCACCTGTGTCCAGCGGGGCAGGAATCTGTCAAGACTACAGAACCTCATTTCACAGTACCATTGCCTCTTTCTTTCAGATTTTGAATGCTCTGGGGAAGGTGACAAAGCAAGACATTGAAGAGCCTGAATCGGAGGTAATTGTGGCAACTTCTTCTTCTTAGACCAGTAAAACCAGACATGAAAAACTCATATCTTTCATCTTCTAGCCTCTGGTGTAATTGTAGGTGCCACTCTCCAAGGCATATTCATGCACTGATTTTACAGATATGTTTCGCCCCTCCTTGTCAGTGCAGGAATCTTCTGCTAATGATCTGTGTTCAATCATCTAGGATGTTCCAGCTACTGAAATCACGCACACCTTCTGGGAAAGAAACCTCCCTTCCGTTCCAGGCTTGATGAAGATTGTTGGATTTTCCACATCAGTAACTGCCCTGTGTTTTCTGGCATATAAGTTTAGGCTGCTAGAACGACCCTAAAGTATGCTCCCTGCTTACTCTTTTCCATTACCATCAGAAGGAAACATGTTGACAAATTAATGGCTGTGTCTCATTAGACTATTGTTAAGTGCACTGGATATAACCCCTTATTTAGTCTGTGTTAAAGTAAAAACAACTCACAGAATCACTTCATTAAAATCAGTAAAGAGCATGTTCTGTCTTATTTGTCTGTGTAGACTAATTCCTGTTGATTGGTGGAATAAAACTTTGTGATCAGTTTCTTAATTTCAAGTTAAAGTGCCCTTCAGAAACAACTTCTATGTCCTGTTTTTCTCCCCTTTAACATAAAATGCCTGATGATTGCAGAAATGAAGCGTTTAACTTTTTGTAGAGGTTGAATAGGTGAAGGTCCAGCTTGTGACTGATCTTTTCAGTCTTTAGGAAATGGTGAGGTGTAGGTTCCAGAGTCCAGGGACTCACAGATTCCTGAGGTAAGCAGCTCCCACTTTGGATGAGGGAATAGTACATGAAAGCAGTGGAGGTAGACCAGACCAGTGGGTGGGGGAATACATTTTGTAGGTAGTTGCCTCAGTTATCTCCTGACCACTTCTAATTCCTGCAGTTTCTAGACATGTAGTCTCAGTATTAGCTTGCCTGTATACTTTCTCATTTTGTTTCTTAAAGAGGACAGTGTTTTCCAAGGCATAATGATTAAATTGACTTTCTGTGACTTTTGTGCAGCTCCCCAGCAGAGCAGAGTGAACTAGTGCCAGGACTCTCCCCATGAGGCCTCCCTGACTAGCTCTACATGAAGCATCATCTCTTCTTCCTGGAAGATGGCTAGACATAACTTCATTCATCATTGATGATAACATTCTCTACCAATTTCAGTAAAGCAGTATTTTCATTTTTTTTAGGTAGACCCTGGCTGTCTGAAAGCTCCTAGTGGCATATATTTTTTCCTTTTTTCCTATGACCATAGTAGAATTGGACAGATCTGTTAACTTAAATATGTCTTCAACATAGTTACCTTAGAGTAAATGTTAACATACCAATTTCTCTCAAATAACTGAAATAGACATTAAAAATTTCTTATTTGTTGAGACTATCAGATAAAGCAAGGGAATTAGGGCTCTATATTATAAATTCACTTGCCTTAGTTATTAAGATTTATAAAAGACATGAAATTGAGTGATTTCACATATGAAGACTAAGTTCTCTAAGGAGTAATGTGGACCAGAACAGTGCCCACCTCATGTCTTTCCCATTTTAAAAACCATCGGACTTTTAAAGCTTCTTCCAAAGGTTTCAGCCACAAAACACTTCGTTTCTTAATATAAATATCTAAGGGAAATATCAACACAGATGTGATCAAATAAAGCAGTTGAGAAGATTCAGTGGACTCAGGTACATAGGTGGTGGATAGACAGTAACACCCTATCAGGCAACATAAATGAATGAACTTTTCATTTGAAATGAAGCTTCTAGCTAGCTGAAACTTACTCTTTTATATGCCAACAGTTTTAAGTAAAATTTTTCAAGAACATGCTTCTACACATTATTAAACAAGCTAGACTCAAATTAATTTTATTTATCAGGTCACTTATTCTATGCTCAATTATTTTATGCTTTTATAATAGTTGATACCATTGTGTTTGACTCTCTACAAAATGTCACAATTGTTTTACAGCTATTCAGTCCACTGCTTCTTCTATCTTCTCCCATATTCAGCATTTCATTTCATATCCTAGTTATCTCCTAACACCCCTTAACATAATCTGTTTTATTTATTGAATGAGAATTAAAGGTTGCCAAAGGAAACCAATCCATTTATTACATAATTAACCTTATCATAAATTCAAAATTAAGTCGTGACCCTGGTGTAAGGATTTTAGGTATTTGTTTTGCCTATCCTAAGAGCAAAGAGCAAGATTTTTCTGCTGCTCTTTACCTTTCATTTGAAAATTGTTTTAGCTAACTTAGGAGTTTTGGCAATGTCTTGCGTATGCTCTGATACATAAGGAGGTACCACATATACCAAACGGCTTAGAGAAATCACATCCCTGATCTATTTCAGTTGTTTCTGTTCACTTACTGATTAACTTGGTTCTGACACACCTTATGGGAAAAACTTAACTGGCAAGTTTTAACAGTAATCAGGTTTATAGCATATCCAATTCTTGAATGTTGAAGAACTCCTGAGTGTGCAATTGCCCTCTTCTTAAACTTCTTAGAAAAGCCCTATTAAGCTACAGATTATCAAAATAGATGTCAGTCCAGATGTATATAAACATGAAATCAGAGCTGAGAACTCCCACCTTATATGAGATTGTTCAACACCAAGATATCATAGGTCTTTTCTCCTGTCCACAGAAACGAGTCAGTTTAAGTAGCTGATAGAGTGTCACCCTTTTAAAGTGTCTGCTTCACACTTCTGAAGGCTGAGTTGGCCTTGTTCCTTTGTAACATAAAAAATTAGATTTTAAAAGGTATCCTTTTTGTCACAACCAATAAATACAGACTTATACTACACTGAAGAAAAAATATTGCAGGACTGTGAACTACTTTTAGTTTGATTGTGAACTTGGTGCCTAATGTTCTGTCTGAAATGTGCCCCATTGCTACATGTAGGAGTATACATATGTGTTTGTTTTGCAATTGAAGTACACTTTTGCCTGTGTGGCACTGTTTTGTTTGTTAATAAAGTGCACTACCACCCCTGACTCAGACCTGGCTTCTCTATATAGTTTATTGTCCCAAGGTTAGATGGCTTCTTATAGCAGGTCACAATGAGGCTTTGTTTATGGATGATGGGTTTAAAAAGCCACTTTGTATTGATTCCAAATTCTCAGTTTGGTTTGACTCTCATGTTTTATCAGGGTTTCCTGGGAGCTGATTAAATGCTCAAATATTGTCTGCCTGGGGTATCATCAGTCAGTGTAGAGTCTGATTGAAGCTTTCTCACCTAATTAACTTGTAATACCTTGAGCAAATCACTTTGGTTCTCTGCCTCAGTCTCCCCATCTGGAAAAGGGTGGGTTGTACTTGATGGCTTCTAAGGATTCTTTTAATGGCAGCATTATGTGATTTATGCGTTTGTTGCCAGCACTCTATGTTTGCTTATCAGTATAGCAGGAGCAAGTCATTCTGCCTTTCTGCATCTTGTCACTCCTTTGTCTTAGGTTAAGTTTCCAGGAAACAGACTGAGATGCAGAGTCAGGACAGAAAGTTTATTGGGATAGTTCTCAGGAAATAGAAGTACATTGGTGAGGAAGGCAGAATTGGGCAGGAGTTTACCTTCCAAACAGTTGCAACTGAGGCCTCAGTAGATCCTAAGGGGGAGCTGGGAAGGCTTTTCAGAATTATCCCCCATTGAGGCAAGGGAGTCTGGCTTCTGCATCTCTTCATTAGCTGTCTCTGGGAGGAGGAGCTACTTTGGGTGAGGAACTGCAGCTGTGAATTGAGATCAGCTTGCATTCCCAGCAACTGGGGGACTCAGGGAGCGGCACTCACAACATCCACTTTACTCCCTCCAAAAATATATGTTGCCTTTTGTCATCTAAAATACGTTGTGGGTTGCCTGGCCAGGCGTGGCTCAGCGGTTGAGGGTTGACCTAGGATCCAGGCGATTGGGATTCGATTCCCGGTCAGGGAACATGCCCGGGTTGTGGGCTTGATCCCCAGTCAAGGGCTTGCAGGAGGCACCCGATCAATGACTCTCTCATCATTGATGTTTCTATCTCTCTTTCCCTCTCTTTTCCTCTCTCTGAAATCAATAAAGATATATTTAAAAAGTAAAAATAAAATAAAATATGTTGTGGACTTGAGCTTTGTTTTTTATAAATAGAAGAACTATCACTGTGAAACTGTTCCTGTTAGGTAAGGTTGTATTTCTGCACTATTCTTTATGTGGAAAGAAAATATCAGGATTGGAAGGAACTCTGGAAATGTTTCAAACTCTGTCTCAATGAAGGAGCCCCCTTCTGCAATTTACTAATAGAAAGATCAAGGTGGGTGTTGGAGGAGAATGTGCATTTATAAGCATGAGTCCAAAATCTAATGTCTTTAGGAGTCAGGCAGCCAAAAATGAGCAACAGGCATGATACATTAAGAAGCAGTGGGGATTATGGCTGACCTAGGGATTATCTGTCCCTCAGAAAAGCATTTATATTCAAATTACTTTAAAAGATTGCTAACAAATCAAGACACATTTGAAGGCTTTGCTCACATGTCCAAATTGTTCTCAAGTCTCATAAATAAATGCAAGGTTTGGTTTTACATCACGTAAATGATAAATTCTTTTTGGATGTCTTTGATTTCCTGAGAAATCAACACCAAGATTGATCATTTTGTAAAACGTACTAGAGCAGGTAAGAAAGGCCTGGTAAAGGATAAAAAGAGAAGGGGAGACAGGAAAAAAGCCCTCTTAGGTAAGAAATCTCCCACGAGAAATAACCCATCCTCCAGTACATCCCAAGGTAATGTTTATCTTCTACTATGTCAATGTCATGATTGATGAGCAGCCAAACTTTACAGAAAAACCTCATCCTCACTATGAGGTAGAAATCACAACTCTTTTCACAGTGTTAAATCTCTGTTGACTATGATATAATTCCAATAAGCAGGACATCAACATTGAATGAATCAATTTTTTAAAACTATACTGACCACTACACTGAGGTGGTGATAAAATGCAAGGTATGTGCCTTAGTCTAGAGTCATTGGAGAAACTGGATGGGAAAAAATGAAGGTATTGGGTAATAGTAACAATTCCCTTTTCTCTATCAGAGCTTGGTTTCCTTCCTTGACCAAGACCATTCTCTTCAGAATTCAAATGCAGGTCTCAGAGCCACAGTTGGTGTAAACTAGTAGTCTTAACCTGGATCCAGGTTTGGAAAGGCAGCTTAGGGGCCTCATGTGAAAAAAATTGGCTTGAGGGAACTTGGAGTTCCTTCGAGGTGGGTCACAAGCTACTTAAGCAAGATTCCACTCAATGCATGTATGACTCATATGACTATTATTTATTTACACTCCTTTATGGTCACACATCAGTGGGAACCATGTTTTCCTATTAATGGGCCTCGTATATTTCCCAAGAACCACAGAGATCCATAGGTGAAACTGTGGTAGAGTGTAGTGGTGTGGGTGTATGTTTGGGTGGTGGGGTGGGAGCAAGAAAAAGAGAAGGAAAATGGTGGGGGAAGGGTTGTGTAAATGTCCACAGAGCAACATGATGAGCATTTTGATGGGCTGATACCACCAAAGTGAATAAGACACACCTGAACTTGCCTTTATAGAGTTGATGGGATCAACATCTTCTAGGGTCACAATGCCATGAAACTAGAAATCAGCCACTGTAAAAAAACTCAAAAATATTCAAACACATGGAGGCTAAATAGCATGTTATTAAACAATGAATGGATTACCAAGGAGATCAAGGAAGAAATCAAACACTTCATGGAAAGTAACAAAAATGAACAGAAAACAACCCAAAATCTATGGGACATGGCGAAAGCAGTCCTGAGAGGAAAATTCATAGCATTACAGGCCTATCTCAAGAAACAAGAAAAAGATCTAATGAACCATCTAACACAACAACTAAAAGAACTAGAACAAGAACAGCAAGAAAATCCCCGAGGAAGTAGAAGGAAGGAAATAATAGAGTTGATGGGAAAAGTTAAGTAGTGCAGGTAAAGGCTTAGCATAGCAAACAATAAGTATTAACCATTATCCATTAAGCTTTTAGAATAGAAGCAGAAAGAAGGTACTTTTATATTTTTGTGAGCAGTTATTGCCCTGTATTTTTACAATCATTCAACACATATTTACTGAGCACCTACCATGTGCTGGCAGGCATTACTGGGATTCAGCAGTGAAAAGACAGAATTTACCTCTTGGAGCACATAGCCTACTGTAGATACCAAGCAACAAATTTGTTTGGGCTCTGGCCAGTGCTATGAAAAACAAAATACTATGAATGCAAGGGAAGTTTCTAGAAGGACATAGATTTAAGGGAAGGTTTCTAAGATCTGTCTTCAAACCTCTGTAAGTCACTGACTGTGTAGAAAGTTAGTGAGGACACTGCATAGGGCAGAGAAAGAAAATAAAAATGAGATGGTCTCTTAGTCCATTCAGGCTGCTGTAACAAAATGCCATAAACTGGGTTACTCATAAACAGCAGAAATTTACTTCTCACAGTCCAAGTGCCAGCAGATTTAGTGTCTGTAAGGGCCCATTTTATGGTTCATAGACTTCTAACTGTATACTCACAGGGTGCAAGGGGCAAGGGATCTCTGCAGGGTCTCTTTTATAGGGCACTGATCCCATTCATGACGGCTCCACATTCATTCCCTTATCACTTCTCAAATACCCAGCCTCTTAATACCATCAACTTTGAGGTTAGAAATTCAACATACAAGTTTGGGATTAGGAGTGTCACAAACATTCAGGTCATATCAGATGGCCTGGCTAAATGGTAAAGAAAATCACCAGCATCATCAGTTAAGTTCTGAATGCTAAATCCTATTTCCTCCATTGATCACTGTTCACCCCTTTAGTCTTCTATTTTTCCCATCTACCTCGCCCTTCTCTGCAATCTGAGATATTTAACAACTGAGACTCAGTGTCTCCCAGCCCCTTGTAGCAAGGAGCAGCCTAAATTTGTTTTAAAAGAGTGCCATCTTCTGGCCAAACACCACTGTTTCCTTCCGAGGGAAATCCTAAAGTATTCAAGTCAATTTCATCCTTGGGAGAAACTGAGGTGTCACCTGCACCCAGAATTTCCTCCAAACACACTTGCCTGTGCTTTCTTACTTTCCAATTGCAACATAAATAAAAAATATTAATGTCTAATATCCACAGCTTTTCCTCTGCCTTAATCTCCCAGGAAGATTTTTTGTTGTTGTTAGAACTGCTTGGTTTCTCAGCCTCTGTTGTGTTCATCTGGGTAATGGGTGAGAGTGAAGTTTTGTGGGAGTTGAGAGAGGTGGAATTGGTTTTAGGTTAGATAGGGCAAGGGACTAATCTGGGAAAGACAGAAAAAAGGGATGGGGAGAAGAGGAGAAATTTTCAGAAAGTCAACTTGGACTTATGGAGTGCAACTGGAGGGAAGAAGGGGTTTTCAAAAGCTGTCCTGAAAGCCTAGGGAGACAGAAAGTTAGGAGGATGTTAAGGAAGTTTGGTTAGGAGGTATGTGGTGCAATAAAGATCTACACTACTCTTTAGGCTTTGGGAGTCAAAATTGTGTTTCTTTTAGACACTATATTGTACTGGGACCACCTTAGAGTTTCGCCAAGCAGCCTATGTTATTCTGGGTTATATAAACTCAGAAAACATATAGCTAATGGTTCTTGGCATCTTCAATAGTGCCTAAGAGTCCTGTAAGATCACTTGAGAGATCTCAGTGGAACTAGACAGAAAAGACCTCAGCACCTCTGCCCTGAAAAGGCCAACATCTAATCTGGTAAACAATGCACCCCAAACTGGATAGACACTAAATAGGTCTGGCAGTGAATTTGATTTATATTAAGAAAATAAGCAAAGGAGGTCTGCTTGTCCAGTATGTGTCTTCAGCCAGCTACCATTGTATCAGTATAAACCGGTGGACATGGGAGATGCAGATGTGGTGCCCTTAGATGGGCCCAATGAGGCTGCCAGTGTTACTTGTATTTAGACTGTGTAGAGCAGGACTGTGCATCCTAAAGTCAAGTTTACTGGCAGGTGGGGACAATTCAGATAGGCCAAAGGGAGCGAGGGCAGATCAGCTTCTCTCACGAGCAGCCCAATCACTTTTGCTATGTAAGCCATTTTAATTTTATGGGCTGTATTACTTTCATACTGCTCCTGTAACAAATTATCACAAATGTAGTGGCTTAAAACAACACAAACTTATAATATTTTAGTTCTAGAGGTCAAAAGTTTGAAATGAGTCTTGCAGGGCTAAAAATCAAGGTGTCAACAAAGCTGGTTCCTTCTGGAGGCTCCAGGGGAGAATCCATTCCTTGCCTCTTCCAACTTTTAGAAGTTCCAACATTCTCTGGCTTATGGCTATATCACTCCAATCTCTTGCTACCATGGATGCCTCACCTATTCCTCACTTTGACCCTTCTGCTTCCTTCTTAAGAGGACACTTGTGATTATGTTGGGATCATTTGGAAAATCCAGGATAATCTCCCTATTGTATGTTCCTTAACTTAATAATACCTGCAAAGTTCCTTTTGTCATGTAAAATAATATATTCATAGGTTCTGGGGTTAAGATGTGAATATCACTGTTAAGGCCATTATTCAGCTTACCACACAGGCCTTGATGTTCTTGAAAACCAAGGGTTAAATGCCAGTATTGACCTGTCCTCAAATTCCTGTGATTCCAGGCACCTAAATTTGGAGTAATAAGTATAACGTTTAATGATTTAAAATCATGTGGGCTCTCCTCTGCTCCCACTAATGAATCCCATCTCCTTTACCACCACACACTCACCTTAATATAGTCTTTTTCCAGTTTTGTCTTCTAGATACAAAAAGATTGGAATCTGATCCTCAGAAGCAAATGCATTTGTCTTACATAAGCACAAAATGAGACTCTAATTTTGCATCTTTAATAAACTAAAGAACAGAGATTTATATTCTCTAATCCAAATTCCTTGACACTTTCTACATGAATGAATACTGTGCACTTATATGAACCTTTTAAGGCCTCCCTTTATGTATCAGAGCCTCAAAGTAAAGTATCCTATCAGACACTGGACAATCATTGACCTCCCAAAAGACTACCAAAAAAATGTTGATCAAGGAAAGCTAAGTTTGTTAAACTCACTGCAGTAAAGGGACCATCACATTGACAGAGTCTTAATAGTATCTCAAAAATTAGGAGAAATTAAGGCAGGGTTTATAGGTTTATGGGGTTTTCAACTTGGGATGGGTGGTTTTAAAGGTGGTTTTACAAGGCATAAAACTGCTTGGGACTGGCAAAATCTATAACATTATAGCTCTGGGTCTTGAAGTGAATCTTGAGCAAGCAGTTAGTCTTGATAATCAAGTTTTGTTAGTTCAAAGTTTAACATTCCAGGAGCAAATATTTCCTGGGACAAGTAGCCAAGTTATTTTGACTGGTTCCCGTATTGTTTAGCTCAGGGACAGGAAAGTATGATGGTTTCAGTTCTTATATTTAGACCAGAACTGAGAATACTCATTATTGCTACATGCACATTTATGTTAGTCTTAAGAATTTTCTTTAGAAACAGATTCTTTGTTAAGTCATCTTCCTTTGTAAAAGAGCATACATGGTAAGAGCTCAGGTTTCTGAAGTTAGCTAGCCCTGGGCTTGTATCGTGGTATTAAACATGTGATTTCTCATCTGTTAAATGGAGCTCTGCAGTTGTTCTGAGAATTCAATAGGATAATAGAGGCAAAGCTGTTAGTAACAATAAATGTTAGCCTTAAAAAAAGATTCAACATCAATTTATGGTCTACTACGACTCCTACTTCTAAAATACACCTTGAATTACTTCTCTCCTCTTCTATCATCTCTCTAGTAATTCATCTCTTGTCAAAATGCACTGGTTTCTCTTTTACCACACCACCTGAGTAGCCTGAGGGATTAAAAAAAAAACCTGCTAATCTGATCCTGTCAGTTGGAGGCTAAATCCCTTTAATAGCTGATTGTTGTACTTTGGATATGACTTGGGGTGGCTCACAAGGTCTTGCAGGTTTTATCTCCTGCCTTCTTTCTTATCCACTCCTGGAACCACACCCTTCTCCCTCAGAACCTTCCAGCCATCTAGTTCTGTTTATATATTCTCAGACATATCCAGTCTTTTTCTCTCAGTTCCTTCTCTCTGGAAGGTTCTTTTCTCCACTCTTCACTGGGCTAAATCCTTTGGGTTGCTGATGATATATCACTTCCCCAGGGATGCCTTTCCTGACAACCCCTTCCCCACAATTAATTCTCCATCATAATCTCTTATCATTGTCTTTAGTTACCCCCTATAAAGATTTGAAATTATATATTTGTTTAAATAATATTTAATGTCTCCTCAAATGATAAGTCCCACCACAAATGGGTTATATGTGTGTAGAGATCTGGAGGCCATCAGTTCTCTGAATAGAGGTACAGGGTCTTTAGGGGCTGGAATCCCCAAGCTGCTCACTTCCAGGCATGGAGTAACCTTATCTATTTATCCGTTATGCCATACAAATGCAATCATTATTTTTTCTGTGTGATATGATGTGAAAAATTTTGAGAATCACTGCCTTAAGTCAGCATTTTTAATACATATGGAGATATAAGCAAACAAGGATCAAGGATCATTATTAATATTCAGATTTAACTACAAAATATCACTTGCAGAAGAAAAATTAAAACCCACTGTCATTTCCCTGGACCACAATTTCATACAGTGCCCAGTATCATAATGGTAATGACATAGCTTCAAAGGTACCCAACCACAAATTTGGGTTTGCTGCTTTTTAATTATTTTACTCCCATTGTAACATGTCCTCAAAAGAAGGAATTTAAATGAGCCAATTAGTAACCAGAGGTCAGTCTGGAAGAAATAATTGACAGGACCAGTCCTCAGATCTCACCAGGCCTCCTTGGATTTAAATTGGAATCCAAGAGAGAAGCATTTATTCATTATTTATTTCACTCGATCATTTATGACTTTCCCAGTCTCAAGGGGAAGCTGGGTATCTGGCTGAAATACAAAATTAACAAATTAAAATTAACAAGCACAGAAAGGATTTAATCCAGTCTCACTCTGGTTCACTTCAAGGGCTAGGACTGACATTGGGCACACCCAGGAAGGGCACCTCTGGCTTCTCAAAGTTGGGCCAACTTTCTCCTCCATACCCTGTACCCCTCCCACTCAGCCACAGATATAAATCTATCCACAGTAGAAATTTCTGGTTAGGTAAAGAGAAGACAGTATTGGGGAAATATGAAGGTTGTTTAGCATCAGGTGGGTGATTTCAAGCACTCAGCAGATAACAACCTTCACTAATCAGTGTCTAGGAAAACTGGATCTGTGTGGTCAGTCCCTCTGAGATAGAAAGAAGGATCCTATGCTTTGCCCAATCCTGTCTCCTGGGGCAGAGGCAACACAGTGGGGTAGCTGGGGCGAGCATAGGGAAACTATAGCCTAGGTGGTCAGGGAGTGTTCAGGGAAAAACGGTTTGTCATGCAAGGGTGCAGCCATCCTCATTCTGGGTTTCCAGGGTGTTTCAGGGTGCGGCAGAGGATGACAACAGGTCATCTGGATCCAGGGTAGGGTACACTTTAAAGCTTAGGCAGGAAGGCCCCACACACAAGGAGCAGAAGCTGGACCTCCCTTGGAATTGCCAGGAGACTGCTGATGACTACATGGCACTGAGCCTCAGTCCTGTCCCCTTAGGCAGACCCATTTTTGTGAGAGGATGAAGTCTGAGATGCAATCTTAAACCACTGGTCTGCACTGGGCCCTTTAACTACCCTGGTCTCACTACATCTCCCTATATGGCAAAGATATAGTTGAAATCCAGGTGCTGTCAATCTCCTACCTTCTGCCCCCATCCCAAGTGAATATCACTTTTCATACCCCTGCCAAGGTCTAGGCCCCTGCATCTGCTGGACTATTCTCCATGGAACCTTGACTGAATCACCTGCCAACCCAATCTGGGATTGTGCTAGTTTGGTTCACTCATCTATCCGGGTTACCCTACCAAGCCATGCACACTGTATGATTGGCACTGTGAGCCTATATGGATTGTGATGGGGAAAGCCTCACTGGACTCAAGTGACTCTCCATTCCTTGGTTTCCTGAAGAAGGAAATTCTGGGGCTGAGCAGTTGAAGACAAAATGTACAAATTCTCGAGGCTGACAACAAGAGAGTGTGCCCAAAGCAGAGGAACTAGTACTGCCTACAGGTACAGATCCCAAGGGAAGGTTCTCAGGCCACAGTCTGCTGAGTGGACAAAAGGTGAGTAGAAGTTATTGCAGCCCTTCCCCCATCACCTATGAGGTCAAGCCATAAAAACATTTTTTAGCATTCCATTACTGGCCCCTGGGAAACACTGGGCACATTAGGGGCCCCTTTTCCTCCATCAACAGTATCTTGGAAAAGGAGGAGGTTGTACACCAGGAAGAAGTCAAAGACAGATAGGAGGAAAAGTTGACATTGAGAAATCAGGTCAGAAAGAGAAGCCTAGAATGTGATGGGAAAGGAAGAATCACTGCGTCTCCCAACATCCTACAGTTACCTTGTGATGATGTTACCCAGAAGTTCATCTTCAGAGTAGATTTTATATCTGGGTTGATCACATTTTAATAAGGCTTATTCACACTAGGTGAGACATGCCAGATATTCACTGGGTGGGTCAAATGTGCATTTTGAGAGACCCCAATCCAAGAAGCTTTCTGATATAATATTTTAGACATTGTGACAACATAAAATAGAAACATTTCAGGCTTTGGTCAATGCGTCCTTGCTGGAGTCTCTCAGATTCCCCACCTAGATAGCAGTTGGCCTTCCCTATGTGCAGTTGCTTATCTACCTTCTCCTCATCCACTTATTGCTCACTCTCCATTTCTGTTTTCACACAAGTCTTGATTTTCTTTTTTTTTATTAACTTTATATTTACTTGCACTGCTGAATGTTGCCTCAAATCCTTTGGGTAGTAGTGGACAATAAGAAAATACATAAATACAGCAACAGATTGTTTAACCAGGTATCTGAACACCAGAAATATATAACAGAAATTTTTTAAGGAGTTTTTTAAAATTAATTACTAATTTTTAACATCAGGTTGTTATAATCATTGAAAAGCTGTAATACTGTAGTTATAATGGACGATCACAGTGAAATCCCAGTAGTCTTTCTGAGCACAAAAATTGTGATGGTTCTTAGATATGTTTCTTTTAAGAATCACAACTGTTTATAATTGAACAGATATATATTAAACATTCTACATATAAAGTTTGGATTTCTCAATGTTTATCCTCAGATATTTCTCTATCTATATTCAATCCCATGGCTCCCCAAATTATAATACCAGCCCTAAACTTTCCCTTAAACTCTAATAGATATGGTCAACAGTCTACCCAACATCCTCACTTGGATGCCCACAGATATTGAATAGGTACCTTTAGTCTATTACACTAGACCAAGTCACCAGTGTCTCTGTCTTTGACAACTTCCTTGGCCTCCTAACTAGTCTTTTGCTTTCACTTTTACTGCATAATAGTCGGCTGTTTGTATTGCAAAGTATGTCACAGGATGAATTGCCCAGGAAGTCAACTCTGAGTTGGAGATTTGCATGCAGGAAATTTATTTGAGAGTCCTCTTGTGGTCAATACCTGTGAGGGAGTGAGGGAAACAAAATTGGGCAGAGAGTGAAGTTGAACTCTGATGCAATTGCAAAGAGGTATCGGTTGATCCCATGAACACCCTGGAGCTGGAATAGTTCTTTGTACCTGCTCATTGCCCAGTCATTGGATGTAGGAAATTCTAAGGTTTCTTTAAGTGGCAAATCAAGGTTTCAATTCAATAATTTAAATGTCTAATATTGTGGAACAATCAAGCCTCTGAACTTGATTTAGAGTTTGATTTTCTCCCCTTTTCTAGTTAGGACCAGCTTCAAGGGCTGTCATGCCATCCTGCAGAAGCCTGTGATTAACTTTTCTTCTCCTTCTCTACTCCTTGTTTAGGTTGCCAACTGTTGATTCTTGATTCTGGGTTGGGGATGCCAACGGAGAAGGGAAAGGTGCTTACTGAACATTCCTATTTGACTAGTGTCTTCCTGTAAAATAGTTTTATATGCTCTGCACCTGGTTGTTATGAGAATTGACTTTTCCTTATGGGGACACTTGTGTTTTTATACAGACTATTGTGCTAGCTCTTTATGACTTTGACATGCAGTACCTCCCTTTTGGTTAGTCAGTTTTTATCTCCATTCAGTTTCTTTGTTCCTGATGTCTCTGTGGCATTCCTTCACTCTACTCAAAAGAACCTTGAGCAGGATCCAGAGCTTTAGATTCCTCAGGGGTGTGTCACTTCTCAAAGGGGTGTCCTTGCAACCCCTTCCACTAGACTTGAGATGAGAAGTAGCACCGTGCCCCTCTTCTTTGAGGTGAGTTGGACTAAAAGCATGGCAGCTCTCTCTAAAGAGAGCTCTTCACAAATCTACCCCTTCAAAAACCTACTCTTTTTATACCCTCAAAACTGGTGATGAGTTTAGACAGAAAAGAAACTGGTTTTGAGGTTTTTACATTCAATGTTTCCTATTTTTTTCTATCTTGTGATTACCTGGGTAACTGATATCTCATGTTACTTGGAACTTCAGTCAAATCAGATACAAGAAGGCATAATTGCAATATAATGTGTAAGTGTAGGACATGATGTCTGTGCATGTAGCATAAGGAGAACAGGGGGCCACATCACCTGACTGGAGGATGAATGGTCCAGGAGATTCCTGGTGAAGGTAATTCCTTATTTGACTCTTCTATTTTTTTTTCATTCAATAAATCTTTTCCTCCAGTCTTATTGAGATATATTTGGCATACAGCACTGTATAAGTATAAGTTATACAGCTTAATGATTTGACTTACATATATTGTGAAATGATCACCACAATAAGTTTAGTTAACATCCTTAGTGTCATATAGATACAAAAAAAGGAGAAAAAAATATATATAATTTTCTCTTAACAATGTTCATATATATCCTACAGCAGTAACTATAGTCATCATGTTGTACATTATATTCCTATTACTTAGTTATCTTATAACTGGGAGTTTGTACCTTTTGACCATCTTCATCCAATCCCCCCCACCTCTGGTAACCACAAATATGATATTTTTTTCTAAAAGCTTTTTTTTTGGGGGGGGGAAGGGTTGGTAATTTTTTATTCTTGGGGGGGGAAGGTTGGTAATTTTTTATTCTCTTCCTTTTAAAATTATGAAATATAAGTTACATACAGAAAAGTATATAAAACAGATGTACAATATTGTAATTATAAAGTGATACTGATATTTACCACCTAGTTCAGGAAATGGAATATTGTCAGCATTCCAGAAGTGTCTTGTGTTTCTGTTAGGGTCATAGCTTTCTCCTTTGCTCCAGGTGGAAACCAACATCTTCAATTTCATGTAATCATCTCTTAATCTTCTATATAATTTGACTATTAAGTGGGCATCTGAGAGTTCTTTTTAGATTCCACATATAAGTGAGTCCATGAAGTATTTATCTTTCCGTGTCTGACTTATTTTGCTTAACATATAATGCCCACAAGGTCAGTCCATGCTGTCAGAAATGGCAAGATTTCCTCCTTTTTATGGTTGAACAATATTCCAATGTGTGTGTGTGTGTGTGTGTGTGTGTGTGTGTGCGCGCGCGCGCATGTGTGTATCACAACTCTTTTATCCATTGATCCCTTGATGGACACTTACACTGTTCCCATGTCTTGGTTATTATAAATAATGCTGCTATGAACATGAGGGTGCAGATATCTCTTCAATGTGGTGGTTTTATTTCTTTTGGATATGTTTTCAGAAGTAGAATTGCTGAATCATATGGTAGTTCTATTTTTAATTTTTTTGAGGTACCTCCATACTGTTTCTCATAGTGACTACAGCAATTACAATCTTATCAACAGTGCACAAGGGTTCCCTTTTCTCCATATCCTCAACATTTGTTTTCTTTCATCTTTTGGAGAGGAACCATTCTATCAGGCTTGAGATGATATCTCATTGTGGTTTTGATTTTATGAATGTGTTAGAATTAGTAATGTGACTACTTTGAGGGGAAATTATTTTGGAAGATAGCATGCTCAAGAAGAGACCCTTATGTCAAGTATATTACATTTTTAGACAGATTCAAACACAAAATTTACAAAGAAAGTCTTAGTGGGTTCTTTAATTGCCCCATTGTCTCTAAATTTCCTATAAATTCATGAATGTAAATGTCACTGTAAAATCAGAAACTCTATACTATAGTTGATTAATTCTAGGGCATTTCTTAAATTCCATTTATGCTAAGATTAATAAGCTTCATTTTCTAAGGAAGAGTGAAAGAATGGTCATTCATGGATTTAAAATATATCCTGATGCAAGCTGACTTTGGGAATCAAGAGGTATGAATCCTTTGAAATGATATCATTTAAAGAGTAGTTAAAATAGAATTTACTGGACCATGAAACTGTAGTTTTAAATTAATAAGTGTACTTAGTAAAAGCTTTGCACTGATAAATAATATGAAAGGTCAAATGAAATATTATAATTATCTTAATAGTTAAAGCATCTTGCTTATTAATATGTTAATTATTTTGACAGTTATTTGTGGGTTGAAAGCAAGGAGCTCTGTTTTTAGCATCTATATCATATCATTATAAATCATTTACCAAGTGCTCACACATACAGTACCCATGATAGATCACACAATCAAAACGCATGCATCATCTGTGCTTCAAGAAAATTTGGACTAACTACTTTAAAGCCACAGCTATATGCCTAATATTGTATTGTGATTTAAACTGTCAAAACCTTAAAAGTCATTATCTGAAAAGAAAAAAACAGCAGATATCTGGTGAATCAACTTTATTGTATAACAATAGTAGGAGTAGTGTAGTAGTAGTGCATAACAACTTAGTACAAAGTAAACCCATACAAGGGGGCACCATCAGCAACTATAACAGAGAGTAGAGGAGAGTTATTAGAGCGTACATCCCAGGAGGTGGAAAAAGCAATGATCTTGTGTTCTATTCTCCAAAATATCAAGGTCTTGCTTCAGACCTTGGACAATTATGTTCCACCTCTCTCAGCTTTAGTTGGTTCAATTCTAAAACAGAAGATGAGGACTAGATGGTCTCTAAGGTCTACCAGCTATAACAATACAGGACTCTAAGAACAAATGCTGAGAACTTGAAAGATAGGGATGTTACAGGTAAGAAGAAAGAGAAGCACAAAGCCACAGAGGTGGGGAAAAGCTAGTTTTTTGTGCATGGGCAAGGTGTGTTGTGGGACAGCAAGGACCTTAAACAGGACTGCTTAACTACTGTGAAGTTTCTGTGGGCAATAAATTTGGAAATGGGCAAGACAGAGTGCTAGGCCAAACAGGAGACAATAAACAGGGACCAAATGGAGAAAGATACTGTTTCCTATGGTCAGTAGTCTGACTTATCTTGCTCCCCACCTCACACTAGACTCTGTATGTCTTCATGAAACTTTATTACAACTCCTTCCCTAAACCCACATACCAAATAAAGTAAGAAGAAGGTATGGTTAAAGATGCCTTCTCTTTAGAGCCGCACAAGTAAGCCCCTTTTGTGGGCCAGGAAACCAAGAGCAGTTGCTGAAAAGATGGTAGTAAATCCAATCAGCCTCAGCAGACCTGGCACGGAGGGCAAATTTCTCTCTAAGAAAGTCGTGGTAATAGGCTGCACAGGAACATCCTGGGTTCAGAGAACATTGGTATCAGTACAAGGTTTGTGGACATCACTCCAGAAAGTCTGCATTTCCTCCAGTTCTCTGAACATGACCCACTCTTAACAACCTCTAGACCAGCGGTGGAGAACCCTTTTTCTGCCAAGGGCCACTTGGATATTTATAACATCATTCACAGGCCATACAAAATTATCAACTTAAAAATTAGCCTGCTATATTTGGTCAAACATTTAATTAACTCACCCCTAATGTGATGGCTGGAACTACTTCTCTTTGGTGAGGCCTTGGCAGGTTCCCCACCCCTGCTCTAGACCATTAAACATAACATTCCCTCTGGTAATAACACTCATCTCCATTCCCCACTGGGCCTTTCCTTAACTAATTCTGATACATCCTTTAAGTCTCAGTTTATATCTCACATCCTCAGAGGCCCCTCCTGTGCCCACAGGCTAAGATGATGCCTCTTTTAATATTCTCAGCATGTCTTCTTCATCATGCTTGTACTTTCTGGTTATCATCTGTTCTCTAAACCACATTTTGAACTCTGTGAAAGCACTGCTGTAGCCTTATCACAACAGCTGGTGCAGAGTAGGTAAACAATAAATATTTGTTGAATTGAATAAATCTATGGTCCACTTGGCCCTCAATCCCATCTGTGACAGTCACTAAGAGAATAATTTGGACTGTCAGGGCTATTCTTTTTTATTTTATACTTAATAGAGGAATAAATTTGACCCTTTTGACCCTTGTCCTCTACAACACATTTCACTCTTTCTTATATGTGTCTTTCTTTCCAATCAGGAAGACTTCCTGGGGTATTATTCGGAAAATAATAGTGCATATATTTGAAAAGCATTTTTAATCTAAATCTTCTCCATTTCATTCCATCCCTTTGCCCCTGGACAGGGAATGCTGTCATATCTTCCTTTCATTTCCTAATCCCTGTCGAGAATCTCCAAGTTAGAGATTTATTCAATAGGTATATGTTCAGTTCTTAATATGTCTAGAACTCTCAAACCAAAAAAATATTTTTCTTAATAATCTGTAATGAACGTGGCAGCTACAAATTTATCAAAGTTCTAAATCTCTTACTTTTGCCCTAGTCCATGTCATTAAACATTCACTGGTTGAAACACTTAGGGAAAAGTATGTGAATATATACAAGTGTATTCTTCATGCAAATACTTGTTTTTAGAAGACAGAGATTTCAATTCATGAAATAAAATATAACTTACCACAGACTCTGGTTCAGACTGCCAGATTTCATCCTCTGGAATCTTCCTCATAGCATGCAGGATCTGAACAGAAAGAATATCCTGATGAATGACAAAAATAACACCATCTTTCTCCTAATCTGCTCTTTAAATAAAGGACTGAACCTCAAGATATCCACCAGAAGCACCAGGGTAACAGCCAACATAGTCCACTGAACCTTTAAAAAGCTCCAAAAAGTCTTTCACTGATGGCATAAGAGGCTCCAATCATTAGGCTTACCACAAATTGTATTTGTGAACATGACTTAATACGGATGAGATCACAGGAATTGTCAAGAAATATATTAATGAATTCTAAGTCTTAATAGAAACATCTTGGTTTCTATAATATTAGACCTAGGTTATTTCTCAAAGAGAATCATAGTGATCTTTGTCCTATGGACTCTTTTTATCTTGGGTGACATTATAGATATTTTCATTGTTACTTTTAGGTTAAAGTGTTCACTTCAACTGAGACTGCTGTTCAAAGTGTGTTTCATGTGTCCTCAGATGGAATTTATTAGCAAGTTGGCCTCCAGGATCTCAGACAACTTTCATCTGCTTTCAGGCTGATGAAGTTGCCTTCTTCCCCACAGCCCATGACCTCAGGCCCTACCTCTCGGGCTGCTCTCTCCCCAGCCTCCACAGCCCCCTCCATGTAGCCACTCCAGTGTGTAGCAGTCTCCGTGCCTGCGAAATAAATCCTGCCAACCGGCTGGCGTAGAACCCTTGAGATTAAAACAAAGAGGTAAAAGTGGTCAGTATCAGAGAACCAGAGAACCTTCCCACAATGAACAAGGTTGGTTGGTTTCCTCAGATTCTAAACATCGGGAGTACATTGTGAATTTTGGCAAAATGTTCACAGGTTCCTCTAGCTTTTGCATGATTCTTGTCACAGTCAAGTGTCGCTCTTGCACCAAGAGCATACAAGTAAAGGGATTGATATCAATAGAGCATGTATTTGCTTCACTTACATGAAGCCATACATAGCTCTTTCTATGGCTCACTAACTCTTTATTAGCTGACACATGACCCAGTTTCCTACCTGGCTATTTTGCTAATGAACTTGGGAAATCACTTTCTCTCACTGAGCTCTGACTTCCCCATCTCTTCAAGGACACACTCCAATGATTTCTAAGACCTTTTCCATCAGTAACATGTAACAAATATGTGAGTCCAAAACAACCATTCATGAGCACTTACCTCTACCAGTGTTGAGTTTTATTGCTTTAAATTACAAAGGTTAACATTTGTTGGATACCCAGCACTCTTCTAAGTGCATTAATCTTCATCACAACCCGATGAGGTTGGTACTATTATTATCCTCATTTTGCAGATGAGAATATAGAGGCAAAGAGAATGTAGTGGACATTGTGATGTACTGCCCATACCCCCTATCAGGAATGAAGGGCTTATTTTTACAGCTGGAAGTATTGCCAGAAGATGCCATTCTGATTGAAGTCCTCTTTGGAGATTGCTTCAGCTGAAGAAAACTGCCTCATTCAAGGTCATGCCTCCACCCAACAGCAGTTGCACTCAATAACTGATCATCATGGGGCTAGAAAGACTCTTGAAACAACTCTTAAGGGCTATCCCTAGCTCCAGAGCTCCCTGTGGAGACAGCTGAGGCCTTCATTGGAACTGTATTACAGCCCAACTTCTCCCTCTGCCAACTCCTATTTCCTTCCTCTCTCTCAGGTTCTGATACCAAAGGCTGTCCCTAGCACATATCCTGTATGCTAATCTTTGTTTCATAGTCTGCTTCCTGAATAACCTAACCAGCAACAAAGACAAAGTAATTTGATCTAGGTCACAGCTAGTAAGTAACAGAGGTGGTATTTGATTCTAGAGTACACAGTCTTAACCACTTGGTTATACTCCTTCTTTCTATTGAATTATTTCTTTAATCATTCCAATCAACTCTATGACATAACTATTATTATCATTATCTTATTTTACACATGAGTAAACTGAATATTGGAGAAATGTGTAGCAACTTGCCAAGAGCCACACTGTTAGCAAGTAGCAGAGCTAGGATTTGAAATAGGCCTACCAGATATCAAGGTCTCTGTTTTTGTCCCCTATATTTAGCCTAGTGTGATATCATCACTGGTTAACAAAGAGTGCCCATGTGCTACACAAAGGGATAGAAGTGTCACAGCACTTGGCTTCTAAGAGGGACAGTTTGTTGTTACTCTGACAAAAATACCATAAGAAAAACACCATCAACATGTCATTATTGATCCTATCACAGGTTTCCATTACATGAAGTAAGGGATGTAGATGTCCAGAGCCAACAAACATGCACTCATACATTGTGCACACTGTAACACACCATATACTACCAGGCCTTTTTATCAGAAAACCAAATGGGCTGTCTTGAATTGGGTTTTCCTTCCTTGGCCCTTCTTACAGCCATAAAGAAAAAAGGGAGTAGAAATAGAAGATATTATAGAATATTAAAATACTGATGACAATACATAGAATAATCTGGAGTGATACATAGCCAGCATGGACTGAAGTACTTAAGGGTATTCAGGAAGGGTTCCCTGCAAGAGAAGGTAATTTTCTCCCTTCATTTAAACCAGAGGTGTAGAATCTTTTTCTGCCAAGGGCCATTTGAATATTTATAACATCATTCGTAGGCCATACAAAATAATTAACTTAAAAATTAGCTATATAAAAAGCTCCTAGATTTATTGAATTTTGAGTCCCACCTGCAGTTGCCTTTGCAGGGTCAGACTAAATGATGTTCCTCACCCCTGATTTAAACAATGCTGCTTTCACTACATGTTCACTGTTTTCAAACACAGGGAACTAATTCAAAATTGGAAACCTCTGGGAGGCCAGGCCATATCATAGAATTAAATATTAGAAGAGAGAATAAAGGCTTAGAGAATTAATTGTGCAAACAGTAGGAATGCAAATATGTAAAAAATAAAAATTGATTTCAAAACACCAAAGAGATATTTTTTCTGCAGTTGTGTGGAAACCTTCTTCCCTTTAGGTTAAAAAAATCCAATACTAGATTCCAAGATGGTGGCAGATTAATTGGAAGCCAATTAATGCTCTACCAGGACCAAACTGGAATTACAACTAAAATATAGAAAAACCATCCTGTATAATCAACTGAAGACTAGCTGGAGACAACCCTCATAACCAAGGACGAAAAGTAGAGACCACATAGAGACTACCTTCACCCAAAGGTGGATCTCTGGATGCTTTGAGTCTTTGCCTGATCTGCTTCTGGACCCAGGGCTAAAAACAGTGGGCCTTGGTGCACAGCTGGGTCCCTTCCAAATGTACCCAGCCTCAGCAGAGGGAACCACAACCTGTGGATCCCTGAAAGCTTCAAACAGGGTACTCCAGATCAGTCATAAACAGCATCTGACATTGACCCACACCAGAGACCATCTAAAAAGTCTGGAAGTCCTAGCAGATCTACCTAATGCATAGAAACAAACCAAAACAGGCAGACAAAATGGGGAGACAGAAAATCAAGCCGCAAATGAAAGAACGAAAAAATTCTCCAGAAGAAGAGCTAAATGAAGTGCTGAGATTCAATCTATCAGATATAGAACTCAGATTGTAAGGATGCTCAACAGCATGAGAAAAGTTATGGAAACTATGAAGGAAACAAAGAACGACATAGCAGAAATAAAAAATACATTGGAAAGAATAAACAGCAGATTAGAGGAAACTGAGGATCAGATCAGTGAGTTAGAAGACAGTAGAAAAAAGCACTCCATCAGAGAACCAAAAACAAATTATTAAAAAACAAGGGGACAGCTTAAGGAAGCTGTGGGACAACATGAACCATGACAATATTCCCATCATAGGAGTACCAGAAGGTGAAGAAAGTGAACAAGGGATAGAGACCCTGTTTGAAGAAATAATGGCAGACAATTTCCCTAACCTAGTCAAGGAAAAAGTCACACAAGTTCAGCAAGCACAGAGAGTCCCAAGCAAGACGAATACAAAAAGGTCCATGCTTAGACACATAATAATTAAAATGACAAAAATTCAAGACCAAGGATCTTAAAGGCAGCAAAAGAAAAGCAATTATTTACCTACAAAGGAGCTCCCATAAGGCTGTCAGCTGATTTCTCATCAGAAAGTCTACAGGCCAGAACGGAATTGCATGAAGTATTCAAGGTAATGAAAAGGAAGGCTCTGAAACCAAGAATACGCTATCCAGCAAGGCTATCATTCAACATAGATGGTGAAATAAAGAGTTTCCCAGACAAAAAAAAAAAAAAAAAAAGGGCTAAAGAAGAAGTTTATCACCACCAAAACAGCATTACAAGATTACAAGAAAGTTAAAGGGACTGCTGTAATAAGTAGTAGAAATAGAGAGAGAGACAAATATAGGCATAAAGAATTAAAACAGCAATAAATAAGTACCTATCAATAATAACCTTAAATGTAAATGGAATAAATACTCCAATCAAAAGTCATAGGGTAGCTGAATGAATAAGAAAACATGACTCAAATATATGCTGTGTACAAGAGGCCCACCTCAGAACAAAAGACACAGGATGAGAGTGAAGGAATGGAAAAAAAAATTTCTATGCAAATGGAAATGAAAGAAAAGCTAAGCTAGCAATATTCATATTTGAAAAATAGACTTCAAAATGAAGTCCATAATGAGAGACAAGAAAAGTCACTACATAATACTAAAGGTATCAATCCAATAAGAGGGTGTAACATATATGCACCCAATATAGGAGCACCTAAATATATATATATATAAATACAACTTCTGGAGGACTTAAGGGAGAGATCAACAGCAATATAATCATAGTAGGGGACTTTAAAACCCCACTGACTTCACTGGGTAGGTCTTCCAGATAAAAAATCAACAAGGAAACACTGACTCTAAATGACACACTAGATCAGATGGATTTAACTGGTATTTATAGAGCATTTCACCTCAAAGCTGCAGAATATACATTCTTCTCAAGTACACATGGATCATTCTCAAAGATAGACCACATGATAGGGTACAAAACAAGTCTCTACAAGTTATGTGGAGAAAAGGGAATTCTAGTAAACTGCTGGTGTGAATGCAGACTGGTTCAGTCACTATGAAAAACAGTATGGAGTTCCCTCAAAAAATTAAATATCGAACTGACATTTGACCCAGTGATTTCACTTCTAGGAATATATCCTATGGGACCCAAAACACCAATCAGAAAGAATATATGCACCCCTATGTTCATAGCAGCGCAATTTACAGTAGCTAAGATCTGGAAACAACCCAAGTGCCCATCAGTAGATGAGTGGATAAAACAGCTGTGGTACATTTACACCAAGGAATACTATGCAGCTATAAAAAAGAAGGACCTCTTACCCTTTGAGACAGCATGGAAGGAGGGACCTGGAGAGTACTATGCTAAGCAAAATAAGGTAGTCAGAGAAAGACAAGTATCACATGATCCTCCTCATATGTGGAATCTAAGGAACAAAATAAACTGATGAACAAAATAGATCCAGAGACATAGAAGCATGGAACAGACTGACAAATCTCAGAGGGAAGGCGGGGGTGGGTGGGTTGGAAGAGATTAACCAAAGAACTTACATGTATATATGCATGACCCATGGACACAGACAATAGTGTGGTGAAGGCCTGGGGGGGCAGGGTAGAGGGGTCAAGGGGGAAAAAAAGGGGACATCTGTATTACCTTCAACAATAAAGATACTTTTTTTTTTTTTTAAACCAACACCTAGAGAAGGAAAACCCCTGCCCCTTCTTTTGCAGGTGAGTGAACAGACAGTGTACATTCACAAAAGGGATATTTCCATGTATATTTCTCATGGCTTGCTGGAGTAAAAAATTTCCTCATTTGTTTTTCTGTTTAATCACTGCAATCACTTTTTCAGTCTGTGCAGAAGTAAAATTCTTGAAGAAATATGTGTTTATTCTGTACTAAATGTGTACTACGTCTTTCTTCTGAAAGCAGAACATTTTCGTGTACTTCCAAGGCCACGAAAATAAAACTTGTTGCAGCATCCCAAAAGTCATGAACTTGAAGGATCAAGGGAAGCCCTGTGGGCAGGTAGTCCTTGCTTAGGCTGGGAGTTATGTCACTAAGATATGCTGTGCCTTAGTTTCTATACTGGGAATTAAAGCTAATGATATGAAGCCTGATACGTGCTCCTGGGAAGGAATAAAGATGAAAAGTGGTATTCCCATGTCACCACTGATGCCTAAAAAGACAGAGTTTATCTTAATTCTCTCATGTGGTCGAGGTCAGACCAGTGCAGGTAATTGTCCTTTTTCTCCCCATACTCCATTGCCCCACACACCTTATGGGATTGAGCATGAAACTTGCCGCAGGTCAGAAATCTAACCACATCACAAACCAAAAACAAAAGTCATACTCTGATTGGCTTTTCTTTGTTGAAAAACTAAGTTTTGCATTCCCGAATGTGTTATATGAGGTAAAAGATCTTATCTACATTTCTGATTCTCCAGTTCATCCTCAAGATCACCTAGAGCCCAGCCATGCAGAATTTCCCCCCAGACATTCCATGAACTTGCAGAATTTCAAGCATTTGCTCATACAGTTCCATCCATCTAGAGTACATTTCCCAATAGCCTTTTCTCTGTCTTCTACAATCCTCAAATGATATGGGTATTATGAAGCCTTTTGTGATTTCTCTAGGTAAGGCTGGCCTATCCTTCCCTGGGTACCCATGGCATTTGTATGTCCCTCTATTTGAGTACTTACCATATAATTAGAGTCATTCCCATAACATTAGAGCAATATTTGGTGTTCTTTTCTCTTCTCTCCCCATTCCCACCCCAGACCCCAACAGCAGAGGGGGCTTTTCTTGATATCAAAGTTTTCAGCACAAGGCTTGGCAAATGGTTGTTACTGAGCTAATAAATGCTGAATGAAACCATCGCTGTTGACATATTCTACATTCACCATATCCCAAGATTAACTTATTGATTCAGTAGCTAATTAGGTCCTTGGGCCCCAGAATGTTCTCATAGATGATATTTGCCATCTTCAGGAAGATGAGGAAAGTGCAAACCAAAGTCATTATGTATCTTCTGACAGGTATAGGTTTTAATATTTCTTTGACTGGTTTTCATGGACAGATTGATCAGTCATTTACATTTACTCACACCCTGTTTTAATCAAACAAAATTGTGGATATTTTTAAACATTCATAAGAAACAGAAGAGCTACATGAACCTGTTTAGAAATTGGATTAAAATTAGCAAGTTTTTACTCTACCTTCCATATTGAGTCATGATCCCTGGGGGAAAGTAGGTTGTGTAGCAGCCTCCTGAGTACTGATCCTCACACCAGTTCTTCTCTTCATAGTGCACTGGCTGCAAGGCAGAGAGACAAAATCTCAAAGAAAACTCAAAGGAAACGACTCCAGAATAAATCAAACATGGTCCAGTAGGTTTCATATTGAAGAACCATTATATGTCTGAAGTAGAGCTGTATTATCTTGATGCTTTTAGAGATATGTCTTTGGGCAGGCAAATATCCTTGGTAATAAAATAAGAAATTTTGACTTCAGAAAGTTTTCTCGGTTGGTTCATTCACGTCACAGGTACTGCTCATAAGCTGCAATTGTTTAGTTCTATTTTTAAACTGGTCTTAGTCATTAACAAGTGTTAGTGCCTAATGGTTTTAAGACAAGTTTAAAAAAGGATTTTTGCTTCTGCAATGGTTTGAGTAGGAAAAAACAGAAAAACATGTCTGTCAAGGAAAAAGGATGATTGGATTCATATTTTGGTGGAATTGAGTTTTGTTGAAGGAAGTTAGACAGACAAATTAATGTTTTTCATGGGATGCAGGTGGTACTTGTAAACAACTGTTGGTTTAAAAAAATATGTTTTTGCCATGAACAGGCAACACATTAGATGACATTTTACAAAGCTCATGCTCTTCATTAAAATAACTAAATATACACATACACATTATTATTAAACATGATTTTGAAAAAATAAAATCAACATGGCAAGTTTTAAGGGAAAAATGTTACTTTAAAAACAAATTTTGATAAAATATTTTGTTTAAAAAATTTTTAGTATGGTCAATAATATTGTAATAGCTATGTATGATGCCAGTTGGGTGTCAGGTAGAGCACTTTGTGAAGTATATGGTTGTCTGGCCACTGTGTTGTGCACCTGAGACAAATACAAAGTAATGTTGAATGCAGACTGTAATTGAAAAAAATTTAAAAATTTTTAAATAATAAAATGAAAAATTCTAGAAATAAAAAATTGCAATCACATATAGAACTTTGGGTAGTCATTTTTAATGCATCCTATTTACAAAGCACTAGGCCTTGACTGAGGGGTGTAAGTTGTTCCAGGCCTCTAATGTTATTTCCACGCTTCATGGCCAGCCCTCTTCCCTCTCTGCATCTGAGGGTGACAAATACATGAGCACCCTTCTTTGACTGTTTCCTGCCAATCACAAGGAAGTGTGGACTTCATCTTTCACCTTCCCTTGCTCCCAGAACTTGTGTCCTTCTGCACAATAGACAACAAAGCAAGACTAAAAGCAAGTGCCCCTCTCTATGCCAAGAGCAAACAAGAAGAGGACCAGCTCATTTTTATCAGCAGCAACTAATCACATTCTTCATAGAAAAAGAAACTTTTCCACATTAAAAATGAACTTTTTTGGAAATTTGAGAACAATTGCTTTCCTCTCCAACTGAGGTTCAACAAACAACTACCTCACAGTTGGAATAATTTCAATTACAAACTGTGTCAGCCTGAGAGTGTCTCAGAATGTAACTTCAAAAAAGTTGGAGTATCTACTAGGGTGAAACCTGTTGAACAGCATTTTTAAATAGAAAACAAACAGTAATTTTTAACAGATGCAAAATGGTTTTTATTATATATATATTTGGTTTTGCTACTTTATTCACACTAACTTTGAGCCTAGAGTTGATGCTTATATTTAAACTTGCCAAATGGTATATGACATCTCATCAGAGTGGCCTTTTGAAAACTACAGGCAAAATTACTTCGACTACATGGAAAAATAAAGACATTACCATGCAGTCCACCAATCAATATGCTTGTTTGCCAGATTTAACTAACAAGGCCATTGGAGAAGAAATAGATAATGAACACCTCTGGATTAAACCTGTTTCTTCTGAGAATTTCACTTCTCTTTATGTGTGGATGTTAGATGCTGAAGATCTGGCCGATATTGAAGATGCTGTAGAATGGAGACATAGAAATGTGGATAGTCTTTGTGTAATGGAAACAGCATCTAACTTGAGTAGTTCCTCCTTTGGCTGTTACAGTAAGGACATTGTTGGACTAAGGACTAGTGTCTGTCGGCAGTAGCATTGTGCTTCTCCAGGCTTCGCATATTGTGGTCATTCATTTTGTTGTACAGGAACAGCTCTAAGAACTATGTCAGCTCTCCCAGAGTCTTCTGCATTGTGTGGAAAAGCATTAGAGACTAGATTGCTTAGGGAACAAGACTTACACCCTGGGAGGGAAAAAGCTGATGGAGAGAATGAACGTGCACTTCTGTTTCTCAGTCTGTCCGGGTGCTACCAGATCACAGATCATGGTCTCAGGGTTTTGACTCTGGGAGGAGGCCTGCCTTAATTGGAGGACCTTAATCTCTCTAGTTGTCTTATGGTAACTAGTGCTGTCCTGAAGGATTTGGTTTCAACATGTCCTTCTCTAAACGATGAATACTTTTACTACTGTGACAACATTAACTGTCATCATTGCTGATAGTGGCAGCGAATGCCAGAATTTGCAGTGCAGTTTTCGAGCCTGCTGCCACTCTGGCGAATGACCTTTGACTTCTGATGTTTGTCTACTTCATTTAGCTGAGCAGGCTTCCTTTCATGCATTTTAATTGTAGCACATTTCTTGTGTCAACCATTTCTTTTTGAGCGTGACTTATTTTGGCCCCATTCCTTACGGTCTCAGAAATCTTAAAACTTACCAGTATATTGTACAGTGTTGTTTCTCTTACAAATCATATTTTTGTTTTAGAAAGACCAATTTATTTGTATTTTCTTTCTTCAAAGAACCCTGGTTCCTACCACTGTCCATAAATTGTCAAATTTGGGAGGGATTTTCTAAAATTCCACAATCATTTGAAGAAATGTATAAATAAAATCTACTTTGAGAACTTTAAAATTTAAAAAGAAAAAAAAAGTCCCGAATAGCCATGGAAATCCTGAGAAAGAAGAACAAAGTTGGAGGGATCACAATACTCAATATCAAGTTATACTACAAAGCCACTATAATCAAAACAGCCTGATATTGGCACAAGAACAGACATACAGATCAGTGGAATAGAAAAGAGAACCCAGAAATTGACTCATGCCATCATGGTCAATTAATATTTTAAAAGGAGGCAAGAACATACAATGGAGTAAAGACAGTCTTTTCAATAAATGGTGTTGGGAAAATTGGACAGATACAGGCAAAAAAATGAAACTAGACCATCAACTTATAGCATACACAAAAGTAAATCCAAAATGGATAAAAGACTTAAATGTAAGACATGAAACCATAAAATTCCTAGAGGAAAACATAGGCAGTAATATCTCAGACATCTCTCACAGCAATATGTTTGCTGATACATCTCCTAGGGCAAGAGAAAATAAGGAGAAAATAAACAAATGGGACTGCATCAAAATAAAAAGCTTCTGCACAGCAAAAGAAACCATCAACAAAACGAAAAGGGAGCCCACTGTATGCGAGAACATATTTACCAATGACACATCAGATAAAAGGTTAATATCCAAAATATATAAGGAACTTATATAACTTAACAAAAAGAAGACAAACAATTCAATTTAAAAATGGGCAAACGATCTAAATAGACACTTCTCCAAAGAGGACATACAAATGGCTAAGAGACATATGAAAAAAATGCTCAACGTCACTAATCATCAGAGAGATGCAAATTAAAACCACAATGAGGTACCACTTCACACTTGTCAAAACGGCTGCCATCAACAAGTCACCAAACTACAAGTGCTGGTGAGGGTGTGGAGAAAGGGGAACCCTAGTACACTGCTGGTGGGAATGCAGACTGGTGCAGCCACTATGGAAAGCAGTATGGAGTTTCCTCAAAAGATTAAAAATTGACCTGCCATTTGACCCAGTGATCCCACTTCTAGGAATATAGCCTAAGAAACCCCAAGCACCAATCACAAAGAACTTATGCACCCTGATGTTCATAGCAGCACAGTTCACAATAGCTAAGATCTGGAAACAGCCCAAGTGCCCATCAGTAGATGAGTGGATAAAAAAGCTGTGGGACATTTACACCATGGAATACTACGCAGCTGTAAAGAAGAAGAATATTGTACCCTTTGGGACAGTATGGATGGGCCTGGAGAAAATTAACCATTTTAAATTTACTTTTGTGTATGGTGTAAGTTGGTGGAATCATTTCATTTTTCTGCACGCACTTGTCCAATTTTCCCAACACCATTTATTGAAGAGTTTGTCTTTACTCCATTGTATGTTCTTGCCTCCTTTGTCAAATATTAATTTACCGTAATGAAGTGGGTCAGCTTCTGGGTTGTCTGTTCTGATCCACTGATCTATATCTCTGTACTTGTGCCAAAACAATGCTGTTTTGATTACAGAGGTTTTGTAGTATAACTTGATATTGGGTATTGTGATCCCTCCAACTTTGTTCTTCTTTCTCAAGATGGCCGTGGCTATTCAGGGTGTTTTCTGTTCCCTTATAAATTTTTGAAGTGTTTGCTCCAGATCTGTGAAATACGCTATTGATATTTTAATAGGGAATGCATTGCTTTTATAGATTGCTTTGGGTAGTATTGACATTTTAATGATGTTAATTCTTCCAATGCATGAACATGGTATATTTTTCCATTTGTTTATATCTTCTTCTATTTCTTTTTTCAGGGTCCTGTAGTTTTCCAAGTAAAAGTCTTTTACATCTTTGGTTATGTTTATTCTTAAGTATCTTATTTTTTTAGTTCTAATGGTAAGTGGTTTTTTTTTTAGTTTCTCCTTCTGACAGTTCATTATTGGTGTTTAAAAATGCCATCGATTTCTAGGTGTTAATTTGGATCCAGCTACCTTGCTGAATTCATGTATTAAATCTAGTAGTTTTTTGGTGGAGTCTTTAGGTTCTCTATGTACAATATCATGTCATCTGCAAATAATGACAGTTTTGTTTCCTTTTTTCCAATTAGGATGCCTTTTATGTTTTCTTCCTGTCTGATTGCTGTGGCTAAGACTTCCAGTACTATGATGAATAAGAGTGGTGAAAGTGGACATCCCTGTCTTGCTCCTGTTCTTAGGGGAAATGGTTTTAGTTTTTGCCCATTGAGTATGATGTTGGCTGTAGGTTTGTCATATATGGCCTTTACTATGTTAAGGAATGATCCCTCTATTCCCACTTTGCTGAGAGCTTTCATCAAAAATGGGTGCAGAATTTTGTTGAATGCTTTTTCTGCATCTATTGATATGATCATGTGATTTTTGTCTTTCAATTTGTTTATGTGATGTATCATATTTATTGATTTGCAAATATTGTACCAGCCTTGCACCCCTGGAATCACTCCCACTTGGTCATGGTGTATAATCTTTCTAATACATTGCTGGATCTGATTTGCTAATATGTTGTTGAGGATTTTAGCATCTATGTTCACTAGGGATATTGGCCTATAAATCTCTTTCTTTGTAGTGTCTTTATCTGGTTTTGGAATTAGGCTAATGCTGGCCTCATAAAAAGAGTTCAGAAGTATTCCTTCGTCTTGGATTTTCTGAAATAGTTTGAGGTGAATAGGTCTTAATTCTTCTTTGAATGTATGGTGAAACTTCCCTGTGAATCCATCAGGGCCAGGGCTTTTGTGTGCTGGGATCCCTTTGATTACTGCTTCAACTTCATCATATTTGTCAGCCATTCAGGTTTTCTGACTCTTCCTGATTTTCATCCAGGTTGTCCAGCTTGGTGCATATAGTTGTTCATAGTATTTTCTTACAATCTTTTGTATTTCTGTTGGGTCAGTTGTTATTTCACCGCTTTCATTTCTGATTTTGTTTATTTGGGTCCTCTCTCTTTGTTTCTTGATGAGTCTGGCTAAAGGTTTTTCAATCTTGTTTATCTTTTCAAAGAACCAGCTCTTGGTTTCATTGATCTTTTGTATTATTTTTTAGTCTCTATGTCATTTATTTCTGTTCCGATCTTTATTGTTTCTTTCTTTCCACTTACTCTGGGCTTTTCTTGTTGTTCTCTTTCTAAGTCTTTATGTTGTAAGGTTAGAGAGTCTATTAGAAGTTTTTCTTGTTTTTTGAGGTAGTCTTGCAGTGCTATGAACTTCCCTCTCAGGGCTGCTTTCATTGTGTCCCATAGATTTAGAGTTGTTGTGTGTTCATTTTCATTTGTTTCCAGGAAGTTTTTAATTTCTTTCTTGATCTCTTTGGTAACCCATTCATTGTTTAAAATCATGCTTTTTAGCCTTCATGTGTTTGAACGTTTTTTAATGTTTTTATTGTAGTTGACTTCTAATTTCATTCCACTGTGGTCTGAGAAGATGCGTGGTATTATTTCAGCCTTCTTGAACTTGTAGAGAGTTGTTCTGTGATCTACTATGTCGTCTATCTTTGAGAGTGTCCCATGTGCACTTGAGAAGAATGTATATTCTGTAGCTTTCTGGTAGAATGTTCTGTAAATGTCAGTTAAATCCATCTGCTCTACTGTGTCATTTAGGGTCACTGTTTCCTCGTTGATTTTTTGTCTGGAAGACCTATCCAGTGAAGTCAGTCGGGTGTTAAAGTCCCCTAGTATGACTGTATTGCTGTAGATCTCTCCCTTGAAGTCCTCCAGAAGTTTTTTTATAAATTTAGGTGCTCCTATATTGGGTGCATATATGTTTATCAGGGCTATATCCTCTTGTTGGATTGATCCCTGTAGTATTATGTAATGACCTTTCTTGTCCCTCATTATGGTCTTCATTTTGAAGTCTATTTTGTCCAATATGAGTATTGCTACTCTAGCTTTTTTTTCATTTCCATTTGCACGGAAAAATTTTTTCCATCCCTTCACTCTCATCCTGTGTGAGTCTTTTGTTCTGAGGTGAGTCTCTTTTAGACAGTATATATTTGGGTCATGTTTTCTTATCCATTCAACCACCTTATATCTTTTTATTGGGGCATTTAATCCATTTACATTTAAGGTTATTATTGAAAGATACTTATCTACTGCCATTTTATTTCTTTATGCCTATGTTTCTCATTATCTCTGTTTCTACTAATTATAGCAGTCCCTTTAACATTTCCTGTAATGCTGGTTTTGTAGTGATAAAATCCTTTAGTCTTTTTTTCGTCTGGGAAGCTCTTTATTTCACTATCTTGAATGATAATCTTGCTGGATAGAGTAGTCTTGGCTTCAGATCCTTGTTTTACATTACCTTCAATACTTCATGCCATTCCCTTCTGGCCTGTAGAGTTTCTGATCAGAAGTCAGACAACAGCCTTATGGGGGCTCCTTTGTAGGTAACAGATTGCTTTTCTCTAGCTTCTTTTAAGATTATCTGTCTTGAATTCTTGGCATTTTAATGATGATGTGTCTGGGCATGGGCCTCTTTGGATTCTTCTTGCTTGGGACTCTCTGTGCCTCCGGAACTTTTGTGACTTTTTCCTTGACTGGGTTAGGGAAGTTTTCTGCCATTATTTCATCAAACAGAATCTCTAACCCTTGCTTACTTTCGGATTCCTTTGGCACTCCTATGATATAAATATTTAGGTTACATGCTCTCCCACAGCTCCCTTAGACTGTCCTCCTGGTTTTTAATTGTTTTTTTGTTTTTGGGTCTCTGATTGAGTGATTTTTCTACTCTGTCTTCTAATTCACTGATCTGATCCTCAGCTTCCTCTAATCTGCTGTTTATTCCTTCCAATGTATTCTTTATTTCTGCTATGTCATTCTCCATTTCTGACTGGTCATTTTTCATAGTTTCCATATTTTTTTATGCTGTTGAGCATCCTTAGAATCAGTATTCTGAACTCTATATCTGAGAGATTGCTTATCTCCATTTCATTTAGCTTTTTTTCTATAGACTTCTCCTGTTCCTTCATTTGGGGCTTGTTTTTTGGTCTACCTGTTTTGGCTACTTTTTTGGGGTTGTTTCTAAGTATTAGGTAGATCTGCTAGGATTCTCCGTCTTTTTGGAGGATCTCTGGTATATCCCAATGTCAGAAGCAGTTTGTGACTGGCCCTGAGTACCCTGTTTTGAGCTATCAACAACCCTAGGCTTGCCTGGCCGGGCGGCGTAGCTCAGCGGTTGAGCGTCGGCCTAGGATCCAGGAGATCGTGGTTTGATTCCCAGTCAGGGCACATGCCCAGGCTGCAGGCTCCATCCCCAGTCGGGGGCGTGCAGGAGGTGGCCAATCAATGACTCTCTCATCATTGATGTTTCTATCTCTCTCTCCCTCTCCCTTCCTCTCTCTGAAACAGTAAAGATATATAACAAAGACAAAAACAACCCTAGGCTTGAGGTCTCCTCTGCTGGTGCTGGGTGCATTTGGACAGGACCAAGATGCACACCAAAGTCTGCTTTTCTAAGGCCTGGGTCCCAAAGCAGATCAGGCAGAGACTCAAAGCATCCTGAGGTCTTCCTCTGCCTGCATACTGATTAATCTGATTCTCTTAATGAGCCTCAGGCTGTAGAAGCTCCACAGGGGAGGGCGGCTGGTTGTTCTTAGTCTGTTAACAAGCCTCAGGCTGTAGAAACTCCTCTGCGCAGAGAGGCTTTCCAGCAGGGTGGGGCAATTGATTTCCCCCTGCAGGCAAAAGCCAAAAATTGGCCGCCCGTGATAGAAGTCCAAATGGGCGTCACCTGATCTCTTCTCCAGAGCCCCAAACCGCAGACTCTCCCCACACAGCTCCACTCCACTTCCCCCTCTGCCAGAGCCCAAGGTGAGTGGCTGTACATGAAACTTTATGCATTGGCCCTTGAAGAGAGTGCCTGCAGTTCCAGCTGCCTCTCCCTGGCAGACAGAAACCCTGCTGTTTTTCACAGGCAGATGTTTTGTGGGCACCTTTCTCGGTTCTGGTCCTCTTGGCTGGGAAGCCCAGCCTGGAGTTTAAGCCCCAGAGTCCTCATTGGGAACCTCTACTGCTGAGATATCCCTCTGGACCTTCAGCTGCTGCCTTTGGGACCCCAGCCAGCCCTCTTGTGCCTCTGCACTTCCTACCAGTCTCTGTGCGGTCTCTACTTTTCCTCCTTGGTTATGAGGGTGTTCTCCAGCTCGTCTTCCATTGATTTTGAGGATGTGTTTTTTATGTTTTAGTTGTAAATCCAGATTGGTTCTGGGAGAGTGTCAGTGTAGCTTTCACTCTGTCCACTGCCATCTTGGATCTCCTATTTTTCACATTTTAACTTCTCATTTGTACATCAGTTTCAATTGCTTTCAAATGCTTCATGGATAACTGGATTTAATAATCAGTTTCAAAAAATGATTTAATCCATGTCAAAACAAAAAATCCAGCAGCCTGGCAAATGTAATAATACCTATCCACTGCTTTAAATATTGATTAGGGAGGCAGTTTTGGCTACTGGTTAGGAGTGCATTGGACCCTCTGACTGTCATCAGATGCTTTTCCATAATGCTTCCCTACCCCACAGCATTCCTCCTTTGACTACCTGCAGAGTGCTACTAGTTTAACTTAATGATCAGTTTCCCCAGGCTACCTCCAAAGGTGTCTAGGAAACCCAGCTGACTGGGCTCACCTTGAATCAGTAAACGTGTATTTCCTTGCACCCCAATGTTCAAGGGTAAAACAAGGCAAAAAAGGATGTTCAGGAGGGGGATAAACCACCTTACTTTTACCTATGAGACAGTGCGTGGGGAGTTGAGGGGTGTTAGGAAATGCTTATATGCTCAATTATGTATATAAATGAGACTCTGGACTCTTTGCAAGATGAGCAGAAAAACAGAAATCTCTTTTCATCCTTATTATGGCTGCTAGGATATAGGATCTCACTAAGGATAGCAGAAGCTCCCCTCTTTTACCCCCCGACAAGGCTGGGAGGAGAGTGACCCAATGCCCTCTTCCTGGAAAAGCTCTGAACTCAGGGACAAGCATAGCACCATCTGAAACACAGCAGTGTTACAAGGTTCCTGAGCTGCCACCCAGCACAGCCAGGGACCATACATACTCTTTGGGACAACTTATGAGTTGATCAGCCCTGTGCAGATCCCTCCAATATGGTATCAGGTAAAACATAAACTCTAGGGCTTTACGGATGAGCCTATCCCTGCTAGTCCCTTGAGGACAAAGCAAGATCTCTGTCCCTTAGGAAAGGGTTGGGGAGCAGCCTTACCTGCAAAGCTTCTTGGGATCCCAGAACTTTTGCATAGAGCTGACAAAGTTTATTCAACCTATGGGAGGAGGGGGTGGGGAACAAAAGGGAAAATGAAGGAAGTAAAAGAAAATGTGAAAAAGGCACCTATCCCCTCATTCAAAAAGACTCTGTGAGCCATTGCTTCCACTTGACATTTCATTTTAATTTTTCAAAATGAAGCATTCTGTTCTAATTCAAATGTCTTAAATCAATGAGGTCATAAACAGTATAAAGAAAATAAAGTGAGCCATTTCCTGAATCACTTGGGACACACAGTAATTTGTTCATTCATTCAAAAAAGCACTGTGTTCCTCTTAAGTGTCAGTCAATCTACTAAGCACTAGAGATTCTGAGAGAATCCAGAGATGATCCTTACTCACCCCCTTCCAACTCCACTGCAAAGCAATGGCCAGAATGCAAAGACAAGGGAGCAAGAAAAGTTATAAATTCTGCTTCTGCCTCTTATATACTCTAAGGTCTTGAACAGGTTACCTAAGCTCTCAGAACTTCAGTTTTATCAACAAACTCACATGATATTTTCTTTAATGATGTAAAACATTGTGGTCCCAGCAGCAGCAGCATCCAGGAACTTGTTAGAAATGCCCTCCTCCCTAAGTAAAATTTTAGCTTCTGGGCTATATCCATTTTTGTATGCTTAGGTGGTATGTGTACTATATATTCTCCATAGCTTCTTTCATGGTATCTTATGTACAATAAACTCAATAAATATTCATTTAAATACATGATTCTTAAGTTATAAGCACTGTGCCTTTATACAAGATCCTTATAATTAACACAACAGACATGTAACATTGGAAACACACATATTTTAGGCAGTATTTAAGTTAAAAAGTTAAGTAACATTAAAAGGCAGTCAAGTAGACAGAAAATTTTAAAAAGTAGTAAAAGAAGGGAGGGAAGAGAAAGAGGGAAGTGGGGAGGAAGGAAGGAAAGAAGGAAGGAAGGAAGGAAGCGAGGAAGGAAGGAAGGAGGGAGGGAGGGAGGGAGGGAGGGAGGGAGGGAGGGAGGGAGGGAGGGAGGGAGGGAGGAAGGGAGGGAGGGAAGAAGAAGGAAGGAAGGAAGGAAGGAAGGAAGGAAGGAAGGAAGGAAGGAAGGAAGGAAGGAAGGAAGGAAGGAAGGAAGGAGGGAGGGAGGGAGGGAGGGAGGGAGGGAAGGAAGGAAGGAAGGAAGGAAGGAAGGAAGGAAGGAAGGAAGGAAGGAAGGAAGGAAGGAAGGAAGGAAGGCGGGAAGGAGGGAAGAAAGAAAGAAAGAAGAGGCACTTTTTTTCTTACCTTTCTTCTTTGGTAAGACGTGCCAGTTTTCTGGCTTTGTTGGCAAGGATAAATCTAAAACATACAAACAAGAAAAAAAGGGAGGAAATTCATCTTGGCCTCATTTCTATAGCTACATATGTGCCTAGTGTACAAGTTAAAAGTAAACCCAAAGAAACAAATTAAACTGTAGTTATTTAACGTTCAATGTTTTACTATTTATGAATACATTCCTGACACAGAAATGCACCTTCCACCTTTAGGGATTCAAGGGACTAAAGATAGATGACTAGCCATAATTTCTGCCTAGGGTAATACTATGAATGACCCACTTCCCCTTACATGGCTGGTGGCTAACAGGAATGAGCCTTGAGTCTCAAATGTCCAACTAAAGCATGTCTAAGTCTTTCCAATTTCATCCAGCCCGTGCCCTTTGGTTCTATCTACCCAATGCTGCCTTCCTAGTGCCCAGCTTTCTAGAATCTGCTTCCATGTGTGGCCCTATGATTGCTTTCAACTTCACAACTGGCTTTGATCTCCTTCCTCTGACCCTTGAGTTTCTCTGAAATAAACTCATACACATTCTAAGGCTCATATTAATTTTAACTGCTCCAAGTGACACCTCTCTGGGCCAGGTTCTGTCTCCCAAGATATTCCCCATCTGTGCTAGTCGAACCTACCAAGCTGAGGACTGGGGTGGTCTTGGTTCCTCTCTAGTGGGACTTGGAAAATCTCAGCATCCCACATAAATATCATTGATGTTCACATAAACCTCCACAAGAATCCCTCTTAGTAAAACACCCCAAGTCAGGTCTTCATATCATGTTTTCACAAATGATAGCTTACCAAAATATATCAACCCCCAACACTAAATATGAAGCAAAAAATTAATATAGCAAATTTTAAAATGTTATTGGTATTCTAATTTCTTTCTAAATATTTATTCATTGGAAGACATTATTTTTTAAAAATAATGTTTCTACTGCTGAATTGGGAGAACAGTGCCATTGGGTAAACAATTATTTTTAAAAGTTTGGGCCACATTATTAATAGTGTGGGAATACATTGTCAACATCCAATAGCATTCACACCACCATAACTGTGCCTTACCCCATTATGGCGGCATAGTTGCCATCAGGTTTGGTATCATCCAACGTGTAGGCAACGGGAGCTTCCTCTCCTTCAATAATCATGGTTCCACAGTAATCTTGGGAGAACAGCAAAATGGAAGAAGATATTGATCACGCTATCAAGCTACCCATAGCAGTTGCAATGAGCACATATTTTTTTACTTGAGAAGCCCGAAGGCTGAATATAAGACATTATACTCTGTATACATGAAGAAAAATCAAACTGATGTCAAAAAGAAGGTTAAGTAGCCAACACTTTGTAAAAAATCAAACTGTAAACCCCTGTCTGAAAAGAATAAAGCAATGTGATATTATGAATTAATCCAGGCCACCATATAATGAAATCTTGTTTTTCTTACCATTAATACTCATGTCCTCTATTTTCTCTTTCATAGGAAATCAGATAAAATCAAATATGTGTACAAGAAATACTAGTCCATTACTATAAAATAGAAGAAACTGAACATTCACATTCTATGAGGAATCACTTACTCTATATTAACTAGTTCTTGATTATCTGAAGGCAGGGCAGAAAGCCCATGGATAATTAAAATACACAAAGTTCCAAACCCTCATTTCAAACATAACCTCCAGAACTACTTGAGAAACAATTTCAGCTCATTCTAGACAAAGGGCTTGTCTCATTCACCTCCTGAACAAAATATATGCAATTTCAACAAAAGACTGTGACAAAGCAATGGTGAAAATGGTCAGGGCAGAATCTGAAATGTTATAATAATATCCTACTATAGTGCACCCTTCCTCCTGGTCTATCATTTATTTGAAAATTGAGTTTCTTTTAACAAAATTATAGTTGAAGACTCTGGAACAAATGGTGTGTACAAAATCCAATAAGAGGGTTTCAAAATGAGGAAGAAAGAACAGAAAAAGAACTTTGAGTGTATACACCATCTTGACCTGCATATGAGCAGACACACCTGTAGGCCTTTTAACCTGTACTTGCTTCTCTCTCTCTCCTCTCACATCCATTTCCACAGCACATTCCTGAGAATGAATGACCCACTCAGCCACCGGTTTGGGGGGTGTTTGCATGCCTTTCAGGTGTGCTGAGGCAGTAAAAACATTGAGAAAAACTTAAAAGTAAGGAGAAATGTTTAAAGTCCATCTAAGAGTTCAAAAAGATTTAAGAATACAAGAGAAATAGCTAAGTAATCACCTGTTATAAGAAGACAGAAAGAGAGAGATAAACAGGATAGGATGTGATAAGAGAAAAGAACAGGTGCACACTGGCCTACCATTTACTTGCAAATTAAGTGCACACTGATCTTGGGAGGGAGTCAGCTGGAATGAATGGAGACATAGTGGATGCCTGGCTGTCTAGTGTAGAGGTCCTGCTTTCCGGGTAGAGGGACACTTTGAAACTTCCTTCTCAGCACAAAGCTGACCTCTGAGCCATGCAGGTGCACTGGGTGAAAGTGAAGGAACAAGGGACAGTGAGAAGAGTCATGCTTATGCCAAGACAAACCATGCAGCAATAGTGTAGGCAGAAAACTCAAGAGCCCAGCCCATGTACACAGAACTTCCAGTTAGTTTGGTCTAGCCTCTCTCTAATAAAGGAAAGGGCATTCAAGAACATCCAGCCATTTAACAAAGTTCTTTACCAAGAATAACAATGACAAAAGCAGTAACAAACTAACATCAAACAAACAAGAAGGAATTCTTAGGGAAAAAAGACAAGGAGTAGAAGGAATTTCCCCCAAAGTGGCAAGTAACATCCTCAGGGGGAAAAGAGAAGACATTGTAGCTATGGGAGGTGATAAAGAGGAATATTCAGAATAAAATAATTCAATAGAAGCTTTTTCAGTGAGGGGGTGTAGATGTTCTGAGCAAATGATCACATTCATCTCCAAGAACAACTGAAGTTTACCAAGGACAAAATTACAGGAAAAATAATGAAGAGAACGTGTATTATCCAGATACGAAACATATTATAAAGCCACAGTGATTAAAAGAATACAGTACTGTCATAGGACTGGTTAATAAATCTGTGAGTTTTTTTATACAAAGTGGGGTGTGCACACCTAGATTGCACATCTACATTGTAGAGGAAGATATAAAAGTTCTTATTTTTTAATTTCAGCTTTTCAAACAAATTTACTTTTGTATATTTTATAATTATAAAATACATTTTTTCAGAGGTCCATATGTATAATTTAGGAATAAGTATATTTGGTGGTAATTGGTGTTTAAAATTGTTTTATGTATAGAACTATACAAAATATTTGGAGCCCAGCTACAAAGATCAGTGGAATAGAATTGTTAGTCCAGAAAAGCCCTATGTATATATAAGAATTTAGTATGGTGATACCATTATGAACAATTTTTTAAAAACTGATACACCAGGAGAAAATATTTGCAACATATATAGAAAAAAATTAATGAGCAAAGGATAAATAGGTAATTTAAAAAACAATTTAATATAGCCCTTAAGCCTTATTAATGATAAAAATTACAGATAAATGGGATGTTTTCTCCTACTGATTGGCAAAATGTTTTAAATATTATTAGCTGGGTCTACTCAAGTTAATTGAATTCATAACTCCACTTTTACAAATTTATCCAAAAAAAATGTTTCTATACAAATCTGCAGAGCTATATGAAGGAAGCTGGGGTTTTTTGCAGGGTAGTGTGTAATAGCAGAACCTTGAAAATAATCAAAATGCTTATCGATAGCAGACCTACTGGGTACAGTGAAATACTGTTTTGTTCACTTGCTGAAATTAGGTAGATTTAAATGCACTTATGTGGAGAAATGTCTATGACATACTGTTAACAGGAAAAAGCAAATTTCAGTATTGTCACGTTTTTAAAAAATAGTGCCTTTGAGAAACTATAAAATATATATTTATTTAAAATTATATTTGCATTTAAATGTTATGCATATTTTTCATATATATTTAAAGTATATATGTCAATATATGTGTACTCATATATTTAAAGTATTACCTATGCATACAATAAATCTCTGAGGGTAAACAACCTAAATTTTTAACAGTGTTCCTTACAGGAAAGGGTAATAAGAAAGGAACATTTTTCATACACTCTTATTTTTTGAAAATTTTATAGTGAACAAGTTCATTTCTATAACTTTAAAAAAGTAAGTATTGCTTCTGTCATTTTAAACAGAAATTGATATAAATTAAATTTAAGAGAAAGTGTAAGTTGTACAGATGAGCAAAAGCAAGGGCTACTGAAAGGATTCAAGGCGTTGGTGACAGCCTGCTCTTTCCAGGTGAGTGGGGATGGGAGTAAGGGCACTGGAAGTGGCTGCAATGGCTCCCCACAGAAACTCCAGGAGGATGGGGTAGCTGGATTTAGAATGACTTGGTGGAAGTCCAGCAAAGAAAAGCTCCCAACCCCCCCGTAAATTCACTCAGATGTTACACAAGAGACAGGGAAGCATTTTCTGGGATAATCAATGTACAAGCAATCAAGAAATGGCTAGGGCTGTCTGTATCAAAATGCAAAAAGTTACCTTCTCTTCAATAATCAAACCATAATGCACTTAGAAAACAAACCAAAAAAAGCAAACAACCAAACAAAAATTTTGGGTGATTGGCTGCTGAGGACCCAATATGTGCTAGGCATTGTGCTAGGCTGTTTGGGCTGCAAAATTCACCCTTTTTATCTGGTTGGCTCAATATTTCCTCAGCTCTTGTGTTACTCATTAATCACAGTGTCTTCAGCAATGGCATTGACAGTCTGACACAAAGCAAGACCCTGTTATAATAGTCAGCTTTATCAGATTTTATTCCCTTATAGAATCCTTCAAGATGTTATCGAATAATTTATCCATGTAACAGGAATCATACTAGATGTGAGTTTTGGAGCTCTCCCCTGTGTTTCTAGAATAGCCCAGGTAATGTCAACACTGAACTCAATACATTGTCACACAATTATCGGTTTACATGACTGTCTTCCTCTGGAGTCTGGATTTTCTGGGCAAATACCTTTGAATTCCCAATGCCTAGCATGGCACCTGTCATACAATAAGTGCTCAATAGTGGTCGGCTGAAGAAATACATTAATATAGTAACTCAAAGAAATTGAAAATACTTTGATGGGGCTTTCATGTCTACAGTCATTTTTTAAGTGTAACTAAAGGCTCATTACTAAAAAGTACTGAATCACATCAGGCCTCTTAAGGGTGGAGAGCTTGGGTTTTCTTTTTGATACTAGTACCTAACTATAAACTTGCCTAGCACATAGCAGGCCTAAGATAGAGGTTTACAGACATAAATTGTAAGTTATAGATTCTCTCCACAAATAAAGGTATTCAAGTCATTAAGACAAAAATCTCTATTCCATGATCTTAAACTCTATATACTTGCCACCAGCCAGGTACCTAAAATGAGTGACGTGGATCACAAGAGGAAGCAACTTATCAGCCAGCTCTTCACGGTGGGTCACTACACACTGTCCTTTGCAAAAGGTAGATTATTTTTTTAACTGATGCCCTAATTCAATAGTAGCCTTAAATAGGATTTCCTGCAAAGGTGGAGAATTAGGAGACTACAATGTTGCTAGAAAAGGATATGTACAGGAAGAACAGCCCTAAGGTAAAACTGTGAAACTTTCCCCCTTTGCCTCCAGTATAATCTCTCCCTTTTCTGCAGTTCCTCTGGTCTGGTTCCTCATTTCAGTCCATCTTTCTCTTTGCCCTCAGTTCCAGGTACTGACTGTTCATACATGGCCCCCTCTTGAAAGAAAAGTAGATGTGATAAGAGTAAATGTAACAAGACTCTAGCATTGTGTTACCCAATTCAGTAGCTACTAGTTACATGTGGCTTTTTACATTTCAACTTAAAGTAATGAAAATAAAATAAAATAAAATATAAAATAAAAAAATAAAATAATAAAATAAAATAAAATAAAATAAAATAGAAAAATGTGGTTCCTCAGTTTCAGTAGCTACATTTCAAGTGTTAATATGGCTACTGGCTGTCATATTGAACAGAGCAGCTCTAGAACATTTCTGCCATTCCAGAATCTAGCACTTTAGTGAGCATCCCTGCAATGTTCTACCCAGTATCATAGCACACTTGCTGAATATATGTGAATGAATAAATTGATTTTATTTAATATAGTAGAATCTTGACACAAATGAGAACTTGCCTGGAAATTTTCAGAATCCCCACTTTTGTGAATAGCTCTATAAACTCATACTTTTGTTATTTTTCAATTACAGTTTACATTCACTATTATTTTGTATTAGTTTCAGGTGTACAGCATAGTGGTTAGACATTATAAAGTGATCCCCCTGATATTTCAAGTACCCACCTGGCACCGTGCATTAAACTCATTCTTTAAAAAACTGTATTAGAAAATGTTAATAACCTATTTTCACAAGATTTTGTGGAAGATTAAATAAATTTTATACTGAATTAGAAAAAGAGTTAGTCATATTCTAAGGGAAGATAATTCCATGAGTTTGAGCCAATATGTTTTATCTGATAGAATTGTACTTCAAACCTGGACTAATGTTTTATGTCCAGCATTCTAATAAAAATACTTACATGCAAATGTATATCTTTGCACCAAGTTTCTTTGACCTTCTCCCCAAGGTCTTTATTTAAGGAAAGTACTCACCCTTTTTCCTCCAAAAGGGCTCTTTATAATAAACAATACACTTGATGACTGAACCCAAAGGCACACGAGTGATCAGCTGGTTTCTCATCATTGGTAGAGGGGGATTAAAATGAATCTTCATGCCCAGAGTAGGAGGAATAGCACTAATCACATACTTAGCCTGGAAAGGAAAAAAGTGGTAAAACACTATTGGTGGGTTGTGCTTTTTTCCTACTGTTTCTCCCTCATTTCACTCTTCTCCCCACTTCAGTCTCTTCTTAACAGAACTGGAAAGATCTTGTTAAAACAAAAATGATCCCTTATTGTTCCTTAGTTCAAAGCTCCTAATGACTTCCCATCACACTTAGAGACAAAACTAAGTTCCTCACAGTCACTTCCAAGGCTATACATGAAATAGACCCGTTACATCTCTGATCTCACCTCCTGTTACTCGTCTCCTCAATGTTTAATTCTGCCATTTTGACCACCTTGTAGTTCCTTCATCATGCCAGGTTTGTTTTTACCTTGAGACTTTTGGCTGTTCTGTCTACCTGGAATGCTCTTCCCTCAGAAAGTTACATAACTCAATCCTTTATCTCTTTTGGTTCCCTGCTCAAACATCACCTTCTGAATGAGTCCTTCCTTGGTGACCTATTTAAAATTGCATGACCAGTTGTCCCACCCCCACCTTCTGGCAGACTTCCTTCTCCTTCCCTGCTTGATTTTTCCACAGTACTTATCACTGTCTGGAATACTCTGTATTTTAACTATATATTTGATTATGGCCTTTCTCCTTCACTAGAATGTAAGCCACATGAAGGTAAAGAATTTTATCTATTTTGTTCATTATTCTGTTCCCAACTCCTAGAATATTGCCAGGCACTTGGGAGGCACTTGATATTTATAAAAAAAATATTTTCTTTGTTTTTCTAATTATGTAGGAGCCCAATACAGAGGGTTGATAATATATGTTTTTATAAATCCCTCCAAAAATATTCTTTTTTTCTTTTCCTTTCTTTCAGATAGAGTTAGCTTTTTCACTTTTGGCAAAAAGGTTGTCTATAAAGTCTGGAATATTCTCGGCTTTATTGAAGGTTTGGTCATCTATGGGATTCTGACCTCTTTCACTTAGTTTAAGGCTCTTGGTTACCTCATACACCTCATGATTTAGGGTCTCCACAAGGATATTTTCTCCTGTCTGGTCAATGTGGGTCACGGGCCTCTCCAGTTTCACTTGCTCACCAAGGAGGTCCATTATCCGTTCACACACTTGACTAGATCCACCCACAAATTTCCTCTCCTGGAAAGAAAAAAAAAAAAAAAAAGAGGATTAAAGAGGTAGGTAGGAAATACAGGAATGGATATAAATTATTAAATTGATAGTTTTTCCTCACATATCTTTTTGTAAGATATGTAAAATTTCATTTTGCTGTTGTAAAAAATGTCTTTCACCATTATTGTCTAACTAGTGATTGCTGGATTTTGACAAAATTACAGGTTTTCCAACAGTCACCTTCCAGGTTATGCTTTTGCAGATTTTCAGGCTCCAACTTCAGCTGAACAACCTCACCCTGACCCCATGTCCTCCTGTCTGGTCACTACCCCTGCTCTATGTAGTATCTGTATCTTTTTATGGGTTTGCTGGGTCTGGTGAAGCTATACCTACAGCTGGGGCATCCCTTGCATGAGCCTGTTTTTCTCATCTTATTACTCAGGCTCAGAAAGTCCCTGGCCCACTCATCCCCAGGCCAGCCTACTCCTTGTTTCAAGCTGCCCATCTCATTCTGGGTCAGGTGTCTGCTGCTTCTGTGGCCATGGCACCATCTGTCCCGAGCACTGCTAAAGCTTCCAAATGTCCTACATGGTTGTGCACACAGTTGAGCTGACTATCTCCTCCTAAATTTTCAGTTCAGTTAAATAAAAGGACTATTTCAAATATGTTTTGAAAGAAGGAAGAAAGAAGGATGAGAAGGAGAAGAGAAAGGAAAGAAAGAGGGAAGGAAGAAAAAAGAGGGGAATGAAGAGGAAGAAGTTGAGAAAGAAGAAGGAGAGAAAAGAAAAATGACTACCAAGCAGATTATATAAGAACTCTAATCCACTTCCTACTATGCCTAGCACAGTGCCTTATATAATGCCAAGGCTCAGGAAATAGGCAATGAATGAACTCCACATGTGTACGTTTTAAGTTGAAATGCATTTCTGACTTTACTTGTTGAATTTCCCAAGAAGTGCTCAAGTTATGTTCATCAAATGTTCTTTTATAAGTGTATCAAATAATAATTGAATATATATACAAATGGAAAATTGCAAAAGTATATAAAAGAGACAAGCCTAATCTTAAAATTACATTGGTGCTGAGTTCTCACATTGGGTACCTGACAAACAAACTGTCCTTCACAAAAACCACCTTGAACTACCATGATAAAGTTCTAAAAGCCGCAAGTGTGCCTCATGATTCATCTGTTCATGACTAAAGAATGATATCAATCTTTCATTTAGGCAGTGGTCGTTTTCTGTTGGAATTGTGGAGGTATGGATGAGTACCTGCCCTCCATTGGTTGTTGAGATGATCCTGGTTGTGCCCCCACACTGCTTCACATACCACAGGAACCACAGAGCAGAGATCTCATGGGTCTCCGCAGTGACACACAGGTTCACAAAGAGAGTAGCAAGCTTCTTTGCAGATCTATTCAGGAGGAAACAAAGAAAAATTAGAAAATGCAAAAGAGCATCATCTTAATTCTCTGGAAATTATTCAAGCAATAAATTTACTTGGCTAATTTTGGCACAACTTAGCAAGTCACAGAAAATTGTCTCTGTATTATAAAACATGACATGAGACATTTGGAGACTATGAGCTTTATTTCCCCCTTAACCAAAATACCTCACTCAGAATCAACTTGTATTCAATATTCTGTGCTGTCATGATTTCTTCCCACATGCTCGCTACTCTTATGGTGATCCCATCTCAGTAAAAGGCATCACTATTCACCCAATTGCTAAGGCCAACACTCTAGAAATCAATCTTAATTTCTCTCTTTCCATCACTCTCCCCTCATCAATCCATCAAAAATTCCTATTGTCTTTCACCACATAAGACCACCTTCCTCACAACCAATTTAGAATCATTTCTTGTCAAGAGTATTGCAGTTATCTCTGCCTGATCTATTCATTACACTTGAAGCCAGAAGCTTTTTACCTCCTTCACCTCTATGGTGCTCTTTCTAAAGTGTAAATCAAGTCACATCTTTCCTTTGCTTATGCCACTCCAGTGGCATCTTACCAAAACCAGAATAAGATTCAGATCTTGTATCGTGGCCTCCAAAGTCCTAAGTGATGCAGCCCATGCCTACCTTCTCTATCTCTTCCTATACCCTCTCTACTTATTCTAATGTCTCCCCAGAAAGATGAACTCTTATGTGTCTATGAAAATGAGCATTGACTTCCACATTCCCAGCACCCTGGCATCCTCTATCATTTTATTATAGTATAGTTATCTTTAGAAATCTTTTCATTGGCTTAAATTATCTTATTGTTTTCTTATTTTTATTACCATCTCCTCCTCTAGAATATCAACCAATGATAATATGGATCTTACCTTTCTTGCTCACCATAGTGCCCCCTATAATAAAAGTGCCTGGAACATAGTAAGCTCTCAATAATTGCTGGTTGGATGACTGAATGAATGGTTGATGAGAAATATCAACTGAACTTTATTTTTAAATTATCTATAATGCACAAAGACTATACTAGGTGCTGTATACCAAACACAAAATTAGTCATAGTTATCTATTCAGTCATTTTACTGCCTAATGGAAGACAAGCTCAAAGGATAGATGAGGGGAGAAAGCAATTAACAGTGCGTAGGTAGGTGAACTTTTGCTTGGAGTTGTGATGTAAATGGCGAGAGGTTATATCCTATCTGCAGGCACACCAGAAATGAATGGTTTCATACAATTCCAATGACTTGGTTTTATCTAATACACCTGAAAATTCACCAGTAATGTGTATTTTGGAATCCTTAATAAGGACCAATCCTCCTTTTTACTTTTACATAAACTTTTTGTGTTGCTAATCTGGTTATGCCTGACTCAGAATTTGCCACCTGGTAGTGCTGCTGACTATAGGTGGAATAAATAATACTGTCTTCCATTTATTGAACTGTTTCACCCTCCATGGTTTTTAAACCCATTGTCTTATTGAATTGTAATAAGAACTACAAAATAGTTATTTTTTATAATTTTTTACTATTTTTCCCCAGTTCACAACCTCAAAACAAGTCTTAGGGAGGTTATTAATATGTAGTACACGACTCATTAAATGGTACAACTTCAAACCACATCATAGCTGATTCAAACCTCATGTTTGTAATACTTCAGAATGCTTTAGAATTATTCAACTGAAAAGTTGACTCACCAAGAGGTATCTCTCTAGTCTAGTGTACCTTTACTCTGGAAGTTTGTAGAATAATGCTTAACACATATACCAGTTACTGACAATGTTTGCAGCCATAACAACCAGACAGAACTTTTATGGCAGTCCCCATAATTAAGTCAGCAAATAGCATAATACATATGTTGAAGTGACTTAGAGTTAGTTTTGTAAGATTCCTCATGATAACTGAAGGGATGGAAATTGTTTACTCATGGTTTCTTTGCAGAGGCAATTTGTGGAATCTATCTAAAGCAAATATCCAAACATTGTTTAAGAAAATTACTTCAAAGTGAAAACATCTTTTGCTGTTTCCTGATGCCCTGTTTCTTTTGTTCCTTGTTTTATAGGTGAATTGAGGTGGCATAAGGTAAAGGGAGTAATAAATAACTAAAACAATATTGACCTAGCTAGACAGCTAATATTAAACATAAAAATATTGCTGCAATTGCAATTGTTATTACTGCCAATTTGGTGAGAAGGAAATAATCCTGGTTTGAAATGGAGGGAGATCTAAAAGTAATTGTCTCTGGAGGGCCAGGCCATTCTTAATCCTTCATTAGATTTACTCTGGGAGCTTTAGTGAGAAAAGATATGAGAACAATATCTGAAGGAAAGAAGGTCAAGGAAGCTAGTGCAATAATATTTTTGTATTCTTTGTCCTGTTGACTTTTTAAAAGATAAATGGTAGTATATTATCTACATGAAAAATATATACACATATAAAATTTGGAAAATTCATCAAATAAAAAAGTAAAAGAATGAGTATCTCCCATATTTCTGCTTCCAAAAAGAAAATCACTAGTCTCATTTTGATGCATTGTTTCTAGTTATAAGTTTTAAAAAGGCTATTTACATAGCTGACCACATTGCAAATTTAATTTGTGTTTCTGAAAAGAATTTTATAAATAATAACTTTAAGAATAATTAACATTAGTGTTTGAATATATGACTGTGCTTTTAAATGAGAAAATATACTCCTTTTATATCTTGCTTAGGGTAAGTTAGAAAATTACCTTGTGTTCATATATTTCTAATATCTAAGAATGCTTTATTTTTTCAGCCAAACAAAAACCTAGAATTTTATTAATGAAAGGACTAGGCCAAGGACTATGATAGAAAAAGTCAGATCTTTATGATCCCAAAGGAATATAATTAGTCTGATCTTCAAGGATCTTTAAAGCTCTTTGGGGAGAAAAGACTTCACTGAATTTATTAAAAACTTTTCTTTTTAAAAAAAAATGTTTTTATTGATTTCAGAGAGAGAGAAAGGGAGAGGGAGAGAGAGACTGAAATATCAATGATGACAGAGGGTCATTAATTGGCTGCCTCCTTCATGCCCCTTTTTGGGGATCGAGCTGGCAGCCTCAGCATTTGCCCTGACCAGGAATCGAACTGCGATCTGGATCATAAGTCAATGTTCAACAGCTGAGGCACTCTGGCTGAGCTATTAAAAGCTTTTCATAACATAAGTTATAAAGTGAATGCAGGTAATTTAATACTCAACATATTTTGAAAATCTAATATATAGAATTTAAATATAAATTATGTAATTTTATTACAATCAAAATAAGTTATATTACAAGTCACAGTCTCAAAAAATGGTAAATAACATTAGATAAGTGTTTAAAAGAATATAATTAATAATAGACATTGACTTCATGACAATAAAAGGATTTTACTATTCAATAATTGGTTGCTTTCAAAAGTTAGACATAAGAGAAGCACAAAGATGTTTTTCATTTTTCACAGATAATTATATATTAATAACAGTAATTAAAAACTAGAAGTAACCAAAATTCCCAACAGAGTAATAATGGATAAATAGATTATAGTATTCGCTTTCCATGGAATATTATGCAACCATTAAATATGATATTTGATGAAGCATTTTTAAAAATGTGGATAAATGTTTGTATTGTAATATTAAGTGTTAAAAACATTTTGATGGATGCCTATTGCTTTTCAGTGCATATACAGTTTCCTTTTTAGAAATGAAAACATATATTATACTGTACATACTCAATGACAGCCTGATTTTCTATGTGTTTAATATTATGACTTTTTTCAAGCCATTAAATATTATTCTACAACATGATTTAAAAAAACTGTAGATTATTACATTTTTTAGATGTCCATAATTAATTTAAGCAATCTTTTATTATTAGACTTTTAAATTTTCTCTTTTAAAAATAATGATTTGAATCTCCCTTTCTTTCCCTTCCTCCCTCCCTGTATGCCTTTCTCCTTGTCTTCTTTTCTCTCTCCTTCTTTAAGCTAAATTCCAAGAAATTGAATTATCAAGTAATATAAACATTTTATGTCTTTTGATTATTTCCATATCTTAGATTCATATATTCCTAAAAACTTATTTTTATTTTTGTCTGTCAGTGTTCAAGCTCCCCTGCCCAATGCCTAAAGAATGAAGACATCAATCCCACAGCCAAACACATTTCCAACTCATGTTGTTTAGCATGGGAGGACAGTCTCCTTGAACCTGGCTTCCATTTTTCTTACTTTGTTTATCACTAATTCACCATATCCATGGACTTACAACCCTTTCCATGTTCCTTGCTGTTCAAGTACACTGAGTCCCCTTCATGTTGTCTATCTATATAGACTTCACAATTTATATATAGTTCCCAGCTCTGCCAACCAGAGTTTAATTCTTGGCTCATGAATACTTGCTTTAAACATTACATGCTTTTCATTTAATGAGAGCAGTGGATCCAGTCACTTATTTCCTCTACAGTTGCTTATTAACAAGAGACATTCTCTAGAAGTTCCTTTTCAAATCCTGGAAGAGTTACACCCATAAGGTGTTTCAAACACATATGCTAATGCACCATCCTTACACTTGACCACCAGTGAGAATCACAAAAGTATTCCTACATCAACAACTTGATAAATCTTTAGGCTAATGGTCTTTAAGCTGTTCTAAGTAAAGGAGATGGTACATTCTGGTCTGTTCTGAGGATTTTAAGAGACAATACCAGCTTTATGATGCAAAACTCTGACACCTTTAGGGCAGGACTCGTTTCCAATATTTTTCAGCATTCCACTTGGCCAAATGGCATGGTTTTAGACATAAAGTAGCTACTTGTCCCATTCTTGTTCGATGGTATGCTAAGTAAACCTGAAAGACGGTAACAATAAATTCCTGTGACTAATGGGGTGTCTTACTCAGTCCAGCAGATCTTGTCTAGCAGCTCCTTCATCGTCATGTGGTCCCACTCTTCTGCAAGGGGTGCCTTCCATGGGGCATCATTGGGAATCTACATTCACATGAGGATTTGGGGAGGAGAAATTTAATTTTATACTTTAAATAACTATTTCAATAATATTAAAAACTTTAACTTAAAGAAGGAAAATATGTTTTCCAAATCTTCCAGTAGAGACTTTTACTACAAAGCCAATGTTTTCTGTGTAGCTTTTCTATTATTGATCTATACCACGTAACCCATATTTAATTTATGATAAAACTTTCTGCACAGTAAATGAAGGCTATGTTGCCTGGCCAGCATGGCTCAGTGGTTGAGCATCAACCCATGAACCAGGGAATCACGGTTCAATTCCCAATCAGGGCACATGCCCAGGTTGCAGGCTTGATCCCCGGTGGGGGGCATACAGGAAGCAGCGAATCAATGACTCTTTCATCACGAATGTTTCTATCTCTCTCTCCCTTTCCCTTCCTCTCTCTGAAATCAATAAAAACATATTTTAAAAAATGAAGGCTATTTTGTAATTGGTCTGTTTCCAAATATCAAATACTAAATAGTAACTCTCAGTAAAGGTTACTTATTTAGGGAGAACATTTATAAATTCAACTTCTTAACAAAGATTAGACAGGTATACCAAATCACATCTAAACTAGAGTTTCAGGTCAAGTTCTGTGTGTATTTTCTGGTGGGTTGCTGGTTGGGCAGGGTGGTGACTCAAAGACCCAAAAGTCTTATTTTGCTATGACCTGAGGATTTTCTAGGTTAGAAACATCATAGCAGTCTGTTGGGTATCTCATTGCTTTAGAGGTTAGAAACAAGTTCATTTATTCATTTCACAAATCTTTACTGAGAGTTACTATGTGCTACACAATGTGCTAGGCATTGATGATATGTTGCATCTCCTTTCTTTTACGGACTAAACTTATTATGAAAAATACAAATGCAATCACAAAAGCTTTAAAAAGCTTTACCTCTTGTCCCATGTCATCCATTGTCCGCCAAAGGTTGTTATGATCTAAGTAGGTAATTGGATTCCACACAGGTGGGAACGGGCCCCTGAATTTGTATGATTTTCCCTGTGAGTTACAAAGATATTTTTTAAAGGAAACATTTACCACAATGTAAAATCAGTTAAATCTGCCATGTAGAACGTCTGCAAACAAAATTATGTTATCAATATGTGATACACTCAAGTGTTTTAGTTCCTTGTGGCCTTAGAACCCCACTTAACTTTTTAGCAAAAAGATTTCAAACAAAATCCTGTTACCTAAATAAATTTGGTGCCACAATAAACATAATGAAAATTTATTTCTGAAATTGGAACCCTTACCATGTAAACTTTAAATGCCAGTACAGAAGTGAGGTTATCTAATGTAATCTCATTTGTCAATGATAATTGCAAATATCTGAGTCAGAATATTTATGTGCTTAGAGGATCAGAAAATTACAACTATAAACATTCTACAAGGTAAAAAGGGGATGAAAAGCCAATCACAAAAAAGCAACCATCTGTAGGAGTAATCACAATATAGGGCCCAGAAAGCTTTCCCAAAGAATAAGATGTGCTAGCTCAATTCAAAAGGTCCCAGAGATCAGCAAGTTCAAAGCAGAAAGAGACAACTTCCCACCTCTCCTTGAGACTAGTTTATACTACCTGGTTCTCCCAACAAGGTAGGGACACCTCAACACAGAGATAAAGGGAATACATATCTCCAAGGATAAATAATAAGATAGCCTATAAGTCATCTCTAGGGAGCTTAACTCACCGATGCACAAAATATAGGGGCATGTACAAAAATAACTTCGGGTCCATTTGAAAACCTGAGTCAAAAGTCATCTTTCAACTGAATCAGAGAGAGTGACTCAAGGTCTACAGTTAACTGGAATCTCACAACTCTCAGTTATTCAGTGAAGATTCATCTCATGTTGATTTTTGTAGGCAGAGAAACTGGAGTTGCAAAACAAGGAATTTCATGTTTGTTTCTTTTTCTTGAAGATTTATTTATTTTTAAAATTTATTTTCAATTAAAGTTGACATATGATGTTATATTAGTTTCAGGTGTACAAACCTAGTGATTAGACATTTATATACCTTACGAAGTGACTACCCTGATAAGTCTAGTACCCATCTGGCGCAATATTATTGACTATATTCCTTATGCTATACTTTATATCCCAATGAATATTTTTATAACTGAAAATTTGTACTTCTTAATCATGTTCATTCTTGTATTAATTCTGTGGTCATGTTAGTCTTCTCTCTCCAAGAACATAAGGTTCTCAGGGAAGAGTTACTATACAGGCTTACATTTTTTATTGTATTAGTCAGGGTTCCTAAGAAAAACAGAACCAATAAGATATGTGTGTGGGAGGGGGGAAGAAGGAGATTAATTTTAAGGAATTGTTTCAGGCAATTGTGGAGACTTGGCAAGTCCAAAATCTGTAGGGTAGGCTGGCAGCCTGGAGACCCAGGGAAGAGTTGCCATTTAAGTCCAAAGGCAGTTTGCAACCAGAATTCCCTTGGGTGAGGCCCACTGACATTATGGAGTATAATCTGCTTTGATCAAAGCCTACTGATTTAAATCTTAATCTCATCTAACAAATACCTTCACACAACCTATGGGCCCATCAATAGATGAGTGTATAAAAAAGCTATGGTACATATATACAATGAAATATTACTCAGTCATAAAAAAGAATGAAATCTTAACATTTGTGACAACATAGATGGACCTAGGAGGTATTGTGCTGAGTGAAATAAGTCATACAGAGAAAGACAAATACCATATGATTTCACTTACTGTGGAGTCTAAAGAACAATATAAACAAACAAAACAAAAACAGAGAAGGGGCTGAGAATTGCCAGAGGGGTGGGCAGTCGGGGAATAGGTTCAAAAGGTGAAGGGATTGAGAAGTACAGATTGGTAGTTACAGAATAGTCACAAGGATGTAAAGTACAACATAGGAAACATAGTCAATAATATTGTAATAAATATACATGGTGCCAGTTGGGTACTGGAAATATCGAGGGAACACTTTGTAAAGTATATGATTGTCTAACCACTATGCTGTACACCTGAAACTAATACAAAATAATATTGAATGTAAATACATATATTTGATTATATATATAATCTAAAATAGCATTTGATGAAATATCTAGGTTTTGTGGTTTAGCCAAGTTGACACATAAAATTAACTATTACACTTCTTAAGTTTATTGAGGTATAATTTACATATAATGAAACCATTTTAAAAGCACAATTTGAGGAGTTTTGACTCATGTATGCATCTTTGTAATCATCACTACAATCAAGACATACAACATTCCCATCATCCCAGAAAGTTCTCTCTTTTCTTTTTCAAGTCAATCTCTGCCCCATTTCTGGCTGCAGACAACCACTGATCAGTTTTCTGTAAGTATAGATTGGTTTTGCCTGCCCTAATTTTTTAAAAAATGGAATCAAGCAGTATCTCTGAGTCCACGTTTACATGGTTTCTTTTGTTCAACATGTTCTTGAGCTTTGTCTATGTCGCAGTTTGCTTCCTTTTATTGACGAGTAGTATTCCAATGTAGGGATATACTATAGTTTGTATATCCATTCCCCTGTTCATGACTATTTTCAGTTTTGATCTACTGTAAATAAGGTGCTATGAACATTCTTGTACAGGTCTTTTTGTGTATATGTTTTCTTTTCTCTTGGGTAAATGCCTAGGAGTGGAATGGCTGAGCTATATGGTGGGTGTATGTTTTACAAAGTGGTTCTACCAATTCACATTTTCACCAGCAATGTATGAGAGTTCTACTTGCTCACATCCTGCCCAATACTGGACTTTTCTTTTATTATGCTTTAAATACACTTTTTATTTTAAAATAATATTAGATTTACAGAGAAGTTGCAGATATAGTACAAAAAATGTTCATATACCTCTCAACTAGTGTTCACTAATGTTAGCATCATACATTTATCAGAAACAGGAGACTGACACTGGTACATCACCACTAATGAAACTTGAGACTTTGTTCGGATTTTAAAAGTTGGTTGACTAATGTCATCAAGTTTCCTTGGTTTCCTCAGGTCTGTGACAGTTTCTCAGTCTTCCCTTCTTTTTCATGACAGCTTTGAAAAATACTTCTCAGGTATTTTGGAGAATGTCCTTCAATTTGTACCTGTGTGGTTATTTTTTTGTTCATTTTTACACTGGGTTTGGGGGTTTGAGGGGAGAACACAACAGAGGTGAAGTGTCATTCTCATCACATCATGATATCCACCAGACTTATCACTTGATTGGTAATGTTAACTTGATTCTTTGGTTAAGGTGGTACCTGCCAGATTGCTCCACTATAATATTAGTATTTTCCCCTTCCCAATTTTGATTCTTTGGAAGACACTCACTATGTTCAGTCCATCCTCAAGAGGAAATGATGGGAAGTAATTCTACTTCCTACTGGGAGAGTATCCACATAAATTTTAAAAACTTTTTTTGAAGGCAGATTTGCCTCTTTCTTCCTGTTATTGATTTATTCAATCTTTTATTTGTCAGTATAGGCTTATATATATTTACTTTATACTTTGAATTAAAATCCAATACTACATTATTAATTTTTTTGCTTGAATTTTTCCACCTGTGGCCATTGGAAAGTTCTGTGTCCTTTTGACATTCTTCTATCCTTTTGTTTCTTGAGCATTTCCTTCATTTCTGGCACTAGAAGATTCTCCAGGCTCATCTTCTACTGTCTCTGCCCCAGCCCTAAATTTTTCCATTTCTCCAAGGAATCTTTGTTCCTTTTATCAAAATAATGGTATTTAGAAACAACTTCTGACTGCTAGGTATATGCTGGCTTTAAAAAAAAGTTTTATTGAGATGCAATTCACATATCATACCATACAATTTGCATGCTGATTTTTAAAAACCTCTATGTATGCCTCCATCAGAGCTCAGCACATAGAACTTACTCAGTAGAAACCTATGGATTGATCCATGAGCTCACTCTCCATAAAGGACATGTGGATTCCAGTCCAGCTCTGCCTCTCCTAAGCTGATTAACACAGAGCAAGTTAGTTGCATAGTTATCAATCTTTCCAATTCAATGTTTCTTGGCTCTATCATCTTCTTCCAAGAAGTATGCCCAGATTACCATGAACAGCTGGGTTAGGTGGCCTTCTCAGTGTCTCAGAGTTCTCCATTTACCTTTCACCTGCCACTAACTTAACTGCACCAGCTTCATGAATTTCCAATTTTTGTCACCCATTGGACTCTAAGCGCCAAGAGCAAAAGCTGAAGCCAGCTTACCTGAGTCAAGTCATGGCCCTGCCACTCACTAGCTATGTTAAGTTGCCTAACCTCAGTTTACTCATATGTCAGATGGGATGACAATAACTCTCTCATAGATATACTGGAAAAATGAAATTAGTTGATACAGGTAAGTTACTTTGAACAGTGGCTGGCATGTTGTAAGTTCTCAATAAATGTTGTTATTACTACAGCTAACTGCTGTAATTATAATCTTTGCATGCCTAGGACCTGTTGACACAGATTGCTGACACAGTAAATTCACAGTAAATGTTTAACATCATCTCAGCTATATCACCTTTGAGTGATATAGAGGAGTTCAAAGCAGCCCCAAGCTCATTAGAGGTCACTTCAGGGAAGGTGATCACATGTGGAGAGGTAAGACAGGACTGAAAGGCAGACATCTCCACTGGTAGGGAGAAGGCAAAGCCCAAGATTTATACTAGATGTAAATGTTATATATCACATCATACATATGTAAATATGTATACATATATGTGTATTGTATTTCATAGAAATTTTAGAAAACAAAGAAAATTATGACGAAACAGTAAGCATTCATAATCTCACCAAGTAAAACTTTATCATGTCTATTACATTTCAGCATGTTTTTTTCATCTTTTCATATAGTTTATACATTCTACAGTTGAGGTCTTGTTATACATACTATTATTGTCCTGATAATTTTCAGTCAGTGTTGTATCTTAAACATTTCTCATGCTATTCATTTACTTATTAGGTTTACTTTTCTTATTATTACGTAATATGCACAGACCTGTAATTCTCAAACTGTGGTCCAAGGATCCCCTTAGGGTCCCTAAAACACATTCATGGAGCCTGTGCATGTCTGGTCTCCCTTTCTAACCACACAGGAGGGAAGGTTTTCTTCATATATTTCAACCAAAACAACATATTGCAACAGCTTGAATGCCAACACAAATTTGAGAACCCAGCTCTCTCCTGTCAAGCCAGATGTGAAAGAGATATGTAAGAATGAAAATCAATGTCACTTACTTGATTTTTTGTTTTAGAAACTTTTTTTCATAAAAGTATTTTAACTTGTAATAAGGTTATTGTTATTTTAGAATGAATAGATATTGTTAAAAATTCTCAGTTTCAATTCCTAATATGGGAAACATAGAAAGAGTCACATGAGGAAAAGCTACTTGAGGTTATCAATAATTTTTAAGGATGTAAAAGTGTAAGTGCTGGAATAGAACTGAGGAAAAAATGCAAGATGACTTACAAGAGGCCAGCAGAACTGATTCAACTAGGCTCTGAAACTTGATAGCTGCGTGACTACAGGCAAGTTGCTCAAAATCTGTTGTTCTCTTATCTTTAGATTTGGAATAATGATACCCATCTCACAGGGATATTGCAGAAATTAACTGAGATTATACAGGGCAAACAGGATGCACTCATTAAATGGATGTTGCTGACCATTCCATGATCATTATGAATTTTCCGTCATTTATACAGCCACTACCTACCCATAAATCCATGTCCACATTTTTTATTAACCTCCTTTAGACACATTCCTAGAATCAGAATTCTTACCATGCAGATTTATGTGTGACTTTTTAAAGCAGGCTTGCTGAAAACAGCAATCAACTTGATCATCACATGGTCGTATTTTGTAGCCTGTGAACTTCAGTGGGCTCAGTAAAAACATCTGAAATCCACCTTCTGGATTCTCCACCTAACAAGTGGGGGAGCAGCTCTCAGAAACAGTCTGGCTTGGTGACATGCACCTCACTAATATCAGCTTCAGTGCTCCAGATGTCCTGCTCTTCTCTTGACCCTTGTTCTCTGAAAACAAAAACCCTACACCCTGATTTATGTCCTATATGGGAAACCCCTTTGACGTCTTATTCCTGATGCTGACCCTGTCTTTGCCAGTAGGAACAGGTGGCCTGGCCCTTATTAGATCCAGCTCCTTGGTCCCTACCAAGGAGTTTTTCCTCTGCTGTTCGCGGGAGTCTTGATTTTCTTATTGTGGGGAGCTGGAGTAGGCTGTTCAGGCCTTGAGAACTCAATCATTTTTACAGCTGTTGGCAAAGACTACACTTGGGCTGTGAAGCTTTAATTTTGATCTATATTTTTGTTTGGAAGAAAAGAAATTTCACCTTCCCCATGAGGAAGGTGGAGAGGGAGTGCTGAAAGCTCTACTTAGGCAAATGGCTATCTTCCTCTGTTCATGTGTTCACATTTCTAAGCACCTGGAGTTGGCATTGACACTGTCTTCTGATTGTACCATTACATGGGCAAAACTGGAGGGAGGCACAGCCAACAATGGCAATGATTTGGAAACTGCCAGCAGCACTGAAGCACATGAAAGACCTGGAATTGTCCATGTAGGGAGAAATGAAGAAGATGGGGGTGGTAATGTCTGAGAAACTAGGCAAAGCCTTGCAGGAGTAATAATAGCAAATAATAACAACAACAGCTAACACTGACTGTTTAGTCTGTTCAGGCCTTGTTCTGTGAACTTTACATATATTGATTCATTAATCTTTGCAACATCCTCTTCAGATGGAGAAACTGAGGCCTAGAGAAATGAAATAATTATTTTCCCAAGGTATCACAGCTAATAAATGGCAGTAGGATTTAAATTCAGACATTCAAAGGCCAATGCACTTGATCATAAAGCTTTCCAGTCTCTTAATTATAATTATTAAACACCACTTGTCAGACTCCGGGCTAAAAAAATTAATTATTTTATTTGATTCTCACAACAACCCAGTCAGTCAGTAAACTGCTAATTGTATGTTTCATTTTACAGACGAGTTCTGATGCACAGAGAGGATGATAAACTTGTTCAAGGTCACATAGCTTGTATGCCGTGGAAAAAGAATTTAACCTCAGTTTTGTGTATTCAGAATTCAAGCTCTTACTTAGATCTCTTCTCTATGAGCCACTGCTCACTTGGTTTAAAGAAGATCTCTGGAAGCCACTTAGAGCCAGTGACTACTTGAGATTCTTAGAAACCATGTAGACGCTAATAATGGGTTCAGTGACCAGAAATCTTTCCTATGGCTGTTTTTTCTATTCCCTGGCAAGGACCAGTCCAACCCATTCTCAAATGGCTACTACATCAGTTCATTTACTCATTCATTTAGCAAATATTTATTCAGTATCTCCTATGTACCTGTCACTGTTCTGGGTTCTGGGGGCACAGTAGTGACAACAAGCAAAAGTCTCTGCTCTCCTGGGAGCTTACATTTTAATATGTGCCAACAAAATAAACTAACAAAACAGACATTAAACACAACAAATAAAATCACGAAGTATATTAGAAAGTGATAAATGCTGTAAAAAAAAGAAGAGTAGGGAAGGCAAAGAAGAAGTATTGGCAGTTTAGGGTTGATTGCAATTTTTAATGAAGTGATCAGAGAAGAACTCACTCAGAAGATGATATTTGACTGAAAAGATAAAAGAGGAGAGGGAGAACATTATGTGATTATCTGGGGGGTGAGACTTTAGGCAGAGGCCCCAACAAGTGTCCTGAGATGTGATTATAAATAGACTGCACAAGGCATGGGAAGGAGACAACTTTATCCTATCTCTTCTTCTACAGGAATGTCTCCTTGCTCGCTGTAACACACTCAGGATCTTGACCCTGTTCTCAAGTTTGCCAGAAGATGGCTGAAAAGGAGATAACCTTTGTGCTCTAGTCAGGCAGTTTCCCTGATCTCAGCAAGCCATACACCACTGCATTATTGCTGCATCTTTCCTCAAAGGCTCTTAGCTTTCTAATCTTCATCAGTGCAAAGCTTAAGCCACTTTCTATGCCCAACGCAAGACTCACCTTTTCAAGAAGGCTTCTGAAATTCACCTCACCTTTGATCAGTGTTCTAAAGATAAACTTTACTCCATTTTAAGTCCCTACCATATTAGCTTATATTTGCCCAAGTTATCTTGATACTATTCTCTGGTTATTCTAAGTGGGTATCTCTTCTCTCTCCAGCTACTTCAGGAAAGTAACCAATCATTTGTATCCTCCTACCTCCCATAATGCTTAGAGTGTTATATATTCAATTGGTGTTTGAGAAGCATTGGATAATTGGCTGAATGGCGCTATTACTAAACGTTTGTGTCCCTCCAAAATTCATGGGTTGAAACCTAACCCCCCAGTGTGATGGTATTAGGAAGTGGGCCTTTGGGAGGTGGTTTGGTCACGAGGAATTCCTCATGCATGAGATCAATGCCCTTATAAAATGACTCTAAAGAGCTTCTGCAACGTGAGAACACAGCAACACCAAATCTTCACCTTGGAGTTCCCAGAACTGAGAGAACTCAATGTCTGTTGTTTATAAGCCACCCAGTCTATGGTATTCTGTTATAGCGGCCCAAACTAACTACGGAAAATAGTATTAAAAGAAGAAAAGAAATTCTTCAGGGCCTGAGACAGAGTCTGATAATGCTTTCTAAAAACAAACAAAATTAATTTCTTCTGAAAAAAATTAAAATAAGTGTTCAAACTAAGAATCTGAAAATTGTAACTCTTCTCCCGAAAGACCTAATCAATGTCTTTGTCCCTTTATCCTCATAATATGTTGTAAATACACCTGCCAAGAGAGACAAGTTTGAGTATCCCAGGGGAGAGTCTCAAAAATTATCTCACAGAATTTCCTCAAAGAATAAGAGTGTGTTGAGAAGGATGCAGGGTTTTGTGCCCCTAACCCTCTGCTGCTTATATCAACCATTTTCAGTCATATCACATTGCAAGCCATCAGGCCACATCACTGATGCCAAGAGGTTGTTTGCAAAGCACAACAAGGCCCACAGTTAAAATCCATTTTCCTGTGCCAATTTTTTCATTCTTTCATAACCTCATAAGTGGTTATTTGATCAAATAACACAGGTATCTAAAATATCCCAATAAATATCAACCCTTTATTTAAGGGAGGTAATTTTGAACATCCCCTATATATTACTTAACATGCACCAACACTAGCAAAATACCAGAGTGCTCTGGCTTTGAATAGTGCTTTAGTTTTTTCAGGAGAAATCTTGGCTCAAATAAAAGCCTGTACTATAACAATGTTAGGAATTATAAGAAAGCAGAAACCTTAAAACAGTGGTTCTTGCCCTTCTCTGGGACAAGGACCCCTCTGAAAATCTGTTGAAAACCACGGGATCTCTCCAGTAAAGTGCACACATACAAATGATTCTGTACATAAAGCCTGGGAGTGTATACCTAAAGCTTATATTGGGCCTGTCCCCAAGAGTCCAAGGAATTGAGGTTGAGAAAGTTTGATGAAAATACCAAGCATTGGTGAGATTAAGGAGCAACCAGAACTCTCATCCCCTGCTAATGGAAAACTGTTTGCCAGCACCTACTAAAGCTGTGCATGTATATAGTTTCTGATCTACTTCTAGGTACACACCCAAGAAAATGTTCTTCAAACACATACATGAGAATGTTAAATGTCCATTAACATTAGTATGGACAAATACATTGAGTTGCATTCCCACAATGGAATACTATACAGCAATGAGAATGATCTATAACGATCCATAAATAAAAACCTGATACTATGTTCATCTGAAACCATGTTTGGAGGACAGAGGAGATTCATAGCAAAGAGTTATGATGCCAAAAGGGTAGCTATGCTTTAATCGCATACCTGAAAGTTGTTCTTGGTGAGTTCATTTGTTAGGTCAGGTCACTGTCCCATGGTGATTAACTGAAACACCACTGAGTCTGTCTTAATAACACATCATTGACCACAGGGGCGTTCAGGTTACTGGGAAAGAAGGGGCCTGTATAAAACAGGTGCTTTTCTTCTGTTACTGTGGGATGAGGTGCAGTGGGGAGGCAGAAGTACTCTGATAAAGGACAGCCCTCAGCCAAGTAATCTGATAAAGGACAGCAATCAGCCAATAATAATATGGATTATTATTAAAGAAGACACTTGCATCCATCTAGAGGCCAGAAAAAGAGCTACACATCCCAGTTGTTAAGCATTGGTGCCTTTTAGAATTATGAGGTCCTTTGCATAAAGCAACTATTTAATTTCTATGCCATGCTTAGTAACAACTACCTTTTGGTAAACACTTATCATGTGCATGGTAGTTCTCATATATCATTCTTTTTTTGTTTTTGTTTTTTTTGAGCCTTATTCTGCTATTTATTAATTTATTTAAATTTGCCTTTATTGTTGAAAGTATTAAAGATGCCCTCCTTTTCCCCTATTGATCTCCACCCCCACCCAGGCCTTCACCACACTATTATCTGTTTCCATGGGTTGTGTATATATGCATATAAGTACTTTGGTTAATTTCTTCCCACTTTCCTACCCCTACCTAAGATTTGTCAGTCTGTTCCATGGTTCTATGTCTCTGGATATATTTTGTTCGTTAGTTTCTTTGTTCATTAGATTAAACATATGAGTGAAATCATGTAAAGCTGGATCAGGAAGAATCAGAAAACATGAATGGGCCAACAACAACAGATTAAATCAAAGTAGCAATCAAAAAACACTCAGCAAACAAAAGCAATGGTCTCGCTGGCTTCACAGGGGAGCTCCAGCAAGCATTCTACTTCTTATTAGAGCAGTCCTTTTAACATTTCTTGCAATACTTGTTTGACTGCGATAAATTCCTTCAGCCTTTTTTTGTCTGGGAAACTCTTTATTTCACCATCTATGTTGAATGATAGCCTTGCTGGATAGACTATTCTTGGTTTCAGATCCTTGATTTTCATTACCTTGAATACTTCATGGAATTCCCTTCTGGCCTCTAGAGTTTCTGATGAGAAATAAGCTGACAGCCCTATGAGAGCTCTTTTGTAGGTACAAACTGCTTTTCTCTTGCTGCTTTTAAGGTTCTCTCTTAGTCTTGAATTTTTGGCATTTTAATTATGATGTGTCTGGGCATGGGCCTCTTTGTATTCTTCTTGCTTGGGGCTCTCTGTGCCTCCTGAGCTTGTGTGACTTTTTCCTTGACCAGGTTAGGGAAGTTGTCTGCCATTATTTCTTAAAACAACTTCTCTATCCCTTGTTCACCTTCTGTTACTCGTATAATGTGAATATTGTCATGCTTCAAGTTGTCCCAGAGCTCCCTTAAGCTGTCCCCTTTTTTTTTAACTGTTTTTTTAAATCTTTTTAGATATCTGGTGGAGTGCTTTTTTCTACCCTGTCTTTTAATTCGCTGATTTGATCCTCAGCTTCCACTAATCTGCTGTTAATTCCTTCCCATATATTCTTTATTTCTGCTATGTCATTCTTAATTTCTTTCATAGTTTCTTTATCTATTCTCATGCTGATGAGCATCCTTACAATCATTATTCTGAACTTTATATCTGATAGGTTGATTTTCTTCATTTTATTTAGCTCTTCTTCTGGAGAATTATCTTGTTCTTTCATTATGGACTTGTTCTTTTGTCTCCCCATTTTGGCTACCTGTTTGGGCTTGTTTCTGTGTATTAAGTAGATCTTCTAGAACTCCCAGACTTTTTGGATGGTCTCTGGTGCAGGTCAAAATCAGATGCTATTTGTGACTGGCCTTGGGTACCTTGTTTGGAGCTTTCAGTTATCCACAGCTTGTGGCTTCCTTTGCTGGGACTGGGTGCATTTGGAAAAGACAAAGCTGTGCACCAGATCAATTCAGGGAGGGAAGATGGCGGAACTGTGAGAAGCAACAGAGCACCCCGCTCACAGCCACAGACCTGATTTACTCCTAAAATCCTATGTAACCAGCTTGAAAAAACCAGAGAAACATACCTGAGTGGATGGAGTGTGAGTGGGGAGCACTGAAGAAACATCACGGGGTCTGGTAAGAGGGGGGGGGGTGTAGAAAGGGGGAGTCCCCCTGAAGTCTGTGCTGGGTTCCGAGCCTGGAGGCTTGGAGGCTGCAAAACTCCCTCCCCTCAGGAGTGTCGACTGGCCTCCAAAGCAGGAATTCCACACCCAGAGCAACAAGAGGGTAAGGAGGGTCCCACGCACAGGGCAGAGGGACCCAGGGGAGCGGTGAGTCCGTGAGGAGGGAACGGTGCCTTCCTAGTAAACAAAGCCTTTAGTGGTGGCTGCGACCGGCATCTAGTGCTCGGGGTGCCAACCATAGGGAAGGCTGTCCCAAGGTCTGTGGCACCCAAGTGGTAAGGGACCAGAGGACTACGTTGAGCAGCCACACACGGGGACCCTCTGCTTCCCTGTGGGGAATTCTGTTGAGCCCCAGAAAGCACTGAATCTGCATGGCGTGGGGGACGGAAGGAGCCCTCCCTGCCCTGAGCTCCTGGTGCCTGGAGGCTGGGATCTGTGACCAACGCTGAGGGTGTCCTCTGGACCTGAGCTCCTGGTGCAGAGAGGCTGGGATCTCTGACCATCCCTGAGGAGCGGTGTGCTGGCACATAAAGCCACTCCAGCTTTGCTGAGACCGGCGGTGCAGGGAGCTGAATGGAGCTGACTTTGGGTCCCCTCCCGATGGGTGCCTTGGTGCGCAGGTGGCAGGACCTTGCAGGGTGGACTCTCTGCCTGTGTGTTGCTTTGTGCATTTGCAAGTTTAATTGCAGAACTGGTTCCCAACTTCCCGGTGTGCACAGCGCTGACAGACCAGCAGAGGCTGGGATTGGGGCCTGCACAGTAGACGGTCTGAGGGGCGAGCCTGGGGCGACCAACCAACCAGAGCTGAGCAGGGAGAGGAGGAGCCCGCCTGCCTCTCCCATAACCAGGAGCACCGCCCCCACAGGAAAGGGGTGGGTCCCACTTACTTAAGCCCCAGATACCCCTGCAGGGCACAGTCCTGAGGGGGAAGGGAAAGCAGCTCACAGGAGGCCTTTACAAGAATAAGACTCTCAGGGACTGTTGTTTGGGAACTGGAGGAAAAGCTGAAAACCCCTGATAGGGGCTGGGCAGGCAAAGGGCTCACCACAATGTGTTTTTAATTGAACCCACTGAGCCCAGGCTGCCGAAACAGCCCATACAGAAAAAGGAACAGGCTGAAATCAATCTGAAACTGCGGCAGGTAAGAGCCTGGGAACTAGAATCAGAGGACAGGGTAGGGACGGAGGAGCTGGCTGTGGAGTAGAGACTAAAACTAACTCACGCAGAGTGAGCGCCTGACAGCGATACCTCTAAGGGGAGTGATACCCTGGGCTACACTAGGCACCCTGTACCCTAAAGACTCTACAGAGAACTCTGGAGTATGACCAGGCAACTACAAGGTTGCAAAATAGCTGACAAGAGGAGGTGGTCCATGGAGAGCCTCAGATAACCATCTACCTAAGGACACCAGAGCCAAACCTAGGCGGCTCCTCACATTGGCTGATACACAAGTACCTCCCAGGAGAACTGAAATCAGCATACAAAACAGTGACCCTCAGATAACATAAGTTTCCCAAAAGAAACTCACCTGATTGACTTGTTTTTTTTGTTTTGTTTGGTTTTGGTTTTTTAGGGTTTTGGTTTTTTAGGTTTTTGGTTTTTTTCTTTGTTTTTTGTTTGTAAGTTTGTTTATTTTTTCTCTTTTTTCCTTACGAAGAAGAAAAATGGGAGAAAATTTGTTTTTTCTTAGTTTTTAAATTTAATAATAATTTTTTTTCAATTTTTTAAAAACATTTTTTTAACTAAATTTTTCCCCCTCTTTTTTATAAAAGAATTTTGTCTTGCTTAGCTTGTTTTTAGTTTTGTTTTGGTTATTTGTTTTGTTTTGTTTTATTCTTGCTTCTAACATCAAGACTTTCTGGATATCCCTGCTTAACAACTGGGACTTTATCATTATAACCAAGTTTACTGCTTTCCTCTATAGTTTTCCACAAATCTCTTACTGGACTCCCTCCTTGCCTGGGATTTATCTCTTTCTCTCCTCTTGATCCATTGGTATAACTTTTTTTTTCTTTTTCTTTTTCCTTTTTCTACTTTTCTTTTATTCTTTCTTTATCCTCCCTTATGTCTTCCTGTCTTTTTGTTCTATTGTTATTTTCTCTTATTCTCTTTATTGTATTTTTGCTTTCTCATTTTCAACTATTATCCTATTCCTATTGTCTCCCTTAATTTTTTTGAATCTTTCAGAATCTTTTCTCTGCTTCTGTTATCTCCCAGTAGCTTCTCTATTTTTTACATTTTAGTTTATTATTTTCTAAATTTTCACCACTATTAACAACAATATAGGGCTTTCTCTCTCTAAGGGTTACTTTTCTTTCTCTTTCTTTTTTTTTAAGCATTTGTGTGTGTGTGTGTGTGTGTTCTCCCTTCTCTCTCCCAGTTCTCTTTTCACGTGGGTTGATTTCATTGTGACTGTCAAGATATTTTGTAAGATACCCCTTGTTTCCTGGAAGTTTAGTTGTGTATTGTCCTGCCTTGCCAGCACCAGTACAACAGCTTACATGACGAGGTTGGGGCTAAGACACAGTTAGCCAACCTGAGAGAAGGGTCCTCCCAAGGACTGATCAACGACAATCTAGACCCAACCACAACAGGAGAACATAAAGAAACCACAAAAGGGACACCCACAAAAGGGATACACCTAGAGCAAAGAGCTCAGAAGTGTAAGGAAAACACACCTCTGGGCTCCACTGGACCCACAAGACAAAATCCCATCCCACAAGACTGGGGGACAGCAAATATATCTAATATATAGACACAAACACTAAGACCTACCAAAATAGGGAGACAAAGAAACAACCCCCAAATTAAAGAAAAAGAAACATCGCCAGAAAAAGACTTTGATGAGATGGAGTTAAGCAAGTTATCAAAAATGGAGTTCCGAGTATTGATGATGAAGATGTTCAAGGAACTTAAGAAGACACTAGAAGATAAGATTAAGGACCTTAGTGAAAACATGAAAAAAGAGATACATACCATAAATAAAACTCAGACAGAGATAAAGAATGCTGTATCTGATATCAAGAACGCACTGGAAGGAATTAAAAGCAGGCTCAATGAAGCAGAGGATAGAATAAGTGACTTAGAAGACAAGGTAGAAAAAAATCACACAATCAGAGCAGCAAAAAGAAAAAAACAATTAAAAGGCATGAGGACAGTCTAAAGAAGCTTTGAGACACCAAGAAGAGAAACAACATTCGCATTATAGGAATACCAGAGGGGAAGGAAAGAGAGCAAGGGATAGAGAACTTGTTAGAGGAAATAATGATAGAAAACTTACCTAGGCTGGTGAAGGAGAAAACCACACAAGTTCAGGAAGCACAGAGGGTTCCAAACAAGAGGGACCCAAAGAGACCCACTACAAGACACATCCTAATTAAGATGGCAAATGTAAAGGACAAAGAAAAAATATTAAAGGCTGCAAGAGAGAGACAAGCAGTGACCTACAAGGGAACCGCCACAAGGCTGACAGCTGATTTCTCAACAGAGACTCTTCAGGCCAGAAGGGAGTGGCATGAAGTTCTCCAAGAAATGAAAAGCAAGAACATGCAACCAAGATTGCTTTATCCAGCAAGGCTATCATTTAAATTTGAAGGTGAAATAAACAGCTTCCCAGACCAAAAAAAAAGCCTAAAGGAGTTCAGTACCACTAAGCCAGCTTTGCAAGAAATGCTAAAAGGACTGCTTTAAGAAAAAGAAGGACTAGTGAGAGAAAGGTACATCAGCATAAAGGGGGAAATGGCATCAAATAAGCATATATCAAGAGTAACCTTAAATGTAAACAGAATAAATGGTCCAATCAAGAGACAGAGCAGCTGAATGGATAAGAAAACAGGATCCAAGTATATGTTGTCTACAAGAGACCCACCTGAGAGCAAAAGATTCACACAGGCTAAAAGTGAAAGGATGCAATAAAATACTCCATGCATATGAAAGTAAAATAAAAGTTGGAGTAGCAATGCTTATTTCTGAAGAAATATACTTCAAAATAAAGACCACAGCAAGAGACAAAGATGATCACTACATAATAAGAAAAGAATCAATCCAACAGGAGGAAATAACCATTACAAACATTTATGCATCCAATATAAGAGCACCTCAGTATATAAAAAATTTCTTGGGGGACTTTCAGGGAGGGATTGACAGCAACATAATTATAGTGGGGGACTTTAACACCCCACTGTCAGCCTTGGACAGATCATCAAGACAAAAAATCAGCAGGGAAACATAGACCTTAAATGACTCACTACACCTAATGGATTTCATTGACATTTACAGAACATTTCATCCCAAAGCAGCAGAACACACATTCTTCTCAAGTGGACATGGAACATTCTCAAAAATAGACCACATGTTAGGACACAAGGCAAGTATCTACAAATTCGGGAAGATTGAAATCATATCAAGCATCTTCTCACATCACAATGCCATGAAATTAGACATCAACCACTATAAAAAAAATTCAAAAATATTCAAACACATGGAGGCTAAATAACATGCTATTAAACAGTGAATGAGTTACCAATGAGATCAAGGAAGAAACGAAACACTTCATGGAAAACAATGAAAATGAACAGAAAACAACCCAAAATCTATGGGACACAGTAAAAGCAGTTCTATGAGGAAAATTCACAGTATTACAGGCCTATCTCAAGAAACAAGAAAAAGATCTAATGAACCATCTAACACAACAAGTAGAAGAACTAGAATGAGAACAGCAAGAAAAGCCTTGAGGAAGTAGAAGAAAGAAAATAATAAAGATCAGAGCAGAAATTAATGACGTAGAGACTAAAAAACAATAAAAAAGATCAATGAAACCAAGAGCTGGTTCTTTGAAAAGATAAATAAGATTTATGAACCTTTAGCCAGACTCACTAAAAAACAAAGAGAGTGGACCCAAGTAAATAAAATCAGAAATGAAAGAGGAGATATAACAACTGACCCAACAGAAACGCAAAGGATTGTAAGAAAATACTACGAGCAACTATATGCCAAAAAACTGGACAACATGGGTGAAATGAACAAATTCCTAGAAACATACACCCTTCCAAAGCTGAATCAAGAAGAGGCAGAAAACCTGAATAGGCTGATAACAACTAAAGAAATTGAAGCAATAAAAAACAAAAAACAAAAACTCCCAGCAAACAAAAATCCTGGACCAGATGGATTTACAGGCGAGCTTTACCAAACATTCAAAGAAGAATTAACACTTATTCTACTAAAACTATTCTAGAAAATTCAACAGAAGGGAAAATTCCCATGCTCTTTTTATGAGGCCAGCATCATCTTAATCCCAAAACCAGATAAAGACACTACAAAGAAAGAAAATTACAGGCGAATATTCCCGGTTAACATAGATGTTAAAATCCTCAACAAAATACTAGCAAACCAGATCCACAATACATTAAAAAGATCATACACCACGAAAAAGTGGGATTTATTCCAGGGATGCAAGGCTGGTACAACATCTGCAAATCAATAAATGTGATACATCACATAAACAAAATGAAGGACAAAAATCATTTGATAGATTCAATGACGTGGAAGCATAAATCAGACTAACGAATGTCAGAGGGATGGAGGAGGGCGGGTGAGTGGAGGGGAAGAGAGTAACCAAAGAATTTATATGCATTTACGCACACCCCAAGGACGCTGACAATGGTGGGGAGAGGATCTGGAGAGGGGGATGGGATGGGGTGGAACGGGTCATTGTGGAGAAAAAGGGACATCTGTAATATTTTTTTTAAAAATTTAAAAAAATATCATATGATCATATCAATAGATGCAGAAAAAGCATTCAACAAAATCCAGCACCCACTTCTGATAAAAACTCTCAGCAAAGTGGGAATAGAGGGATCATACCTCAACATAATAGAGGCCATATATGACAAACCTACACCCATTATACTCAGTGTTCAAAAACTAAAACCATTTCCCTTAAAAAAAGACCAAGACAGAGATGTCCACTTTCACCACTCTTATTCAACATAGTAGTGGAAGTCCTTGCCACAGCCATCAAAGAGGAAGAAAACATAAAAGGTATCCCAGTTGGAAAGGAGGAAGTAAAACTGTCATTATTTGCAGATGACATGATATTGTACATTGAAAACCCTAAAGACTCCAACAAAGTACTACTAGATTTGATAAACGAATTTGGCAAGGTAGCTGGACACAAAATCAACATCCAGAAATCAATGGCATTCTAATACACCAACAATGAACTTTTAGAGAGAGAAACTAAAAAACTATATCATTTACCATTGCAACTAAAAAAAAAAAAAAGATACCTAGAATAAACTTAACCAAGTATTTAAAATACCTGTACTAGAAAAACTATGTGACACTAAAAAAAGAAATAGAGGAATATAGAAAGAAATGGAAGAATACACCATGCTCATATATTGGATAAATTAGTATCATTAAAATGTCCATACTACCCAAAGTAATTTATAAATTCAATTCAATTCTTATTAAAATACCAACAGGATATTTCACAGATCTAGAACAAACATTTTGAAAATTTATATGGAACCCAAAAAGACCCCAAATAGCTGCAGCCTTCTTGAGAAAAAAGAATAGAGTGGGAGGGTTCACTTTATCGGATATCAAACTGTACTACAAACCCATTGTAATCAAAACAGCCTCATGTTGGTAGAACAACAGGCATATAGATCAATGGAACAGAATAGAGACCCCAGAAATAAACCCACACCATTATGGTCAGTTAATATTTGACAAAGGAGGCAAGAGTATCCAATGGAGTAAAGGCAGTCTCTTCAATAAGTGTTGCTGGGAAAATTGGACAGATACATGCAAAAAAATGAAACTAGACCACCAACTTTCACCATACACAAAAATAAACTCAAAATGGATAAAAGACTAAAAAGTAAGTTGTAAAACCATAAAAATCCTGGGAGAAAACATAAGCAGTAAAGTCACTGACATTCCAAGTAGTGGAATTTTCACTGATACATCTCCTAGGGCAAGAGAAACAAAAGAAAAAATAAACAAATAAAACTACATCAAACTAAAAAGCTTCTGCACAGCAAAAGAAAACAGCCTCAAAATACAAAGGAACCCCACGGTCTGGGAAAACATATTTTCCAAGGATGTATCTGATAAGGGGCTAATTTCCAAAGTGTACAAAGAAATCATACTACTTAGCAAGAGGGAGACAAACAACCCAATTAAGAAATGGGCAAAGGAATTGAGTAGACACTTCTCCAAAAAGGACATACAGACACATGAGAAAATGCTCAACTTCTCTAATCATCAGAGAGATACAAATTAAAACCACACTGAGGTATCACTTCACATCTGTAAGAATGGCTACCATCAACAAATCAACAAATGACACATGCTGGTGAGAATGTAGAGAAAGGGGAACCCTGGTACACTGCTGGTGGGATGCAGACTGGTGCAACCACTATGGAAAACAGTATGGAGGTTCTTCAAAAAATTTAAAATGGAGCTGCCTTTTGACCCTATAATCCCACTTCTAGGAATATATCTTAAGAATCCTGAAACACTAAGCAGAAAGAATATATGCCCCCCTATGTTCATAGCAGGGCAATTTACAATAACTAAGATCTGGAAACAGCCCAAGTGCCCATCAGTAGATGAGTGGATAAAAAAAGCTGTGGGGCATATGCACCATGGAATACTACGCAGCTGTAAAGAAGAAGGATCTCATACCCTTTGGGACAGTATGGATGGACTTGGAGAATATTATGCTAAGCTAAATAAGCCAGGCAGAGAAAGACAAACATCACATGATCTCACTTATATGTGGAATCTAGAGAACTTAATAAACTGATGAACAGAATAGATTCAATGACATAGAAGCCTGGATCAGGCTGTCTAATGTCAGAGGGATGGAGGAGGGCAGGTTGATGGAGGGAGAGAGATTAACCAAAGAATTTATATGTGTATATCCACAACCCAAGGACATGGTCAATGGTGTGGATAGGTACTGAGGAGGGGGATGTGATGGGGTTGAATGGGTCAATGGGGAGAAAAAGGGACATCTGTAATATTTTAAACAAAAATTTTAAAAAAATAATAAAAGATAACTATCAAATTATACTTAACATTATATTTAGCTAAATGATGAAGAGAATAAAAATTATCTTATTGATAGGTTTGGATAGGCCCAGGAAAAAATACCTAGGTATCATACTTTTAAATGCTACTAACACTTGGACAATTTCTTCTTTTATTCAGTAAAAATGCATTAACCACATGGTATTAGACAGGAGCCATGTAACACTCTAAAGATACAAAAATAAAATATGACATTATTCCAGGCTCAAAGAGCTTTATAGTCCAGTTGGAAAGGCTGCTCCACGAAAACAGAGACTTATGGCATCACAATTAAAGCATGGTACATGGCTGGCTTCGTGACGTTATCTGGCTACATGGCTGTGTATTCCAAAGCTCCTTAGTGGAACCTTGAGTCTTTTGGTATAGGAAGCTATTTCATGGAGAGCAGAATAAGCAAGGTTCATGACTGCATCTATCTTATCCCAGACATACCTGTGCTTTTCCATCCAGAGCCATTGTATTAGCCAGGTGGCAAAGTCTACAGAAGCCCCAATAAGTAAAGTTTGGCCTAAAAACATTAAAGAGAAGAGTGCACTACCCAAGCAATCAATGTGGTGGATGCTGTGATAAGCTTGCCCACATCCCCATTCAGAAACAAGAGACCTAGTTCTTTACTTTCTTGGAGTATTCCTGGAAGGTAGCCCTTGGTTCTTAGCTCCCTTCAAGGATTTCCTTAGCTGCAGAAAAACCACTTTGTCCAAGGTTAGGCCACCTTCTCTGTTCAGCTCACTTTCAGTGACTGACTGATGTGAGGAATCATCCGATCTTTAGAATTCCTTGCAGGGTTGTCTGAGGCTTCCATTGAAATTACATCACAGTTTGATTACTCCCTCTGCAGGCTCCTGCCTCTTTCCTTTCTTATCCATAGCTCTTCACCCCCAAAGCACCCTCAAATAACCCTCTTGCATGCTAATCTCCATCTCAGAGTTGGCTTCCTTGGGACCTCCAGGACAACAGCCATTCATTGGAATGTGCACAACAGATTCTAGCAATGTCAAAAGAATCTCAATCCCAGGGCTCTGGGGTGGCCCAAATCTCATGAAAAACTTCTAGACTCAAGCATAGTGGGACCTCATATGAGAATGGGAGTGTTTTATTTTGAGAGTATTAGTGGGGGGTTCCCAATCTTTTCTCCATGATCCTCACCAATGACTTGTTAATGAAATAAAAAATACACCTGTATTGCTATGAACATATTCAGACTGAATGGAGAAAACTGAGAGGAGAAAGTTTGTAAGCCAATGCAAAGCATACAAGGCAAAGCTCATTTTTACATTATAGATGATAATTTTAAAATCCCATTAATGTTATATAAAAGTTTGTGCCAGCAGCAAGAGTAAATTTGCCATATTAAAAATGGACCTTAAAAACCCCAAAACTCTTATTATATGTTTTTGAGTTATTTAGGAAATGACCTTGGAGTTAAAATCCACATGATATCCAAATTCCAATGAATTTTAAATAAGTCTAAATATTGAAATCTTCTCTTCTATGCATTTTAACATGCTCTGGCAGTTGCATTAGCTTACATGTAATCTTATATTAGAGAAAAGAACACTTTAATCTCACTAAAAGACTTCATAAAATCCTCCATAAATAATTTACACAGAAAACATTTTTTCCAGCTCTAATATTCCAGTTTAATTAATATATTTAATGTGGTTTTTCATAAACAACAATATAAAGTGCTTGTTAAAATAACCATCTTTAAAGAGTTGTAAAACTGCATGATTGTATAGACATGCTGTGGTCTGAAAAAATTTACTACAGAAGTATCATATTGTGATAATATATACTAGGTCTTTGTCCCAGTTCCTGGCACAAGAGTTTCAAAACATTTGGAATTTCCTGCATGATGAGGGTGAGAGGACTGTCTTTTATTATTTATAACAAACCTTTTTAAACCTTACCTGGGTTTATGTTAATGAGATGACTTTTTGTGAACCCCTAGATAGCTTCAGGATTTTCAGAGGAACCAACCATGTGATTAGAAGCTTGGCACTTTTAACCCATCTTTGGACCTACAAGGAGTGGTGAGAGGACTGGAGATTGATTTAATCACCAATGGAGAATGATTTTCATCAATTATGCCTACATAAGGAAACCTTCATAAAAATCCCTAAAAAAGGGAATTCAGAAAGCTTCCAGGTTGGTGAACAAGAATGCATCCACGTGCCTAAAGGGTGGTACACATAGTAAATGTATAAATATTGACTAACATTATCATTACTGTCCATATACTGTTCTTTCTACAAACGGTATTGCCAAACGTCATTTAGAGGTTGAGAGCATTGACTCAAGTAATGACCTTTGGTAAATTACTTTACATCTCTGACACTTTCATCATCTGTTAATGTGGGAAGAGGCACAGGGCTGAGGTGAGGATTAAATGAGATAATATACATAAAGTGCTTATAAGGATATTATTATTATTTTAATAAATACCAAAATGCCCCTTTACAAACACTTCTTGGGCCTCCCATGAAAAGAGGATCTCTGAGCCCTTTAGAGGAATCCCACTGTATGAGCCCACAAATAACTTGCAGCAGAAGGTTCAAAGCTTCTTGCCCTTACAGCACCACTCAGAATGCTGGGATTTACCAACAGAAAAATTAATTTCCAACTGCTCACCCCAGCACCACTTTGTCATGGAATGTACTCATCCAGTCACCTTCTCTATCAAGACCTTTCTGAACCTCCAGACCTGGACCCTGAACTCCAGCCTCAGAATGGAGTTCAGCTAATCCCAAACAACTGCACCATTTTCCTAGCCTAACTACAGCCTCTCTGGGGTCACAGGTGCAGGACAACAGGTGCATCACTAGTCTTTCAAAGATATTATCCAAATGCTTTTGATGTCCCTAAACTATAGAGAATAATGAAAAGATAAAAAGCTCTTTGTAGCTCGGCTGATGTGGCTCAGTGGTTGAGTGTCAATCCATGAACCTGGAGAACATGGTTTGATTCCCAGTCAAGGCACATATCTGGTTTGTGGGCTCAATCCCCAGTAAAGGGAGTGTAGGAGGCAGCCAATCAATGACTCTCTCATCACTGATGTTTCTATCTCCCTGTCCCTTCCTCCCTCTGAAATCAATAAAAGCATATACATATATATATGTGTATATATATATATTTTTTTTTAAAAAAAAGCTCTTTGTAATCTGGGTACAGACACAGTACAATATAAACAAGGAGTTGAAAAGAGGAATTAAGACTTCTAAACTAATGATTTTTCTCAAAATCAGGTTTTCCTCAGATGTAAATTATTACCATCTCTGGGTTACCAAACTATCATTTTGAAATCTAAGAATATGTGATAGTCTAAGTCTGGAAATATTGTGTCAAAAAAGCAATTTATATATATGTATATACACAGATATGTATACATATATACATATATATATTTAAAACCCTCTTAAAGGGTTTCTCTACCACATAAGATTTTTTTAAATGGTGAAGTTACCTGATATTTACAAAGTCATTTATATATATTATCATATTTAATGTCCATGACAAAACTTGAAAGTAGAAACTAACAGCCCCACTTTACAAACTAAGAATTGAGGCTTCTACAAAGCAGTAAATTATATGCCCAGAATCTATAGTGAATTTACTGAATGTCCAAAGTGTTAACAAAGGCCTGTGACTCCAGAGCTAGTCTGCTTTTCTCTACAGAGAGGTTTTCATTAGATGGAAATTTATATCCTTGAATTTATCCAACACAACACATATTCTGCTCTCCATTAAATAACTCATCCAGTTCCACAGTTAGGCTCTGATTAATGCTGGTACAGATGCTAACTTTTCACTCCATATATTGTTTAGAGAAAATGTTTACTCTCTCTAATGGTACAATAAAAAATGATGATTCACTTAGATAAGTTGGAAGATTCTTCCTAAAGAAATTCAATGCTTTGAAATAAGAACTCCACTTTGAAATAATTCAAAGACTTTATGTATAAATAGAAATGTCCCCTTGGCCCCCAAAGGAGCTTTGCTGCTATGAACATTAATCCATTGTGGTAAAATTGTGTTGACTTAAGGAAGAGTCACTTTTTGAGGCAGTGAGAAAGCTGCTGAGGAGATCCCAATTAGAAGAATATTCTGGGGTCTAGTAGAGAAATAACGTAGCAGGAGAAATCTGGAATGAGATTCAGATAAGGGAAAAGGCAAATCTGGCAAAGAGGCAACTTGTGAATTTCACATGTAAGACACATTGGAGACACTTTAAGAGAATTCCAATCTTACCAGCTGGACTAAGATGAAAGGGATACCCCAGAGGCATCTGATTATTTGAAAAAATTATTTTCAGGAAGAAAGAGTTTTCAAAAAAAATTCACTTATGGGGTACTTTGGATTGATACTCTTATGCTTAAAATTTTTTTAAGTGCACCATTTCAAAGGAGAAGTCAAGAGCAAGAAGAAAGTGAGTAAGAAAAATAAAGATTGTGATTGGCAAGCATCATAATTAACCACCATCACCACTATCACCACCACCTCCACCATCAGCATCAACACCATCATCATCTTCATCATGGCAAACACTTTCTGAACATTTGCTCTGTATCAAAGACTCTTTCAAAGATTTTACAAATGTAATTCATTTATCTTTTTCAATAACTCTCTAAGATTTATTATTATGTTCATTTTTTATATTAAGAAATATAGGCACTCCTTGGTTAAGAAATGTGCTTTGAATCACACAGCTAGTACGTATTAAGTTGCTGGAAATTCAAATCTAAGCCCTCTGGGTTCTCGGCCTATGATCCCAATCTCTGTAATATTAAAGATGGACTGGTTGTTTTATCTTTTGACTTTCCCCCCTAAATACTCTTGATAACACATATTTCTCAAGGCTATGAGGAACTTTGATAAGATAATGCCAACATGTCTTCCAGGTGCTGGAAGATATTAGCAATAGACCATTGGGACAAAGGTTATTTTTTTCATAGTGAGGAGAGACACTCTTTAAGATGTATTGTATAATTCATGGCTTCTCTTCAATTTATAAGCATTTACCTCTTTTTCCTTCTTGACATTGTATTAAACTGTCTCATCTTTTCCATCTTTGAGCCTATGTATTCAAGGCCAGGAAGTCTCTTACCATACGAGTATTTTCTTTTTCTTTGATAAGTTTCATTTAGACTCACTCGAAATTAATGTATTAACTTAGAAAGTTCCTAAAATACCTCCAACACCATTCTTTTTAAAAAATTTATCACCATTGTTGAAAGTATTATAAGCGTTGCCTTTGTTTCCCCCGTTGGCTCCCTCCACCATCACCCCAGCCCCCCCCCCCCCAGGTCTTCACCATTCTTATGCATAGCTTCAATTTTAAAATTTCATTCAAGGATATTGTTTCATATGATTGCTTTAAATTCCAAAGCAAGCCACAGGGTGTTAGTTAACTTATGCTGACCAAATGTAGGTTTAAATAATGACCACAGTAATGAGAAATACAGGGTGGTCTAAGTGTAGTTTCAAAATGCTCCTCTTCAAAATTACTGAATGTCTGCTGACATCCCTTGTTTCCCAAATGTACATTTATCAGTTTGCACAGAATACTATGAGCTTCAGAACTGGAGAACAGAGCAAGATGCTAAGACTACTGTCATCATCAATTAATGAAATGAAGTTATATAACTAATTGTGATGACAACTTAAGGCTTCACAACATGTCCTAAATTTCACTTTTATGAGAAGCTCCAGGGTTGAAAGAGCCATATATTCTTAAAAATCATAATATATGGCATTTTTATTCCAATAGGTTTTTGATTAAATGAAAGAATGAAGAAAGATGATCTCCCCTTAATAGAAAAAGGTATGTATTCTTCTTTTGTATCTGCCCCAAAGAAAGAGCAAAATGGTGATTAACATCTGGGGTGAACTGAAATCTAAGAAAAAGAAATAAATACATATTCATGCATTCGTGTGTGCATATGCACACACAGAGATTATTTATTTACTAATGAGAAAACTTCTGTAGAATATTACTTTTAAAACAAAAGTTAGATCATGTTACTTCTCTATTAAAACCTCCCAATGGTTTCCCTTAACACCCAAGAGTAAAAGCCAATGTTCTTATAACTGCCTATAGACCCTCTGCTATCTAGTGCTGGATATTACCTCTCTGACCTTCCAGTGTTGTGTTGGGCTCATGCATACTGGCTCACAAGACAAACTGATTGTGCTCATCTCTTCTCAACTCTGTATTCAGTAATGATAAGTTGGTAGGCTGACATGAGCCATGGTGAAGTATTTATACCATGAAAATCCTACACATGAGAGTTAGGTTTTTGGTGAACTGTCATCTTCTCAGCAAGGATCTACCTGACTACTATATTTGAATTTGGACCCCACTGTCTCACGCCTTCTGATAATTTTTTTAAATACGGCTGAGAAAATGTTTTATTACACATAGCTTTAATGTATATTAGAGATTAAATAGATCTGGTTCAATAATTCAAACCCTTTGTAGACATGGGAACTGTAACAGATTTTGCAAGCTAGAGCTTTTTGTGGTTAAAGGAATTATAACTCCAAAATATATTTGAAAATCAACTCATATACCCATTAGAGTTGAGTGTTAAATTAAAAATTAACATTTTAAAGTTTCAGGCAATTAACTTCATTTTAAGAAAAATCCATATTTTATACCATTTTTTATTTTGCATTTAATCATATTTCTTGATTGTACCTGTTACTACAAGTGGAAAACAATATAAAATCAAACATAGTCAATTCCAATTCTATCTTAGGTATATAAATTGTTTTTTCTATATATTTTATTTGTTTTTTATCGCCTTTCCTGCCCAGCTAACATATAAGTTCCATGAGGGCAAGGATTTTTGTATATTTTGTTTGCCTCTGTATTTGTAAATTTATTTGTAATTTAACTGTGGACAAAGAAAGAAGTTTTCAGTTTGGGGAATTTTAGTGGGAACTGGTGGTGTATGTATTGAAATGGGGGTGGGGGTCCCGGTTTATTGACATCATATGAGTTAAGCATCTATTTTCTTATTGTACTAGATTACTTATAATAAAAATATTTTAGTTTTACCCCTAAAAGCAATACCAAACCAAGGTCTACCCAACCGTGCTCTAAAAAGGACAAGTTCACATATCGACATACTATATGCCAGGTCCTTATCCAACTGTTAGATAACATAGTGGACAAAATAAATGCCGGAGCAGCATGACTTAGCGGTTGAGCATTGACCTATGATTCAGGAGATCAAGGTTTAATTCCCAGGCAGGGTACATGCCTGGTTGAAGGTTAGACCCCCAGTCTGCAGCTTGCAGGAGGCAGCCAATCAATGACCACTTTCTCATCATTGATGTTTCTGTCTCTCTTTCTCTTTCTCCCTTCCTCTCTCTGAAATCAATAAAAATGTATTTTTAAAAAAATAGAATAATGAGAGGGGAAGATGGCAACACTCTGACAAGAAGCACGTAGCCCTTGCTTCCAGCCAAGGACTGGGTTTACAGCTAAAATACTGCATAACCAGCTCAGAAAAATAAGAGAAATATACCTGAATGGACATATTTCTAGTAAGGAGCCCTGAAGAAACATCATAGAGTCTGGTAAGAGAGGGGTGTAGAAAGGGGGAGTTCTCCCTGAAGCCAGTGTTGGGCTACGAAGCCTGAGGGTTAGAGGCTGCAAAGCTCCCTCCCCTTGGGAGTGTGGACTGGCATCCAAAAGCTGGGATCTCAAACTTGGAGCAGAGGAGAAGGGAAGGAGAGCCCACCCACGTGGAGCAGAGGGAGGAAACGGCACAGTGCACCTATGAAAAGAGGGCCAAGCTGAGCCTTCCCAGTGAGACAACCCAATGGCATCAGTCAAGGCAGGAGAGTCTCACCCTGGCTGCTGACCACAGGAGAGCAGGAGAGGCTGTTGCACAGGGTGTGGCTTCCAAATAGAAAGGGGCCAGAGGGCTGCACTCAGCAGTGACATACAGGGACCCTCTGCTTTCCTGTAAATCATTGTGTAGAACCCCAGAAAACATTTGAACGGTGTGGCGTAAGGAAGGGGAAGAGAGCACTCCTGACGCCAGAGAGGTGTTGGGACTCCAGCCACCGGAGCTGCTGGTGGGGTGCATTGGAGATTTTTGACCTGCTCTGAGGGGAGCTGAGATAGCGTGCAAGGAGGTACCCTGGCTTTACTGAGATCAGCTGTGCAGGAGGCCTTTGTGGGGCTGACTTTGTGACCCCTCATGCTTGGTCCCGGGACGTGGGGGAGCCAGGACCTCACAGGGCTGCTTCTCTGTCTGTTTGTTGGTTTGTGCATTTTTATTTTTAATTTTTTAAAAAATTTTTTTAAATTTTTTAAAATATATCTTTATTGAGTTCAGAGAGAGGAAAAGAGAGGGAGAGAGAGAGATAGAAACATCAATGATGAGAAAGTCATTGATCAAGCCTGCAACCCAGGCATGTGCCCTGACTTGGAATCGAACCCCGATCGCCTGGATCCTAGCTCGACGCTCAACGACTGAGCCATGCCTGGCCGGGCAATTTGTGCATTTCTGAGTTTGTGACTGCTGAACTGGAGTATAACTTCCTGGCTTGATTTGGGGAGATGCACCTGCCAAAGCTGGGATTCGTGTCTGCATTGTGGAGAGTTTGAACTGAGCACCCTGTGAGATCAGCCAACCAGATCTGGGAAAATGAAGGTGGTCTACAGAAAGTCTCAGAACAGCCAACTATCTAAGGACACCAGAGCTAAACCTAGACAGCTCCTGACATTGGCTAACACACAATGTCAGCCAGGAGAACAGAAATCAGCATACAAAACAATGAGCCTCACACAACATAAGCTTCCCAAATGAAACTCATCTGATTGACTTTTTGTGTTTTAGAAAAAGAGGGAAACATTGTTTTCTTTAAAATTTTTAATTGTTTTTAATTTTTTAATTAATTTTTTAAAAAATTGTCTTACTTTGCTTTTTTTTTTTAGCTTTGTTGTGTTTTGTTTTGTTTTTGTTCTATTATCAAGATTTTCTTGATATTCTCTGATTTATTGCTGGGATATTATCATTATAACCAATATGGTTATTGCTTTTCTCTATTGTTTCTCCCATATGTCTTATTGGCCTCCTTCCTTGCCTTTGCTTTACTTCTCTCTCTCTCTTCCTGTTCCATTGACATAACTTTCTTGCTTTTCTTTTATTTGTCTCCCATTTTATTGTCTTCCTGTCCTTTTGTTTGTTTGTTTATGTTTGTCTCTTTATCTTATTTTTATTTTTTAAACATTTTCCTATTTCTACGCTCTACCCTTATTTTTTTTGCTTGCACTTCTTTCCTTTCAGAATCTATTCTATGCCCCTTTTATTTCCCAGTAGCTTCTCTATTTTTTACTTGTTATTTTATTTTGTTATTATTTATTATTCTTTTCTTATTAACAATAATATGCTTCCTTCTCTCTCTCTTTCTCTTTTTGCTTTAACATTTGTGTTCTTGCTTTGCTCTCCCAGTTATACTTCCTCTAAGGTTGTTTTCATTGTGATTATCATGATATTTTGTAAGTCACTGCTTGTTTCCCAGCAGCTTGGTTGTGTTTTGTTTTTCCCTGTCAGCACCTCTATGACAGCTCACATGTCGTGGTTGTGGATGAACCTCACAGTTAGCCAACATGACAGGAGAGGCCTCCCAAGAATGGATCAACAACAATCTAGACCCAATCACAACAGGAGAGCCCAAAGAACCCACAAAAGGGTCACCCACAAAAAGGACACACCTAGAACAAATAGCTCAGAAGTATAAGGAAAACACACTTCTTGTTCCCACTGGATATAAACTACAAAATCCTACCCCACAAGACTGGGAGACAGGCGCAAATATATCTAATATACACATGCAAACAATAAAAGTCACTAAAATGGGGAGACAAAAAAATAGTCCCCAAATTAAGAAAAAGAAAAAAATTATCAGACAAAGGCCTTGATGAGACGGAGTTAAGCAAGTTATCAGAAACAGAGTTGAGAATAATGGTTATAAAGATGCTCAAGGAAATTAATGCAAACCACAAGACACTTAATGGGAAGGCCCAGGAACTTAAGGAAAACACACAAAAAAAGCTAGATATGATAAATAAGAACCAGGCAGAAATTAAGAATACTATATCTAATATCAAGAATATGCTGGAAAGAATTAAAAACAGGCTGAATGAAGCAAAGGATAGAATAAGTGAATTAAAAGATAGGGTAGAAAAGACCATTCAGTCAAAGAGGCAAAAAGAAAAAACACTTAAAAAGCATGAGGACAGTTTCAGGGAACTTTGGACAACATGAAATGAAACAACATTCTCATCATAGGGGTTACAGAGGGAGAGGAAAGTGAACAAGGGGTAGAGAATCTGGTGCAGGAAATAATGACAGAAAACTTCCCAAAGCTGGTGAAAGAGAAAGCCACACAAGTTCAGAAAGCACAGAGGGTCCCAAACAAGAGGAACTCAAAGAGACCCACTCCAAGACACATAACAATTAAAATGGCAAATGTTAAGGACAAAGAGAGAATTTTAAGGACTGTAGGAAAGAAATAAACAGTGACCTACAAGGGAACTTTCATAAGGCTGACAGCAAATTTCTCAACAGAACTGCTTCAGGCCAGGAGGGAGTGGCATGATGTTCTCAAAATAATGAAAAGCAAGAACATGCAACCAAGACTGCTTTATCCAGCAAGGCTATCACTTAAAATTGAAGGTGAAATAAAGAGCTTCCCAGACAAAAGAAGGCTAAAGGAGTTCAGTACGATCAAACAAACATTGCAAGAAACGCTAAAAGGACTGCTTTAAGAAAAAGAAGGAAACGTGAGAGAAAGGTACATCAGCATAAAGGGAAAAATGGCATTAAATAAGTATATGTCAATAGTAATCTTAAATGTAAATGGAATAAATGCTCCAATCAAAAGGCATAGAATAGCTGAATGGATAAGAAAACAGGACCCAAATATATGCTGTTGACAAAAGAAGAACCTGAGAACGAAAGATTCATACAGGCTGAAAGTGAGGTGGAGGGAAAAAAATAGTCCATGCAAATGGAAAGGTAAAAAAAAGCTAAAGTAGCGGTACTTATTACTGACAAAAAAGACTTCAAAATACAGACCAAAACAAGAGACAAAGAAGGTCACTACATCATACTAAAGGGATCAATCCAACAGGAGGAAATAAACCTTATGAATATACATGCAACCAATATAGGGGCACCTAAATATATAAAAAATTTCTTGGTGGACTTTAAGGGGGAGATCAACAGCAACACAGTCATAGTGGGGGACTTTAACACCCCACTGTCAGCACTGGAAAGATCATCAAGACAAAAAATCAACAGGGAAACAGAGACTTTAAAGGACACACTACATCTAATGGATTTAATTGACATTTACAGAACGTTTCAACCCAAAACAGCATAATACACATCCTTCTAAAGTGCACATGGAACATTGTCAAAAACAGACCACATGTTGGGGCCCAAAGCAAGCCTCTAAAAGTTCAAGAAGACTGAAATCATATCAAGCATTTTCTTGGATCACAATGCCATGAAACTAGAAACCAACCACGATAAAAAATCTTAAAAATATTCAAACACATGGGGGTTAAATAGCATGTTATTAAACAATGAATGGGTGAACAATGAGATGAAGGAAGAAATAAAATCTTCCTGGAAAAAAACGGAAATGAACAGACAATAATCCAAAATCTATGGGACACAGTGAAAGCAATCTTGAGAGGAAAGTTCACAGCATTACAGGCATACCTCAAGAAACAAGAAGAAATTCTAATAAACTATCTAACAGTACAAGTTAAAGGCTTAGAAAGAGAACAACAAGAAAATCCTAGAGTAAGTAGAAGGAAAGAAAGATCAGAGCAGAAATTAATGACATAGAGACTGAAAAACAATACAAAGGATCAATGAAACCAAGAGCTGGTTCTTTGAAAAGATAAATAAGATTGTGATGCACCTTTAGCCAGACTCACCAAGAAACACAGAGAGAGGACCCAAATAAGTAAAACCAGAAATAAAAGAGGAGATATAACAACTGACCCAACAGAAATACAAAGGATCGTAAGAAAATACTATGAGCAACTATATGCCAACAAACTGGACAACCTGGGTAAAATGGGCAAATTCCTGGAAACATAGAAACTTCCAAAGCTGAATCAGGAAGACTCAGAAAACCAGAATAGGCAGATAACAACTAATGAAATTGAAGTGACAATCAAATAACTCCCAGGAAACAAAAGACCTGGGCCATATGAATTTACAAGTGAGTTTTACCAAATATTCAAAGAAATAACACCTATTCTCTTCAAACTATTTGAGAAAATTCAACAAGAGGTAAAACTCCCAAGCTCTTTTTATGAGTCCATCATCATCCTGAGCCCAAAACCAGATAAAGAAAACTGCAGGCCAATATCCCTGATGAACATAGATGCTAAAATCCTCAACAAAATACTAGCAAATCAGATCCAGCAACACATTAAAAAGAGCATACACCAAGACCAAGTGGCATTTATTCCAGGGTTGAAAGACTAGTATAATATTCACAAATCAATAAATGTGATACATCACATAAAATAAAATGCAAAAATCATATGATCGTCTCAATAGATGTGGAAAGAGCATTCCACAAAATCCAGCACCCATTTTTGATAAAAACTCTCAGCAAACTGGGAACAGAGAGAACCTACCTCAACATAATAAAGGCCATATATGACAAACCTAGGGCCAACATCATAATCAATAGTCAAAAACTAAAATCATTTCCCTTAAAAATGGAAACAAGAGAGGCTTGTTCACTTTCACCACTCTTATTCAACATAATACTGAAAGTCTTTGCCACAGCCATCAGACAGGAAGAAAACATAAAAGGTATCCAAATTGGAAAGGAGAAAGTAAAACTGTTATTATTTGCAGATGACATAATATTGTACATAAAAAACCCTAAAGACTCTATCAAAGTAATACTAGATTTGATAAATAAATTCAGCAAGGTAGCTGTATACAAAATTAATATCAGAAAATCGACAGCATTTTTATACAACAACAATGAACTTTCAGAAAGAGAAACTAAAAAACAATCCCATTTACCATTGCAACTAAAAAAATAAGATACCCTGGAATAAACTTAACCAAGGATGTAAAAGACCTGTACTTGGAAAACTACTGGACACTGAAAAAGAAATAGTGGAAAATATAAACAAGTGGAAGAATATGTCATGTCCATGGATTGGAAGAATTAATATCATTAAAATGCCCGTACTGCCGAACGCAATGTATAGATTCAATGTAATTATTATTAAAATACCAACAGCATATTTCACATACCTAGAACAAATATACCAAAACTTTATATGGAGCCAAAAAAGACTCCGAATAGCTGCAGTCATCTTGAGAAAGAAGAACAGAGTTGGAGGGAACGAGGGAACACTTTATCAGATATTAAACCATACTACAAAGCCATTGTAATCAATACAGTCTGGTATTGGTACAACAACAGACATAGATCAGTGGAACAGAACAGAATCCCCAGAAATTGATCTATGCCATTATGGTCAGTTAATATTTCACAAAGGAGGCTAGGGCATACAATAGAGTAAAGGAAGTCTCTTCAATAAATGGTGCTGGGAAAATTGGACAGGTACATGCAAAAAAATCAAACTAGACCACCAACTTACTCCATACACAAGATAAATTCAAAATGGATAAAAGACTTAAATGTAAGTTGTAAAACCATAAAAATCCTGGGAGAAAACATAGGCAATAAAGTCACAGACATTTCATGTAGTGGAATTTTCACTGATATATCACCTAGGGCAAGAGGAACAAAAGAAAAAATAAACAAATGGGACTACATCAAACTAAAAACTTCTGCACAGCAAAAGAAAACAGCCTATAAATACAAAGGAACCCCACAGTATGGAAGAACATATTTCTCAAGGATACATCTGATAAGGGGTTAATTTCCAAAGGGTACAAAGAACTCATACAACTCAACCACAGGAAGACACAAAATCCAATTTAAAAATGGGCAAAGGACCTAAACACAATTCTCCAAAGAGGATATAAAGATGGCTAAGAGACATACGAAAAAATGCTCAACTTCTCTAATCAGAAAGATGCAAATTAAAACCACAATGAGGTATCACTTCACACCTGTCAGAATGGCTACCATGAACAAATCAACAAATGACACATACTGGTGAGGATGTGGAGAAAGGGGAACCCTGGTACACTGCTGGTGGGAATGCAGACTGGTACAGCCACTGTGGAAAACAGAATGAAATTTCCTCAATAAATTAAAAATAGAGTAAAGGCAGTCTCTTCAATAAATGGTGCTGGGAAAATTGGACAGGTACATGCAAAAAAAATCAAACTAGATCACCAACTTACTCCATACACAAGATAAATTCAAAATGGATAAAAGACTTAAATGTAAGTTGCATTTTTATCCAGTGATCCCACTTCTAGGAATATTTCCTAAGAATCCTGAAATACTAATCAGAAAGAATATATGCACCCCTGTGTTCATAGCAGCAAAATTTACAATAGTTTAGATCTGGAAAAAGCCCAAATGCCCATCAGTACATGAGTGGATAAAACAGCTGTGGGACATATACACCATGGAATACTGCGCAGCTGTAAAGAAGAAAGATCTCTTACCCTTTGGGACAGTATGGATGGACCTGGAGAATATTATGCTAAGTGAAATAAGCCAGGCAGAGAAAGACAAATATCACATGATCTCACTTATATGTGGAATCTAAAGGACATAATAAACTGATGAACATAACAGATTCAGTGGCATGGAAGCATGGAACAGACTGACGAATCTCAGAGGGAAGGTGGGGGTGAATGGGTGGGTGGGGAGAGATTAACCAAAGAATGTATATGCATATATGCATACTCTATGGACACAGACAATAGTGTGGTGAAGGCCTGAGGTGGGGAGTGGGTGCAGGGTTACAGGGGTCAGTGGGGGAAAAGGACATCTGTAATATTTTTAACAATAAAAAAAAGAAAAAAAAAAAAGTCATGATGTACATTAAAAAAAATAAAAGAAAGAAAGAAAAGAAAAAATTTCTGCCATCATGGAGTTTGCTTTTTACTAGGAGAAGGCAGATTAAAAACAAATATGATATAATGTTAGGCATTTGTATGTGCTCTGAAAAACAATAAAGCAGAAAAATGATCAATTCAGGATAGAGAATAGCAGGTTGGAGGGGAGTTACTCTTTAAGATATCAGGTTATCAGGGAAGGCCTCTCTGAGGTGGAGATATCTGAGTTCAGACCAAGAAAAAACACTCAAAGTGGAGGGACTATCAAGCATGTTTTGGTTCTCTGTTGCTACATAAAGAAATAACCCATGTGTTCTCATATTTCTTTGGATTGACTGGGTTCAGCTAGCTGACAACTGGAGGTCCAAGACAACTTCATTCCCAAGTCTAGTGTAGTGGTAAGAATGCCTGAAAGGCTAGATACAGCTGGGACAGGTGACCAGAGTGCTTACATCTGGCCTCTCCAGCATGGTGGCCTAGATAGAGTATTTGGACTTCTTACAAGGGGTAACTAAATGCTCCAAGAGAGACCGTTCCAAGAGAGAATTAGAACTTGCCAGTTTCTTAAGGCCTCTGCTCCTAAACTGAACCGACATCCGTTTCTCCTTCATGGAAAAATGTCAAAGACTATGTGGCCATCTTTAATCTGCCTCAAAGTGCAAAAACCCTGGAGTAGGAATAAACTTGGCATCCTAGAAGCAAGAGTGGCTGGACTAAAGTGAGCTGGGTCAGGTGGTTGGTGGTAGCATATCATATAGGTACTTGTGGACCATGATAAAAATTTAATTTCATTCATTCTTCTAAGTTATTTTTTATTGCTTTTCCCCCAGGGTTCTACAGTCAAAAAACCTTAGCTCCGGCCTAGATATATAGATAAGATATCAACAATGACCTGGGAGAAATGCCTGGAAGCAATAAGGGAGAAACATGAGACCCCTAAAACTGCAGCAGTACAACAATCCTGGCTTTAGAGAGAGAGGTAGCAGCTTAAAAACAACCTGCTGTTTTTAGATGGACTGTCATCCTTTCCAATCCAAAGGATCATTGTCATTAGGTATCATAATGATACCCTTCAACTGCCAAAACATCTATTCTACCTAGGTCATCCTTAAATATATAGTTTTATTTTCTTTTTTTCTGACTAAGCAGGAAGTTGTACATATAGAAATGCTTTTTCTCCAGGGGCCACAATGCACATGTGTGTTTGGTTCAACATGAGAGCCTAAACTATAGTGATTATGAATTGTGGTTTTTTTCTTGGGTTGCATGTGACTAGATGCTGTCTATAGCAACTGCCCTTAACATTTGTCAACTCTAAAAGGGAGAAATTGTAAACGTCAGCAGGAAAAGGTTCCAGATCACCCTGTAGCCCTTTGCTCAGAATTTTGCATGAAGCATGTGCTGAAAGATTAAATAAGTAAATAAACTACTTATCTTCGCTACAGCTCATTACCGTTGGAATCTTCCAGAAATATATTTTGAAATAATAGTAATTTATAGCATTTTGGGCCAGTTTCTGTGGTTTCTTCTGAGTCAGGGATAATTTAACAACTTTATTAAAATAATGATGCTATACAAAAAGATTTATGTTTTCCATAAAGTTATTTCCTTCAATTTATTTAGTGATATCCTTCAAGGGTTTGAGAAGTATTCAAAGCATTCTCTATGGCAACATCTCTGACCACCTCAACTTCATTTAGTTCCAACTTGCTCGCTGTCTCATACATGAAAAATCTCAAGGACATGGCATCTCCCCATGCACCTAGGAGAGTTTTTAGAAAGTGATTCAAAGCTGGTTTGCCCTTAGGAAATAACAGGCGTACAAGGAATTTCACTGTTTGTTTACTTCCAAGTTCTTTGTGAAATTGCCACAGTAAGTGAAATTAATCAGCATTATTCATCTGTTACTATTTCTGTAACATAGGGTTTATGTTGTAGGATCTAGGGATATGTTTTGTGCAGGTGTTTAAAAATTGAAGATGGATTAGAAATATTTGCAAAAATAGATGAAATCTGCTAACCTTTTAGATCTGTGCTGTCCAATACAGAAGCCACTAGCCATATGTGGCTATTGAGCACTTAGTATGTGGCTAGTCCAAAGTGAGATGTGTTATAAGTATAAAACACATACCAGATTTCAAAAGCTTAGCACAAAAAAGAATGTAAAATATCTTATTAGTAATGTTTTATATTGACCAGATGCTCAGATGATAATATTTTATATATTCTGGATTAAATGAAATCTACTATTAAAATTAAAATTAATCGCCTGTTTCTTTTTATTTTCAATATGGTTACTAGAAAATTTTATTTTTGTTTTTGTTTATTTTTAAATATATCTTTATTGATCTCAGAGAGAGGAAAGGAGAGGGAGAGAGAGATAGATAGAAACATCAATGATGAGAGAGTCATTGATCGAGCCCGCAACCCGGGCATGTGCCCTGACCGGGAATCGAACCCCGATCGCCTGGATCCCAGGTCAACGCTCAACCGCTGAGCTACGCCCGGCCTGGCACTAGAAAATTTTAAATGACATATGTGGCAGATGTTGTATTTCTGTTGGACAGTGTTGTTTTAAATTTTAATGAGAATTTCCAGATTTCATGTATATGTCAAAAAGGGGGGAAATGAATGCATTTTGATTATCTGAATTTAGGTCATTTAGAGATTAGTAAACTCTGACACAGCCACTGTATCCTGACAGCTCTACTAGAGAGCCAGCACTGCCACTTAGTAATCTGGAAGAAAGGGTCTCAACAGAGTCAGTTAATAACCACTGTCCCATATGCAGGATCTAAAGACATCACAGTAGAGCTGTAGGAAACTTAGAAGGTAACACAACCAGAAAGGAGATTTTCTTTTCTCTTTTCTATTATCTGTTTACCCTGTTTGTCTGGGTATGTGAATTTGTTGCAGTCAAATGCTGATGTCTTAGACTACTAATAACATAAGAAAAATATAAAGGAGAAGACTGAAATTAAGAACAGGATGAGTTATAGTTTAGTGTATAAGGAGCTTATGAAAATATTTTTAGGGTAAGTTTAGCGACCTAGCTCTCTTTGAAAAAGAATTTGTAAAGCTTTATCTTATCTGGTGTCCTGCCATTTAAATTCTTACTTGGTAGTAAGACTCCCCAGAGACTATTAAAAAAGCTGTTTGTTTGGTTTTTTTCCAAAAGAAAACAGACTCTAGCCTTCCTACAAAAACATTCTTAGTATCTTCAGTGTATCATAGCAGCCTTGTTGATGAGAAAAATGTTAATCAATGTCTTTCATTATCTTTTTTCTTTAAAAGTTCAAAGCACTAAGCAGGACAGGTACAAATATCCTTTTGCAAATGAAGAAATCAAGGTAGAAAAGCATAACTAACATGGCCAAGGTCTCACAAAAAGTCAACGACAAAGTGTGTGTGTGTGTGTGTGTGTGTGTGAGTGTGTGTGAGCGGGGAGCAGATTTTGCAGCTCAGTAATACCAGGATAAGAGCCTTTGAGGTTCTGTATTTGAACAGCTGCTTTGGGATCTAGGCTGTCTAAACTCAAAGGGTTGAAGCTCAGTCACTAAGCCTGGCTGGAAGCAGTTTGGTTATTGTTACTAGATCTGTAATCAGGAGTCTGCTACCCAGACAGGTGAGAATTACACAGATATGCTGGAAACACTGTGCCTAACCTTCTCATAGACCATGCTTTCTCAAAAGTAGAGTCTGTGTCTAATTATATTTTTAAAAATAAAAATGAGAGGAGCTCTTTATAAAGAAGTTGGAGCAGTACTAAAAAATACAAAGAAGGCAACAAATTACCTCCAATTTCACCATCCAGTTTAGAAAAAACAGCTATAACATTTGGTGCATGACACCCAGACCTCTTTATAAGCATCTACAAGATAGAAAAATGTGTGGATGGATGGTTGATATGAATGGAGAACTGAACAAATGGATGATTAAAAGAGGGGGAAAGGAAACAAAAAAGTAAGTAAGGAAGAAGAAAACAAATATCTGAGAATCAAATCATATTATATTTGCTCTTTTTAATGACATGAATGTATTTGAATTTAATGGAAGAAACAAACTGAAGTGAACTGAAGAAGTGCTAAACTTAAAATAAAAATTTAAAAAACAAGAAATATTTATTACTAAAAGAGCCTTGTAGCACAAAGGCAAAAGATAGTAAAAATCATTAAGATATTTGAGTCTTTGTTTTTTAATTAGCTACGAGTTTAACTTTGGTATAGACTGATTCCATACCACAAAGGAAGATTTCAGTAGCACTTACCTTTCTTATACTTCTTTCCTCCTCGCCTTCCTTACATTCTGATTTTAAAGACTATATAATTTTTCACCATATTAAGTTCTTTAAAAATACACTCTGCAGTACATTATATATTACAATAATAATTCTTCCAATTCTTTATAGTTAAATCTTTATTTAAATGTATTTAATTTTTAACATCAGTTTCACCAAAGCTTATCCATTTTTGAGTTCTTTATTTTGAGTCATCATGAAGATCCCTTGGTGTGGAGTGCTGCTATGACCAAATTTTAAATTGTGTGCCATTGGCTTAGTGGGCAGCATGCAGGTGGCCAGAAAAGAGATGTCACAGGATTGAAAGGTAGAGAAAGTCATAAAACATTGGGAAAACTATTACCTGGATAATTCAAAGGCAGGCCAAGCACTTACCAACATTGAAGCCCTAAGAGAAACTGTTCGAATGTTAGTGATTGTTGGCTTTTACTTGTACTATGTTTTCTTTCAGCAATGCTATAGCTCTGGGATTAAGCAGCCAGGATTAGAAACCTTAAATTTTCCTTGCCATCAGTTCTCAAATTTTATGATCTAAAGGGGCTGTCTTTTCCTAATGTAAGTGTGGCATGAAACTCTTTTTTTTCTTTCTTTCTTTCTTTCTTTCTTTCTTTCTTTCTTTCTTTCTTTCTTTCTTTCTTTCTTTCTTTCTTTCTTTCTTTCTTTCTTTCTCTCTCTCTCTCTCTCTCTCTCTTTCTCTCTCTCTCTCTCTCTCTCTCTCTCTCTCTCTCTCTCTCTCTCTCTCTTCTTTCTTTCCTTTCTTTCTTCTTTCTGGCTTTATTTTATTCAGTCATTTTGTCCTATTTTTGTTCATTTCCTTTTATATTGAGAAGAGAATCTTTGATCCTACAATCCCACACTAATTATATCCCAAATTGTCTCAAATTAAATTATTAATCCCAGTGCTTTCCATAGTAGTAACTTATATTAGATGCTCCATAAATGTTGGATAATTTGAATAGAGTGTAGATGCTTAGCTAATAGTAACTGATTGGCAAATATTCACTATGTTACAGTTTTCTTATAATAAAATATCATGTATCTATTTAAAATGGTATCAACAAAGAATTTTTAACGACACTGGAAAATATTGGTGAAATATTCATAAGTGAAAAAGCAGACATGCTAACTTTCTTTATGCAAAAGTATAAAAATAGGAATCCAGGTATGTTAAATATAAAGAAAATATGCTATATATGTATGTGTGTTTGTATGTGTATAATCTTGAAGTACAAGTAACAGAACAATGTTCATCCTACTTCCAAACAGGTTTTTTCAACATATAATCAAGAAAGTGATGAGGATACAGGGATTGGGAAGGAGCCAGTGATATAACTGTAGTCAAATGAAGAAAATTTTAAGGATAAGAGCATCTTAAACTGGAGTTTCCCAAGATTTGGAAGGAAGGAAGGAAGGAAGGAAGGCAAACCAGTTTCTGGGGCTCAGAAGAAAATAAAAGAAAGTCTCCCATCCAGGGACAGTGAGCTCTTTATGGTGTATTCTTGGCACCCAAAGACCTCAGTTCATGCTTCCTGCCATATGCAATTAATCTCTTTCTAGCTTTTATGTTCTCATCTATTAAATGAAAAATAAAACTTCTAGTTCACAACTAAATAAGTTCTAGTTATTTAGGACTCACAATTGTGAGGCCCAAATAAGATACCATATGTGAAAGCACTCAGAAGGTTCTAGATGTCTATACCAAAATAATGTTATCATTGTTGTTATTTTCTGGTGGCAGCAAAAGCCAAGGGAAAGGCCTGGGCTCTGTGATCAACAGACACGAAATCATGTCTAAGCCTCTCCATAGGTTCCTGCTGTTTAGGGAGTGGCAAGGTAGGTTAGTTAATACATTTTAGTCCATCTTGTACTTTCTGCCAATCCTTGGTACTGCAAGCTGCTGAAGCTCTTTGACCTGTTACACAGTTGCCCTTATTAGTCACTCTCATTTGGTTATTACATCTCCTTTAGACTACTTGGCTATATCCCATGATGACACAGTATAGATGCTATAAAAGTTACACAAGATTTAAGCTAAAGGCCTGTTCTTTTAGTGAATTTCACCATTGTAACTGAATTCTATACATTCTTTACTTTCCACCTCCAGCATAATTTAAAATTATCTCTGTGTTACCCGCTTTATTCTCTTTTAAGTTTAACCAGATGTGCGTTTTTATATAGAGAATATGTTTACTGATTTTATCATGTTTTAAGTTTCAAATGGAAACTTTGGAGGCCTAAAATAAATTAATCTCATATCCCCAAATATTGCTACAAATCCAGTCATTGAAGGTATAATTTTCAGCAAATTATTACATGCCAAAAATCTGCCTGTATTTTCTAAAGAACACAATGAATACTTTGGTTTCCAGAATAACATCGTAAGCTTCAGAATAATAATTAGACAAGTGGATTTCACTTGCTAAAGAGGAAATTATTGTTCTCCACATTTTTTTGAAGAAATCTCCCATGATAATAAGACATATTTACTTCCAACAAATAAGAAATTAAATCGTTGGGAGTGGAAAAGAAGTTTCATGAAGCTCATCTCAGCTAGGACAGACTCTTGGAGCCAGTGAGCTCTGTGTGGCATGTGGGAAGTTCATGTAAAATGGGCAGCTGTTCCTGGGTGAAATACAAGCATTTGTCTAACCTGTTCCTGGAAACTTCTGTCATCATGAGGGAAGCAAGTGCACCCTAGACTTTTTGATCCAGGCTTCCCTGGATTAATAAGATTGGAGAAGGAGATATTAAGAACCTGAAAAATACTGTACATTCCGGTCTGCTGATTTCTGGGACATGTTGAAGTTATGCATGGCAAGACAGTATCTGTTTGCCAAATGTAATGATAATTTGAATATTTTATTTCTCAATAGTTGGGCTCCAATTGTGTTGCTGTTCCTCAATGCCAAGAGGTAATTTAGCACCTGTGATCTTTTCCAAGAAATTCACTGAACCAGCCTTGTCAACAGAGATCTTTTCCCACTATTCTTTGCATTTATGTGCTTTTTGTGTACTTGCATTATCAACAGGATTTCAGAGTTCTCAACAAACTGAAGGAATGTGTCAAATGCTGCTTCCTCTATAAGGTTGTTTGAGCAATAGCACTCAGAGCAGCAACAGCAGACAATATATTTGAGAGATGTCTTTTCATTCAGATGCTTTTTCACGCATTGAGACTGAGCACATAGAACACAAAAGGGATTTTGACAATGAGCTCTGTTTCTGTCCACTGGGAAGCATACTAAGACCAGAACATCTTTTTCTCAGTTTGTACAGATAGCTGAAGTTTAGAAATTACTATCAGTATGAAGTTGAACTCTTAATATTAAGTCATGCTACATCTTTGCATAACCTAACTCTTAATAATTCAACCTTCAGGCCTAAAGCAGTTTCCTGCATATTTTGATTAGATTTTAGTTGAAATTTCAGACTGAAAAATGCTGCTGAGACAGAGAAACTTTATTTGCCAATAGTCTGAATTGCACCAAACTTCAAAATTTTCTCCAAGTTTTTTAAAGTAAAAACCCAAAAGAGCAAAAAACAAACAACAAAACAACCACATACATGTGTGCACACACTCACACAGTAGATGAAAGAGGAAGAGGTATAAGTTCACATAAAGCAATGCTTTTTAAGAATTTATTTTTTGTCTTTTTCTTATTATGAGATACTGTCCAAACAGAAATAATTTTTACAAGTCACTTCCAATGTATTTAAATAGCTGCCTTCTAAACTATACTAGCAGAAATTAGCATGGCTATTTGTAAAACAGATTTAAAACTTCAGTAGATGCTTAACAATAACTGTTAAACACTAACGGCTGCATCACTATTTTAGACATGAGGAAAACACCTACTAAATTATACAGGTATTAGTTGAAGTGATAATTTTTCCTAGTGATAGTTAAATCTCAATATAGCTATTACATCTTTTATTCACCAACAAGGCTTTGCAAAACCACATTTTAGCAACATAAGACAGATCTATGGTAGCATTAAAAATGAATGTCACTCAGATATAAACATTTCCAACAGATAGGAGGCGGACAGTAAAGAGTACACAGAACAGCACACCAGGAGGTTCCCATCATGGAGCTGGCATGAACACACCCTAGTAGCAGACCATTTCTCTTACAAATACCAGGGAACTGAAAATACCAGAGTCATCATTTCTTGAGAAAGGCACCCTTTCTGTGGGTAGCTAGCCAGTCATAAGCTGCTTGCTGTACTCTCTCCATTTTATGGGAAGCTCCATTTCATTAGTTTCAGTTCTGACCAGCATACCCAAGTTCTTTATCCTAATGTTATTAAGGCTGCACATAAAACTCCTTCCATTAAGGACCATGTAAAAAATCTAAAATACTCCCAGGCTCTGGGTTAAGAAATACATATAAGTTGACTGAAAAAATAAGGCACAAATATAATACATATTTTCATAAGCCATAATTTGCACTTGGGAATGGTAGTTATTAAAACATATAATAGACAGTAATGTCCAAATGTCAAAAGTACTGCCTACATGACACAGGAAACAAATTTCTGAACTACATTCTTTGGCATGTAGTAGTAGATAGAATGTCATAGTTCTGGCCAATAAATGGATGCAGCCATTTGAGATGATTTTACAGACTAAAAATGAGAACAATACATGTGAGCAAAGAAAGACATGGAAGTGATGATGGTGGAGAACAAGTATTTGATTTTGGGAGGACTTCTTAGCTATACGGACATTATTATTACTTATTATCATGTAGCTCTTCACTGGATATGACCATGAAAAGGTCAAATTAGCACATCTATCAAGACTGAAAGAAAAATATTTGTTTCATATTTTCATTAATGTTTTAATTATCTCATTAGTGAGAATTCATTAAGTATACAATATATTTTTAAATTTCTTTTTATTGTTGATATTATTGTCTATGTCCCTATCCCCCTCCCTCACCTTTGCCTACCTCCACCCAGCCCCTGCCCCCCTTTCCTCTGGCCATCACCACACTATTGTCTGTGTCTATGGATTATGGACTTTATTTTTAAGTGCATTGATATTCCTCATTTCTTCCAGCAGAGGTCAGAAAATAGCAATACAGGAATATGAAACATCTATGAACCAAGAAAATATTTTAGAGTAATTTTCCCTAGATAGGATTATGGAGAGTTTTTGTTTACTCACATTTTCTAATAACATTTTTACAATAAATATGCTTTACTTTTGTAATAATTAAAAAGCAATAACATTCATTTTAAGTTTTATAAAGAACACTGTTAGCATATGTATTTACCCTGCATCAAGTCAGAGATATTGCTTAATTGACTGTTCTAAATAGTCTAAGAAAGCAGCACATTTGGCCAACACTCTGTAAAAGTGTTGTGTAAGATCATTTCCACAATTAATGACTGTAAGCAATCTCTTTCAAACAAGGAACTTAATATCAGCCATAAGATTACCAGAAAAACAAACATTCTGAGCAGAACTCTTGATTGCTAAGCAACCTTGCACAAACAAAAACAGAAAAGTGAATATAATTTCTAGTCATCTCTTTTGTCTGGAGAAAACTAAAAGAGACTCCAGTGTTCTGAGAAGTAAGTCTCTGTAAGTCTTATGTGTTAAGACAAGGAAGACAGAAGAAATCAATCAATGTGACCTACATTTAAAAGCAAAGAACCCTATGAAGGATGTTTACTAAGTGCTGCTGGTTGATGTCCAACAAATTTCACTGTCACCGTGCTACATTTTCATTTTTAAATGATGTGTCTCTTTTTCTACTAGACACATATGGAAGCAAAGTGAAAAGGCTTATAAAACAAAATCTGAAGTTCAACCAAAACATTTATGTATGAATTAAGGAAATCTTTTACCCTCATTGTGCCAAATTAGATAGATTTTTCTTTCCAGTTTTATTAAATGATTCATAATGCATGGTATGTTATCCATCCTTCTTGATATTATCACTCTCAAATAATATAAGTATGTCAATATATCAACATTGCTATATAGATCAAACTGACTTGCTAGTTTTTTTCTGTCTCCTAAGGGGATGATTTCTATGGGTGAGGATATACTTATACTGCTTACTTCCACCTGCAGAGGCAAGTGAAGAAGAGAGGGAAAGACTAAAATTCAAAACCCCTGCCAGTTCTTCTGTGGGACACCATGAGAAGGTGCCAGAGTAAGTGAATCTCAGCTTGTTAGAAACCATCAGTGACTTTTTGTACCAAAGCAATGATGCTGGAAAACAAGGATCAAAGAGATATGAAAAGTCTGATGACCAACAGCATGGTGGGAGACTAGAATCCACAGAGGAATGTGGCCAGTGAAAAATCCCCAGGGATGCATAAGTCTAAGAGCTTATTAGAATTAGAATGTCTAATTTTCAATTCTAACCTGCTAGTGTTTCTGCAATTAACCCCATTCCAACTCCACCCCCTGCCATTGTTCAAAATTTCAGTCAAGTCTGCTGCATACAAATGCTTGAGGTAGTCTGAGGGAAATCAAAACAGAGGTGAGTTTCAGCCCAGGTTGGTATAGAGCAAAAGGAAAAAAGAGTCACAAGCCATGAGACGTGGATAAACATAGGTGTCATGGAGGCAAGAATAAGCCACAAATGATCATGAGAATGTGAGACCCAGTAAACTCAGAGAAATCTTGAGAAGATCAATGGAGTTTCCCCACAAAAAGAAATGGAATTTGGGACTTGAGCCACTTTTATGTAAACTTCCAAAGAAGACTAACTTTAGCTGTTAAATCAGACACAGTATTAAAACTTCAAAATACTACAGATTGCAAATACTTTTATAATGTGAAGCCTAGGGCAGCATTTGTAAAACTGTACACAAGTTTTTGTATCACATAAAAGAGCCCAAGGTATTTAACAAATTAATCACAAATGCCTTTTCTCTATTAGTTTTGTTAAACTTTTTACCAAATGGGCAATACTACTTGGTCAATTATCTTCCCACATAGGTTAATAATTCTCACTTAATTCCACTTTGATAACAGTGAAACATTCTCAGAGTGGTTAAAATACATTAATAAGCTACATACTTCTGCATACATTCAGAGATGAAAAAGTTTCTCTGAGAGAATGATCTAGAATTTATATATGGAAATGCCCACAGAGTAGCCTTCAAATCCTTCAAAGGCTGGCCCAGGCTTACCTTTGAGTGGTGGATCAGACACTCCACTTCATTCACTTTATAGGTCTCCAATCCTAGCTCTTTGGCTAATCTTAAGATGCGATTCTGGGTTGGTCCAACATAAGATCCTCCAAGGTCCACATATTTAACCATTTGGTTCTGTTTTTCCATGGAAAAAAATTTAAAAAATAATTGTGAAAATGTTATTACTAAGATAGAGAGCCCTGAAATAAGCAAATTAACATTTCATAGGTTATAGACACATCTTGTGGGACCATGAAAAATTGGGTTCTGTTCTCAACTCCATTCTTGTAATTTAAAGGTTATTAGATCATTTCTTAATTTAAGCAAAACTTATTGAACTTTGTATAGGCAAGAGACGCCTGAACCTCATCATTTACAATGTACCACAACATGGTTTGGTTTTCAGTGACTTGAGTTTATAATCTCTGAATGGCTGGTGAATTCTCTATACTTAGTACTTGAGGCTAACTTTGAGGCACCTAATGCAGGAGGAAAAATAAGAAAGGAAATTATCACTTATGTTGTTTGCCAATCCAAGTGTTTGAAACAGCATCAGGGAATGTTTGGTCATAATTTGAACCTTTGAAATTGTTCTTATGTTCAATAACAAGTTTTCTATATGGTTTTGAATCAGCTTCACATCCAATGACAAAGGATAAAACTTTGAACAAGAAGTAAGTAGAAAAGTTCTCTGTATTTGAGCTTGTCCAAGCATAGCTGGGTACCTATTAGTCAGGGACACCAGAAAAGGCCTCCTTTTTCTGTTTTTGTTTGTTTTTTCATTTTTTTATTGTCTGTCTCCCCTCCCCCCCAAAAACTACACATTTCACAAAGGCAGGAATCTTTGTTTTATTCACTGATGTATTCCAAATACCTATTCATTGGTGCAATACTTTACTGGGCAAGTGCCAAGTGTCATGAGGTGAGAAAAGAAAAGGTACCGAAGAAAGAGTTGAAAAAGAAACAAATTTGTAGAGAGGCTGTGGAAAATTTTTAGAGTAATTTTCACTCTCTTAAAAAGAGTCAAATGAAATTCAAGATATTCAGCAAGGAAAAAAAAAAAGAAGAAAAAACTCAGCTTTGATCCCATGTTTTTCCACTCCATCCTTAATGTCTTACCCTAGTGGTGTAAGTCCTGCCTCCCACACGGTCCCGGGCTTCCAGAACAACCACATTCAGGCCAGTGTCATGCAGAAGTTTGGCTGCTGCCATACCTGGGAGAAAATACAATAAGAAATCAGAATCAAACACCTTATAGGGACTCCAGATAAGCTCTTCATGCTAACAGCCAGGGAGAAAAGCCCATGAGGGCTCACACACAGTCTGCAGTTACATTTAACTTACAGGTGGCTAAGGTTTCTCAACAGAGACCCAAATTCCAAGTCAGAAAACCAACTACTATTTGTAGAAAAAAACAAAAGGGATTTTACTTTTGGTAAATGTCTCAGATCTTAAAAATAGCTTATGGTTACTATATCAAAATGTCTATCTTTAAGGAATAAATTGTGTGATTATACATCAGACAACACAGATAAAAACACAAGGCACAAGGCCCCTGGCCCTGGCCAGTGTGGCTTGGTTGGTTAAACTTTTGTTCCATGCACTGAAGGGTTGCAGGTTCAATTCCCGGTCAAGGCACATACCCAGGTTGCAAGTTCAATTTCCAGTGAAAATGTGAGGCAACCAATCGATGTTTCTCTCACAGTGATGTTTTTTTTCCTCTCTCTCCCTCTCCCTTCTTTTCTCTAGAATCAATGAAAAACATATCCTAGGGTGAGGATTAAAACACACACACACACACACACACAAGGTCCCACTTAAGAGAAATGTATAAGCCCCAGCAGAGTCAGAACCAAATGTATAACCACTGACTTTATTTCCAAAGTAAATATGAAAAATCGGTAAGTTGGGGGGAGAGTGGACCTTCAAATCATGTGAGAAGACCTTGGATTTACAGTGAAATTAGACTTGTAGAGGTTGATGTAAAGTTTTAAAACCAAGGATGTAAAATTTGACCCCCTTATGAACCCTAATTAATTACCCATGTAATCCATCTCTGAAGAATTAAATGACTCCATTCATTCATCCATTTAATTGTTAATGTAGGCAAAAATTATTTAATGAATGCCCACTACATTCTCACCATCATAAATTTAGCTTTTAAAAAACAGCGTTATTCGAAATAAGCCAGTCAGAGAAAGATAAATATCCCATGATCTCACTCATATATGGAATCTAATGAACAAAATAAACTGGTGAGCAAAATAGATCCAGAGACATACAAACATGGAACAAACTGATGAGTCTCAAAGGGAAGGCAAATATAGGGGAGCGGGTGGGGAGAAATTCACCTAAGAACTTATATGCATGAATACATGACCCATGGACACAGACAACAGTATAGGGAAGGCCTGAGGGGATCAACGGGGGGGAAAGGAGGACATCTGTAATACTTTTAACAATAAAGATATTTTTTTAAAAAAAATAGCTTTATTAATGCGCAGCCGGGGGTGGCTCAGCAGTTGAGCGTTGACCTGGGATCCAGGCGATTGGGGTTCGATTCCCGGTCAGGGCACATGCCCGGGTTGGGGGCTCGATCAATGACTCTCTCATCATTGATGTTTCTCTCTCTCTCTCCCTCCCCTTCCCTCTCTCTGAAATCAATAAAGATATATTTTTTAAAAAATAGCTTCATTAAGACAAATTTACTTACAATAAACGTTACCCAATGAAGTTTTTATCATTTATTTATTCATTCATTCATTCATTCATTCATTCATTTATTATTTTATTTGTGTTTAAATTACAACTGTTGGTGAAGATGTGGAGAAAAGGGAACCACCGTGCACTGTTGGTGGGAATGCAGATTGGTGCAGCCACTGTGAAAAACAGTGTGAAGTTTCCTCAAAAAGTTAAAAATGGAACTACCATATATCCAACAATTCCCCTTCTGAGTATTTATCTGAAGAAATTCAAAATACTAATTCAAAAAGATATATGCACTCCTATGTTCACTGCAGTTCTATTCACAATAGCCAAAATATAGAAGCAACCTAAGTGCCCATCAATAGACAAGTGGATTAAGAAGATGTGGTACATATATACCAAATATGTTTGGACAATGTACAAGTCCGTCCTGGATGTAGGTTTTTTATTTTATCTCAGAGGTCTTAAAATCCTGCATCTTTAAAACCATTCTTACAGAATTTAGTAAGTTTTCTCAGACAACAGAACTCTGATGCTCTGAATAATGAACTGAATTTTCTTAGTTCCAGTTACCTTACTCATTTGTTTTTTTGAGACTAAACAGAATCAAGGAAAGTTTAAGATGCTGTGCCTTGTAGATAAATTAAACAGCTTCAATCTTGTCTTTCAAAAATAATAGTTCTGGGACTTTTATACACCACTAATGCAAAAAAAGATATTCTTATTAAAATAGCCATATAATGTTCATTACATTTAAAAAGCTGTTCTAGAGATTTCAATATATTATTCAATGAATTCTTACAGCAACCCAATAATTAAAGGTACTATTTATATTCCCATTTTATGGCTGAGGAAATTGAAGGAAAAAGGGGTGTCCAAGGTCACATGAGGAGTCAGCAGGCAAAGTCAGGCTATTCTCTTTGTAGATTGCATCTTTCTGCTTTTGCTTCAGGAAAAAATTACATTTCAAAAGATATTTTTCACTTTGTTTGGATCAATGTGTTTTTAAAACACACTTGTATATTGTTGTTCAATGAGAATCTCTAAAGCATAAGATATGAGCCCACCGTAAAAGCCATAATGAAAAGCCGAGGCTTCATTCACAGTCTATTGGCTAGCCTAAAAGAAAAAAACTATTTTTTAAAGAAGCTGACTTGACACTTCATTATTTGAGTTAATCCATCTTCTGATCCTTGTCCTTGGAGGCAGGCCTAGAGCTTTTCAGTTGGTGGCAGGGTAAGGGTTCCAAAGTCCACAGTTCCCCACGCAGTGCACATGAGCATTGCACAACCCTAAGTTTAGGAATACAAGGTTTCAATTTTTAACTCCAGTTTCCTAATTTCATCACCATAAGGGGAAAAAAAGAGAAAACATTTCTATTTAGATTCAACATTGCAGACAATTCAGTGCCATTTCTTTTATCAAGCATCAGTTCAACAAATAAAATATGAAATAAGATGCAACCATGGTAACAGCTGTTATCAGGGAATTCAGAGGGACCTGCTGTGCATGCTGAGGCTTAAACAAAAGGGTTCAGAACAAAATACAACATCACTCATATACACAACCATTTTATATTCCACAAAAGGTACTGTCTTTTAGTAAATGCAGTTACCCCATAGTATATGATACTAAACATAAACAGTTATTAGAACAGGCCAGTGTCTTATCAAATCATGTGCCTTAAAAAGTCATAAATAAAAAATTACAAAAATATCTTTAAATAGAACAGTATGAGAGTAAGTTGTTGGAAATATCTCACAATTTGTCACACTAATGTTCATAGGAGGCTATTATCAACAGCAGAAACTGAGTGAAAATATAATTGTCCCAATTATCAGTGACTTAGGGAAGTCACTGCAGTTTAGGAAGAGGGGATTTTAGAACACCTAAGAACCCGAGGAGTTAGAGTCTTGTCAGGAGAAGATTAACATTAAGAAGTAGCTCTCAAGGGATTCCTTAGTAATGACTAATGAAAGGACTAATGGTTTGACTGATGGAAAAATAAGCAAACAATAAACTATACAGAGTTGACCTGATTTACAACAGTGTTGTTCCCGAGTTCATTTCTACGTCGATTGTTTAACACATTGTGCCATAAAACAAAAATTTGGGAAATGGTGCATTCTTTAGGAAGTCTGGGAATTTTAAAATGCAATATTATAGCAAAAAAATCATAAAGGAGCAGAAGTACATTTGCCCTAAAACACTAAACAATGTAATTGGCACTATTTAAACACCTAAGCAATCACTTCCTGATACAATGCAATAACAGTTTTTTTAAAAAGAAAATATCTACAATAACAACAGCCATCATCAAAATGCATTGAGCACTTGCTTTACTCTGTGTGAAGTGCTTTACACACAAAGTGCTTCTGATCTTCACCACAATGCTGAGAGTTATTATTATCCTTATTTTAAAAAGAAAAATGGAAGATTAAAGACATTCATTGACTTGCCATAGATTATATAATTAGTAAATGGCAAAGTCAGAGTTCAGCTCCAAAGCTGAACTCTTACCCACTACCTGATACCAAAAAGGAAAAATTAAAAATACAGTGACTCAGTACACTGATTGATGTAAAGTGCTTGAAAACATTTTGCTCTCCATCTAAACATAAGAATTTTAAAATAATCAATTTTTCTTTTAAATGGATATATTTTTAAACCAATTTAGGATCAAGCTTATAATCACTTTGTACTTTTAAAAAGCTAGTTAAACTTCAGTTTAATAGGCAGGATCAATTAATATTTCACAAATAAATTATCATCTGCCATTTTCAGAAGCAGTCCCAGTATGCTCCTGACAGGCTTCTGATAAGATCATCTATTTCTTGTTGCTTCCAAATGGTGCAGGGTCCAGAGGATTTTGGCTCAAGAAGACTCCTTTGGATGAATAACCATAGCATGGCACACACAGGAATAATGGGAGACTAATGCCTACCTCTTCTTGAATAGTTTACTTGGAAAAAATTATCAAAGTGATGACGATCTCAATTATTTGGATACCTAAATATAGATTAGACACCCAAATTATTTTTATTTTAAAGACTGAAAATCAGTTAGATGCTGTAACAGACTGAAAAGTACACAGCGCAGGTAACAAAGGTGTCTTTAGAGAAGTGGAGGAGTTTAGATTTAGAGAGAAGGGAAAAAATCAAAATTACTATCTGCTTTGTTTTTTGCTTTGTCAATCTGTCCTTCATATCAAAATCTGATATTTAACAAAATGTTTTAAATGTTTTAAAATGCAAAGTTAATTGTCTTGAAAACATTATGCACTTTGATACTATATAAATGAATTCTTCCCAATTAAAAAAATCATGTTAACTAAAATTGACAATGAAATTCACTGTACCTCAAAGCATCTGTACCTTATAATCATGGTAAATAGTATAGGCATCCCCCAAGAAAAAAAAGCCAAAATATGTAAATAACCCTCATTTCCTTCTGGTCACTTCTGATAAAGCAATGGTTTTATGAGGTAACTCTAGAAACAACCAAGTGACCTTCTGATCAAAGAACTGGAATTCTTTGATGTCTCTAAAGAAAATCCTTTTTAGTTATGTAGCACAAATACATGCAAAAAAAACCCTGGGATAAAAAGAAAACTATCCTCAATTTAAATTTAATTCATTAAAGGAAAGTGATATTTGTATGTGGAATTCAGATATTAATTGTTGAACTTTCAACACAGAGTAGAGAGGCAGGTGAAGATATCACTAAAAACAGCTAACATTTTGAGCACTGACTGTTTGCCAGCTTCTATTCTAAGTGTTTCACCTAAGAATTGATTTATTCTCCCAACAACTCTATGAAGTGGTCAGATTTAGAAAGTGAGGCACAGAGAGGTTAAGTCATGTGTCCAAGGTCACACAGCTAACAAGTGGCAGAGCCAGTATTCAAATTCAGGCAGTTTGACTCCATATAACAAGCATGCCCAGCAGCCTTCCTCATACTAAACAGTGAAACACTGAAAGCCTTCCATAGAACACCATACAAGCAGCAGGGTCACTTCCAGAACATTTCATATGTTTGTGTAAATTACAAGAAGGTGCACACTCCTGGCAGGTAAATTGCAAAAAGACCTCCTTCCTTCAGGCAAATGCAGCTCACCTGGGTGCAAATGGCTTGGCTGGCAAAATGTGAGCTTGATTGCATGCCCTCTTTCACTGCATCGGCTGGGAACCCTTGCACAGGGTACTGCCTAAACAGCTTATGCTGTGGCCTTGAAACTCAGAAAACTTATTTCCTGAATGATGAGAATTTAATTATCTATTCTGTGTCTCCTCAATGCTAGCACACAGTTGTCACTTACATGTTTGTTAAATGGATTCATTTTATATCCTTCAACGAAAATGACATTTAATTACTTAATCAATCAATAAATAAATGGCTGCAATGGTGTCTATATAAACATAGTATACTTAATATAGTATAAGAAACTAAAATATTTATACACACTCAAACTGATTTCCTCTGATCACACCGGAAATGATAAAGGATACCCCTGACTTTCTCCAAAGGCACGAGATGAGAAGACAGACAACAAATAATCATAACTACCTTACACATGCACACACTGAAGTTTTCAATATTCACATGCATTCAGTCCTTAACAACTCTGTGAGGCTGGCATTGTTGTTCCTATTTTCCTTATTAGGAAATGGAAGCTCAGAGAGATTCAAGGGCTTGCTCAGCATTATACAGCTAGCAATGGCAGAGTTAGGGTTAAAACCCAGTTCTGTTTCTGTGTCCTATTGTTTTTCATGACTCACATTATCTTCTATAACATACAAAGACCTAGGTTATCAAAAACAAATCTCAAAGCATGCCATATTTTAAAACTGCACTATTTCTTGATTAACATTCTTGGAAAAAATATATTGATAAAAACCACAGGGATCCTGTCAGTGCTCAAAGCCTTGAGACCCTATCGCTGCAGGAAGATCTGGAAGCATTCAAAACAATACTATGGCCTCTAGGACAACTTCAATGGACTACTCATTACAAGGTGCTTGGCTGAACAGTTTCTTCCTCCTTAAGTACAGACTGACTCTTCTTTCCTGAGAACATACCAATCACAACTTTTTGGAAAATCAAAACAACACATAGCATAAATCAAACATACCAATATGTACCATCATTTTGATCATTGAGAAGCAAAGTCTAGAGTTATGTTATTCACATCTTGCCCCCAAATATGAAAAAGATACCACGTTTTCTTGTAAGCCCTTTGTTCTGTTTTCCCTAAGATGGTAAAAATATATAACACAAAAATAAATGGCAATCGCTTCTAAAATAAAGACCTTTACTGACAAAAGCCTCAGGCTGTGGGATGATTTATGCTCTTGAAAAGGATAAAAAACATCAAGCTTTCATGAGTTGCCATAGAAACCTTTCTCCAGATGCTGCCACTTTGAAATACTAAAATGAGATTGCCTTTAAAGGCCATTCAGAATATATCTAAAGCCAAAAAATTATTTCTTCATTATGCTTTATATGCAAACTATTGCATTTTCTGAAAGTGTCAGCAATCATAATGAGTCTTGTTCCACGTTCAAGCTTTTGTCTTTACCCTTTGCTATTTGAAAGGAGTGGAATATCTTTTGTGTATTGTAATCGTGGTAGACAAAATTTATTTTGCTTTACTTCAACATGGTCTCCCATGAAAACAGGATGCAAAATCAGCAATTATAGTTTTGTCTTTCTCATGTTTGTGTGTTATATTCTTCATTTAAAAAACTACTACATAAAACTAAACTTTTAATTCACTTGGTTCAAATTATTTTGGAAATTTGATAGACTATGTATAAATAAATAAAAGCATACTCTTTTAAGAATACTGTTGTTTAATTATAGAAGATAACCATATGATGTCATGGTAGTTTCCTTGACTATGATCTGAGGATAAAATATCTCATTGCCATGATACTAGCCCTCCTATGGATTACCAACATGATTTTTTAGACTCACAAACATCTTTAAGATAGAATATGAAATCAGAGAGATATCACACTCCCTTTGGCACACCCAATTCCTAGATCTTAGTCTCTGAAAGAGCCAGATGTTACAAATGGCCTGAGGAAGGTCAAAGGCCAGGTGTAGAATACTTTGAATACTTCTCCATTTAAATATCTCCTTTTACCAAAAATGAAATGACAAGTTAGGAATTCAAGAAGGAGAGGGTAAAATGTGAACTTTACCAAAGAAAATCAATCTGACTGAGGTGTAATGAATAAATGGAGAAATAAAGCTACAAAAGAGTCATTTGGCAATGTCAAAGTCCAACCCTCCCTGTCTTCTGGGAGACCAGTGTAGAACTTGGCCCAGTAACTCTACTTTGCCTTTCCCTGAAACACTCCTGTGAACCAAAGACCAAGGCAGTCAGCAGTATGCGAGGACCAGAGTAGAAGGGAAACACTGCCTGGTTCAAGGACAAGGCAGAATACTGCAATTCTGTAAAAAAAAATTCTATCCTTAATAGTCCACTGCCTGGCTGTATGGCCTTGGGCAAGTGTCCTCACTTTTCTGAGCCTCACTTTCCCCATGTGTAAAATGAAGTGATTAAATTAGGCCCTTCTATTCTGTAACTAATCTAAATGACACAAGACAGTAATGCTAAGCTGAGAATTCATTACAAAGCTAGTGTCGCCCAGCTGGGCGTGGCTCTGCGGTTGAGCATCAACCTAGGATCCAGGCGATCGGGGTTCGATTCTTGGTCAGGGCACATGCCTGGTTGCAGGCTCGATCAATGACTCTCTCATCATTGATGTTTCTAGCTCTCTTTCTCACTCTCCATTCCTCTCTGAAATCAATAAAGTTATATTAAAAACAAAAAAAAAACAAAGGTAGTGTCTTTATGATCCTAAAGCATCTAGTTCAAAGTCTACCCATGAAATTTCTGTGACATCAATAGCCATTAATAAAAAAAATGTGATTTTTGTACTCATGTAGGACAATGAAATGTTGATTTAAACAAAGCTAATTAAGGATAGATGTGTTAAGGTAATTAGGGGCAAAAGGTCCTGATGTCTGCGACTTACTTTGAAATGCATCAAAAAATAAAAGGGATTGATAGATGGATACAATGGAATAAAAAAAATAGAGCAAAAAGTTTAATTGTAGAATCTACTTGGTAGGTATATGGGTTGGCTATAAAGTTCTTTGAAAATTTTCATAAGAAAATTCTAAACAAAAAGCTTGTTTCCATTCTACTGATCATATCAGAGCCTTTAATTAACAAATCAAATACCTCCATCAGGAGATACTATATATACCATTTACATAATTTCTTAGTCTCTATAACTTACTAGAGGACAGAGGATGGATGTAATTTTTTCGAGGGCAGAAATGTCTTCTCACATATTTTGGGAAACACTCCCTAAAGAAACTGGGCCATTTGGTCAGTGTGGTTACAATTGGTGGTGGGTTTGTCACAGAACCTTTCTCTCAAGAAAAAAATTCCTCTTCTCTTCCCCCCTAAGAAATCAAACATCCTCAACAACACCATTGTCCTTAGGCTGCACATTATCAAGGAGTTGATGTCCAAGACAGGACTTCTAGAAAAGAACAAAGCCTCACAGGAGAGGCACCTGAGGGTAACAAGGGAGTGACCATGATGTATTAGAAAGGGAGCTTCCTGGGGAGGCTGTAAGCATACTTGGTTCAGCCAAGTCATAGAAAAGTGAAGTAGTAAAATGGTGAAATGAGAAGGAAAAAGACAGTGTCCTACCAAGAAAGGAACTAGAAGATTCTCCTTTCAGGACATACAGTGCAGCAGGATTGTCCAGGAAAAGGCAGGCCAAAGAAGAGAAGTCCAGGGATCTGAAAGTCCTTGGGGGCAATCCCACAGCTGGAGTCCCAGAAAGGGGAAAAGTGGGCTGCCACCTCTGAAGTGCCATAAATTAGCCAAAGGATAACCAGATGAGTACATTTGGGTAGCACGGTATTATTGGTTGAATTATGAGCTTCTAAAATTTAAATGTTGAAGTCCTAAGATACGTTATTAGGAGATAGAACCTTTACAGAGGTAATCAAGTTAAATTAAGTTCATTAGGGTAGGCCCTAATCCAGTATGACTAGCCTACTTATAAAAAGGAAAAAAATTTGGAGACAAACTTGCACACAGGAAGAATATCAAGTAAAGATGAAAGCAGAGATCACAGTTGGGGTGATGCTTTTATAAGCCAAGGGATGTCAAAAAGACTGCAACAAATCACCAGAAGCTAGGGGAGACACATGGTACAGTGGTCCCTCACACCATCCAAAGATACTTACCCTGCCCACACCTTGATTTTGGAGTTCTGGCCTCCAGGCAATAATTTTCTGTTGTTTTAAACCATCAAATTTGTGGTTCTTTGTTAGGGCAGCTCCAGCAAACTAATACACATAGAAAATTGTATTTTCCATATTAAGGTAACTTCATTGTCAATTGAACTTACTTTGGGATAACATGATAAAAGTCCCAGTCAGTCAGGCTTGACTGGCATTTCTTATGTTCTCAGGAGTGTTGAAGTGTTGGTGGGGGGAAGAAGGGTGTGGAAGCAGAGAGTAAGGGAAGTTTGCCAGTGACACTATTTCTGGATCTGGGGAATGGGGCACTAGCCCAAACAGGTGTTACATGAGCAGTTGGGTGATTCTCATGGTGACAAATTTAAGGATCTGAATTTCAACCTTGGCACTGTAAACAGCATAATAAAGGAGAGGCCTTTTAGCTTTCAACACAGAGTGCTGTGACAGATCTAGAACATAGGTGAGGAATAAAACCTGAGATGTGCATTAATAAATTAGTCTTTGCCAAGATTATACAATTTCTTTGTTTCATACAAATTCTATAGCATTTTTTAGAATATCTGATGTTTAAGTTTCTCATTAAAGTCTACTAAAAAATAAAATGACTGTCAATGCCATTTATGAAACTGTTCAACTCACTGAGATAAACTGGCTTCTGAGTCTAACCGCTTTTTGCAGTGCCAAGGAAAAGCTGCAACACTCAGATACGAGAGGTTTCATCTTGCCAGCTCAGGTGCTCCGGCTCTCATGTTACCTTCTCTTTACCTTTTCTGCCCTGCTCCCCAGGGCTTTTGTATTTTCAGTCCCTAACATGGAGGGAAAAGTGAAGACAAGTTCTTACAAGAACCTCAATATCCATAACTGAGAGACAACTGCAGGCAACATAATTTCCAGGGGATAGCACTTAGGAGGTATGAGGAGGAAATATTTTATCCCATTCTAGATGGGACAAAAACATGGTGTCAAGTTAAGAGTGTGAACGTGGCTGGGAATGGGCCATTTGGAAATGTGTGCATGGGAAAATCTGTCCTTTAAGGTTTTAACCACTTTCAAACAGAAATTAAAATAGGCGGAGGAACCAATTCTGGCATTAAAATATTAGCCAATAATCACAGGCCAAGCACAGTGTGTTGTGTTTTTTTAAAAAAATCTAACCTGAAAGGCCCATGTTAAGACCATAAGTCCCATCCAAAGAGTGTTTTGAGTTAGACCCATGTAGGAGTATACATATGTGTTTTCAGTGTCTAGCCTATTGGTATGTGAATATGTATGTTTACATACACTGAAGCTGTGCACAATACACATAACCAGAATTACCCAAGGGTGGTAGTGAAACAGCAGGAACAACGCAGAAGCTGCAACTGCTTTTGTACTGTTACTGGGATTTAGGTACCACCCTTCCTGTTAAAATAGGCAACACAAAGCTACTATAATAAGTAACTGGAATTGAAGAAAGAAAACCCTTGTTTGTTGGATTCTTTTGAAATCATAACACCAACAGTTAGAATCCTTGTGTATCTTTGTTTTTTTGTGTGTTGTTTTTTTTAGTTTTTATTGATTCAACTAGAATAAAACTTCTATCCAGAATTATAAATAGGTAAGTAAATGGCAATGAAAGAAAAAGAGGTATGGCTCTTTTAGAAAACACCATTAAGGAATCTTGTGAGGAGTGTGAGCTAAGTGTTACCAGGAGGGGATAAGGGCAAAAGATGTGTTTTCTTAGAAGCTGCTTTCACTTGTTAACCTTGGAGCTAACCCTCCCTGCTTTATTATCCTCATGCCTAAGGTCAGCATCTCTGGCAGCAGCCTAGATCTACGGAAACAAAATATATCCCTCATCACCAGGGAAAGTCAGTAACCCCATCTACAGTTCAGGAGTTAGCTCTCAAAACAAACAAACAACAACAAAAAAACTACAGGATATTTTTAGAAGTGTTCAACTATTTTAATTCTGATAAAAGACCCTGCTGAAATCCTAGTGTTTTAAAATTTCAATTATATCAGCTTTTACATCCTGTTTATATATATTCTCACTTTATTTTCTCTCATTTGCTCCATTTTGCTAAAATTTTGATTACATCTTTTTCCTTTTAAAATACAAACCAGTATCCCACCATTAACAGCATTTACTAGAAAGTCCTCTCTAGCACCTCAATAGAGACTCCCCATTATGTGATCATCTTAACATAAAATTGGAACTTAGGCCAAGGCTGATAGCACAAAGGCACTTTCCCAAAAGTATGGAATGTCTTTCTGTGGCTTCTGCCATCCTAAGAAAGAAAAATCACCTGCCAATCTGACTGCAAAGGATTTTCTTCTCATTTCTAGCTGCTCTGATAAACTATTTCCTCTTCATGCCTCCTAAGTGCTATCCCCTGGAAATTATGTTGCCTGCGGCTGTCTCTCAGTTATGGGTATTGAGGTTCTTGTAAGAACTTGTCTTCACTTTTCCCTCCATGTTAGGGACTGAAAATACAAAAGCCCTGGGGAGCAGGGCAGAAAAGGTAAAGAGAAGGTAACATGTGAAACAGGCTGGTGGGCCAAGGGCTGTAGAGAATTGAAGACTGCATGCTTGAATAAAACCACTTAAATCAAATTTTAAAACACTGGAGAGCCATCTCCAAATTGTGAGAGACTTGGCCTGTTGGCTACTAGTTTAGAATCCCTGTTCTAAGCTACTACTTGTGCCTAATCTCATTAACAAGGATGTGGCTTCAGCAAGAGGGTACCATTTTCTTGATGTGTCATTGATTCATCAACTTCCTGTATGTCTTCAAAGATTTGCACAGGTTACTCTTCCTGTGCAAAGTACAACTCTTAGTCAAACCACTAAGGAAATTCCTAGTTTTCAGCATATTTAAATATATGTTTAATTGGCAAACCTGAAACCAATGAATGATGAAATCCTATCTATTTTTCCAGATTTTTTTCTGACTTATAACTTGGACCCTGTCATTTACCCAAGAGCTCAAGTCTAAAACCTGGGCTTCATCATTGAGTCTTCCTGGTCCCTCATCCAATCTTACACTTAATATCTCATGTGATTCAGCATGACCTGGCCCTTGCCATCTTCTCTAGACTCTTATCCTTCTGCTCCCCACGCTGTACCCTGTACTCCAGCAATACTGAAACCCTCCCCCTGTGGTTCTTCCCATAGAGCACAATAAGAATGAGGAGACCATAGTAGGCCAGAAGAACGGAGGCTGAGGTAGAGTTTGCATCTAAATCCACAAGAATCCATTGGGAAGTCCATAATTTTAAACTTTTAACTCAAATTCTTTTTGGAAAGATTTTGCCTGTTATTTCATACCAACAGATTGGAGATAGGTTGAAATTTCTTATGTCTGGCCAAAATCCTGCTTATGGTTTGATAAAAGATTTAACACAAAACCAAAACAAGCTGGCAATGTTTACAAAGACAAGGCCTCAGATGGAACTCAAATGAAATGACTTATATGTTTATTAGGTTCAGTTCTTTTTAGGGAAAATTATACTTTTAAAAAAAGGGTAATTTTAAAATTAAGTGAGAGACTCTGGAATCAGTTGTCAGGGTTAGAGAACCTACTACAGAGAAATGAACACTAGTGCAAAGATTTCCAGAAAAACAAAATACCTATTGCTATCTGCAGCTGGGATGCAGTTTCCCCATTGACTTTAGGACAGCTGTTGAATTATTTCAAATCAAAAACAAATTCAGTCACTTTTAGACAGAATATCTAGATTTCATGCTGAATGGTAGGACCCAACCATTGCCAATCTAATTGTCTTAATTCCTTATGTTAAATGGACTGTGTATCACTTCAAGAAGGAAATCTAATCTTTTTAAAAAATCAATGACATGGAAACATGGATCAGACTGATGAATCTCAGAGGAAAGGAGGGAGGTGGAGGGGGGGAGTGATTAACCAAAGAATTTATATGCATATATGCATAACGCAAGGACACAAACAATGGTGTGGTGAGGGACTGGGGAGGAAGGTGGGGCAGGGTGGAAGGGGTCAATGGGGAGAAAAAAGGACATCTGTAATATTTTCAACAATAAAATAAAATAAAAAATAAAAAAGTAAAATATAAAATAATAAAAACATAAATTAAAAATTAAACATCTCTCATATTCTGAACCTGCCATTGGTTACATGATCAAATTTATCTCTTTGGTTAAATCTTAATTTCCTGACCTATAAAAGAGTGAAAATATTTACCTCCTATGTCATCAAATAGTTGTGAAAAGAAATTGAGGCAAAATCTGTAATCTACTGAGCATACTGCCTGTTGCAAGGTAAATACCTCACAAGTATCTGTTCCATGAATGAGTGAATCCAATGCCTTAGGAAATATTTGGCTTTGAAATTGGAAGAATTAGGCTCTGACCCCACTTTTTCTCTTAGGCACTTTGGAATCCTGGGCAAGTAACTTCTGAACTCCTCCCAATTTCAGTTTGTAAAACAGGGTGATAACTTGCAGGCAATGTTAATGCAAAGATTATGTGCGCAAAATTATTTGCATATATTGGTTCCACTGTTGCTATCTGGTGATAAGCAGACTGGACTTGGAAATTAATCAGGTTTTTATTTCTCCTTCACTCCCATCTCCTTACAAATAACTTATTAACAACTTAAGGATTTTTACAGCATCTCTCATCATCCTTTGATTCAGCATAGGTGATTTATCTACAGATTATGTCTTATATTAGTGGCATAACTTCTTAGGTTTTAATATTTCTTCATGCTATGCATCACACAAAAATGACTGGGTCTTAAACTAACTTCTTTTTAACTTATAACAAAACAATGGAGACATTGTATCATGGACTGGACAAATGTCCACCAACCATAACAGAGAAGCATTGTTTTCTCTGTTGATAACATTTTGATGGACTTGGAGCGATCAAAGCACTGTCTTTTGATTAATCATCATCATAAAGAATACTTTAACATAACTTTTCCACAATGAAGACCATTGTATTTGGCAGATACCTTCATGCAATGATATGAATAACAGTTTTTAACCTTTGTGTGTCAATTCCCACTGTTCAAGTGGATATTTCATACCCTTTCTTTTAAAACTTCCTACATGACAGCCTCCAAGCCTTCTTCAGCTGATGACTCTCCTTTTTTTTTATTTTTATTTTTTTAGAAATGAAAGAACTCATTTGTCTTTCCAAAATAAATCCACCTATACACCTTCACCTATGCCGATATGTGCTGATTTATCTCCTATGATTTAAATGAAGAAGCTTCTTTAACTCTCTTTGGATCCATATTCCTCCCAGGGCTTTGATGCTCTAATCATATACTTTCTCTCCTTCATCATCGATTTCTCCTCTCCTGGATCACTGTCATCAGCACACAAACCGGCTCTACTATGGCTCATCTTTAAAAAACCTAACTGTGGCACATCTCCTTTTAGATACCATCCCTTCTCTCTGTGTCCCTTCATAGCACTTTTTCAAAAAGTTATCTACACATATTGTCTCTATTTCCCTACTTCACTCCAGTCAGGCTTTTGTCCCTACTATTCCACCTAAACTGCTCTTGTCGAGGGTGCCAGTGGCTTTTATATTGCCAAATGCAATGGTCAACTCTTTGTCCTTAAATTGCTTGTTCTTTTAGCATTTTTTGGTCCTGTCTTCCTTCTTGACCCGCTGTTTTCATTTTATTTCTGGGCCACACACTTCTGTGGGTTTCTCCCTCTCTAAGTCATTGCTCCTCAGATTCTTTTGCTGGATCCTTCTCTTCTTTTAAATGTCTAAATATTGGAGAGCCCCAGGTTTCAGTTCTTGCACCTCTTTTTTAAATTATTCTGAGGTTATCTCCCCAATCCCATAGCCCTGAGGCTTAAAGCTTGATACATAAATTGCCTATTTAATTGTGCCTTCAGCTATTTAATAATCATCTCAAACTCAATATATCCCAAACAGAGCTCTTGAGTCCCTCCCTCAAGCCAATTCTTCTCCAGTCTTTTTCATCTCAGTAATGGTGCCACAATTCACCCAGTTATATAGGCAAAAGTCCAGGAATTGCCATTTTTTCCTTGATCACTCTGCCCTCCAATCAATACATCAGTAAGTCAGCTCTACCTGTATACAACCATTTCTTAACACCCTTACTACTACCACCATAGTCTAAGATAATTTCTCCCCTTTGCAACTGCTTCCACTCTTCCTTCTCTAAGTTTTCAATTTACACCGCACAGAACATCTCTTCAAATAAAATCAAATTCATGACACTTCCTTAATTTCAAATCTTCCAATGAATTACATTGAAGAGAGGAGATCCCACCCCATTACTTAAATTACAGAGCCCCACATGACCTCATTCTTTTTAAAAAAATTAAAATTATTTTTATTGTGCTTACAATATACATCAAATTATTTTTACATCAAATTATTTTTATTAAATGCAAAATTTATTTTAAACTTTATATTGCACTTAACAGCTGCCATACTTTATTTATTCATACCAAGTATAAACAGTAAAAGCAGATTTTGTGGCTATCTTTTATAGGATACTCAATTATTTTAACAACTAGATATTATAAGTAAACCAAACTGGTACCCATTCTTAGGAACTTTTTTTAAGAATACCTAAGGAAATATTTCCATAATTTTGGCAAGTTTCATTCCTTCCTTTGCCCCTTCCTCTCTCTTCTTCTCTCCTTCCCATCCCTTCCTTCTTCTTGTGTTATGTCTGCTATTTTTATTATTTTTTTAAAAGTATACATGCTTTTTACAAGGGGACTGATTTTGGTGCAAAACTCTTGCCTACATATCATACCTTATTACCCTTTGCTCATTCTGCTCTAGCTATACTGATTTTCTTTCTGTTCCTTGAACATATCAAAAGTTGTTCTCACCATAGCAGCTCTGTACCAACTGTTCCCATCTCTTGAAATATTCTTCCCCTTGATACTTGCATGTTCAACATCTCAGATCTCAGCTTATACCTCGTCTCTAAGGAAGATGCATTCCCTGACTGTGCTCCATCTCCCCATCTATTCTATCTTCCATAGATTACTTATCACTAGCAGTACTTTGTATGTATGTATGTAGGTTGGTATTTATTTGGTTGACTCATTGGTTATTTATTATGTGTCCCTCTTCACTAGATTATAAGCTAAGTGAGAGAAGGTATCTTACTTGTTTTGTTTCCTGCTTTATCCCCAATACCTGGGAGACTATCTGGCATGTAGACATCTTCAATAAATATTTGTTGCTGGCATGAAAGAAATCAGACAAGTCAATTATTTCAGCTGTGAAGGATGAAGAGGGGTTCATTTGGAAAAAAAACAAACACACAAGCACATAGACATAAAACACCACAACTTACTCTTGTGGGTTTATGAGAACACAGTTCTACTCAAAATCTGAAGTAATAGAAAACTTATTTTAATGTCAATGTGACCATTTGATCACAAATGTTCCTTAAAGTTTTCAACCACAAATTTTCTATTCCAAATTACAAATTTAATACAAAAATTTTGCAAGGGAAAATATTTTAATATACAAATGGACTCTTCCACCTGAACAAAGATTCAAACAGGTCCTCAAATATTGACAGTACAATGTCAGCTCCACAATCTGTCTGCCTCACATCTAAAATCTATAGACTTCTCTTAATCAGCAACACCATCTGGGCACTCATTAGAAAACTGAACTGTTTCCTTTGCCAAAAATAATTTGCTCATCTGATATTTTAAAGATATTTTAAGGGTTTTGTTAATTATTAATTCCTCTAGGGCATTTAAATTCTATGCTTGAAGCACTGGATTGTAGAACAGAAAGATACCTGGTCTATGTTGTATTAGCTACTTACAGAAATTTCTTATATATTAAATGCTTTTTAATATTATGCTCTAGCTGAAATGTTATATGTGTGTGTGTGTGTTTTTAAGTACCGTAGACAAGCTTTTTTAACAAATCGGTGTACTCCCAAGCTTTCAATATCAATCAGAATTCCAAATTGAAAGATGAAGCCACCTGTAATGGGAGAGGCCAATTCCATCTTGTTGAAAGGAAGTGTAATTCAGACCTGGAGATCTTGTAATCCTTGACAAATACTTCCTAGACAAAGGAGCAAGTGAAACTGAAAATGTCAACATCACTACTAACCCCTGTGGTTGTAAAAATACATTTAAAATCCTTTAATAGCAAAATTCTAAATCTGGAAAATTATGCTGTGATGTTACATTCTCCTGTGCCCCTCTGTTTCTCTGAATCTCTATTTGATCCCATGAGCTTTTATTTCTGGGGCTCCTTTACTCTGTGTGTCTTCATGGGAGTGGGGTCTCATGTACATTCTTAGTTCTGTGTCTTACTATGTCCATCTGTATCCTATACTCCTCCAGTTCCTTTCATCTCTCTTAAATGACTCAAACACAAAGCCCATAATTACTTATTTATTTTCCCATTTGTTGACTTGGTTGAAAATATACAGAGATTTGGGAGTAATCTTAGTGCAGGTGAGTTTTGAAACTACAGAGTTCCCTTGGAGGTTTGGAAAATAGTAGAATCACAATACAAATTTTACGTAGAATAATACCACAAGGAAAACATGTTCCAGGAAGTCAGTGTTTGGATTAGGCCATTTTAATTGCAGTATCAGAATCACCCTATGGTTATTGGCCATACATCTTGGTGGGAAATCTGCACACTGAAAGTGATTGAGATGCTCTCAAAAAACTACATGCATTGCAAGGGCATAATGATTCTCCAAGAGAGTGTTTAACTTAAACACCGATTTGTTAAAAAAGAGGAATAGATTCCACCCCATATTATAACCACAAATCAAGGGGGGGGGGAAATGAAATAAATCTAGCACTCCCAGAAAATATAACTGAATAATAGACACAAAAAAGTTCAAGTTAACTAGGATTAAAAATGAAAAACAACCATTTTCACCTCTCAATTTGAGAAACTGAGAAATACCATGTTCACTCTCAATTTGAGAAAGGCTGAAAAAAAAGGGTCATATTAAATGCTGCCAACAATGTGATGAAACAAAGCTGGCTGGAATAGTAATTGGTAAAACACTTGAGAAAAGCAATTTAGTAATATCTGTCAAAAACTTTAAACTTTCCATATATTTCAATAGAAAATTATTACTTTATGATTTAATTCTCAGAAATAATACCAAAATGGAAAAATTATTATTCCCAAAGATCTTTAGTGCAACACTATTTATAATAATGCACATATAATGTATAATGCCCAATAATTTGGTATTAGTTAAGCAAGCTATGGTATACCTATTTGATATTAATTAAATTATGTTCATAAAAACTGTAATAATGTGGAAAATGCCTATGTTTTAATATCTTTTTAAAAGTATAAAATTTTGTCTGTAATATGACTATAAATATATATGTGTGGTAGACACACACACAGAGAAAAAGAAATACATGCAAAAAGCCTGGAAGAAAATATACTCAAAATGTTAAAAGTGGCTGTCTTTAAATGACAGGACTTTAAATCAAGCTTATAAAAAACAATTCATCCAGAATTAGTAAAAAAACAAAAAAAACTTATTTATTCATGACACCATGCAAGTAATTTCATTTACTGGACTACTTTTTAGAGACCTAAAATTAAGCGCTTAAAATCACATAATTGTAAAATTTATAAACTACAGTCTACTTTCCTTTATATTGCCACTAACCCTTCTTATTTCAGAAAAAAAGAAAAAAAAGAATGCAAGTAAATTGATAGAGGTCTTTCTCAAAGGTCAACTTTATATCAAATCAAATAAAAAGAAACTCAACTACTTGATATTTTATGAAATGTTCTTTGGCCCAGCTGGGCGTGGCTCAGTGGTTGAGCGTCGACCTAGGATCCAGGCGATCGGGGTTCGATTCCCGGTCAGGGCACATGCCCGGTTGCGGGCTGCAGCCAATCAATGACTCTCTCATCATTGATGTTCCTATCTCTCTCTCCCCCTCTCTTTTCCTCTCCCTGAAGTCAATAAAGATATATTAAAAAAAAAAAAAAAAGAAATGTTCTTCAATTACAACATAATAATCAGATTGTAAAAAGGAGAGAAGGATGTACTTTATTTTTTGAAGGCTCAAGAGCTATTTTTCTTATTAGATTATCCTGTAAAATTTGGAACTCTTATTAGATTATCCTAAAATTTGGAACTTAATAAAATTGTTTATATTGTGCTTTCTAAACTGATGAATACAATGGAATTATTTTTCACCAATTGAGGGAATGAATTTGGCATCACAATCTCTAACCCCAGGCTCATGGGCCAATTAAAATGCCCCAACATTTGTAGGAAAACTGTGACTGAGGAAAATACTTATTACATATTAAACATAATATATAAATACACACATAAATATATTCATATGAATATATACTTATATGTAATATAAGTAAATACTTAAATACACATGTAAGTATTTTCTTTCATCAGCGTTTTCATGTAAATGTAAGAACGTTTTGCCCAATGGAGCTCTTCAAGCCCTAACCATCTGGGAAAAGCATATGGGAAAAGCAGGCAGCTCAGCTGGTCAGGTAGCTTTACTCATGTGCCTTTACTACAACTAGAGGCTTCCTTGTTTCCTTCCAGTCTCCTTTACTAATAGTCAATTTCTCCTCTTTCCAGAAAGCAACACAAAATAACAACTTACTAGGTGCACTCACACTATGTTACATCCAGAAAAAATCACTGAAAATCATATTTTAAAGTTTTAAGAAGATGATTTTCAAAACGTTAAGCATAGAGTTACCATATGACCCAGCAGTTCCACTCCTAAGTCCTAGCTGTGTGTGTGTATATATCCAAGAGAAATAAAAACATGTCCACACAAAAACTTATAAATGAATGTTCATAGTAGCATAATTTGCAATATCCGAAAAGCAGAAACAACCCAAATGTTTATTAATTAATGAGGAAATAAACAAAATGTGGTATATCCATACAATGGAATATTACTCAGCCATAAAAAGGAATGAGGTACTGACACATGCTAGCTACAACATGGATGAACCTTGAAAACATTATGCTGAGCGAAAGAAGCCAGACACAAAAGTTCACATATAGTATGATTCCATTTATGTAAAATGCCCAGAACAGGTAAATATCTAGAGCAAGAAACTAGATTAGTGCTTGCCATGGGCTGGGTGGTGGTGGTGATATTGATGGTGGTGGTGGTGAATAAAGAATGACAGCTAATGGGTGTGGGGTTTCCTTTGGGGGTATGAAAAAGTTCAAAAGTTACACTGAGATTATGATTACACAACCCTGTGAATATGTTAAAAACCATTAAATTGTACACTTTAAGTGAGTAAATTGTATGGTACGTGAATTATACATATAGATAAACATATTTAAAATCTTAAGATGAAATTTTAGAATTTGATAAGGTTTTTCATCATTATCATTACTTTCTAAAGTTATTTTGAGTTTGCTTTTTTTAAAATTTATTTTTATTTTTGAAAGTATTACAGATGTTCCCTTTTTTCTCTATTGACCTCTTCCACCCTGCACCACTCCCCACCCTAGGCCTTCATCACACTATTGTCTGTGTCCATGGGTTATGCATATATGCATATAAATTCTTTGGTTAATCTCTCACCACCCACCCACTCACACTCACCTTCCTTCTGAGATTCATTCATCTGTTCCATGCTTCTATGCCACTAAATCTATTTTGTTCATCAGTTTATTATGTTCTTTAGATTCCACATATAGGTGAGATCATGTGATATTTGTTTTTTTCTGCCTGACTTATTTTGCTTAGCATAATATTCTCCAGGACCATCCATACTGTCCCAAAGGGTAGGGGTTTCTTCATCTTTACAGCTGCATAGTATTCATGGTATAAATGTCCCACAGTTTTTTTATCCATTCCTCTACTGATGGGCATTTGGGCTGTTTCCAGATCTTGGCTATTGTAAATTGAGCTGCTATGAACATAGGGGTGCATATATTCTTTCTGCTTAGTATTTCAGGATTCTTAGGATATATTCCTGGAAGTGGGATCACTGGGTCAAAAAGCAGTTTAATAAAAGATGTTTTAGCAGATTTTGTCAATGCACTACCCATATCCCCTCTTTATTCGCTTCTACTGAGCCCACAACTGACTTTGCCCAAGGGTTTATTTCTGGCTGCAGGTGAAACTAGCCCATTAAGTACTCAAGCTGCCTCACACTTCAGTGGAAATAATTGAGGCATATCTTACACTGTCTCCCCAAGGTCCCCTGCAGGATTGAACTTCAGTCACCCACAGTGGAAACTAGCTTGAAAATTCAGCCTTTGTTGACTTCCTTGCCTCCTCTACTGGTGCTTGCTGGGATCACTTCCCAAATAAATGACTTGCACTCACATCCTGTCTCAGGGTCAGTTTCTAGGGGAACAGAAATCAAGATACAAGTTATTCTTCCTTCCTTTCTCAAATAATATTCTTATCGTGCTCCACTAGAATGATCTGAAATGATAATTGGTCACGTCATTAAAAGAAAATTACCATGGTTATATGTTTAGCTAACACAGAGAGAGATGTAGAATTTGCTTTTGTTGAATTATGTTTACAAATAATGCCTAATTTCCTTAAATGTCCTTCATAGCTGTTGTCAATCTTTATATACCAGGTTGCATGTGAAATGTGGTGACCTTTGGGACAAAGGTCCCTGGAGAAACTGTCTGCTCTGGGGGCTCAGACCAGAGGACTCTGAGGCCTCAGCCTACAGGTGTAGAAGGAGCAGCTCTCAGTGCAACACTGTGGAAGGAGCTCCTGCAGAATCTCCAGTCTATGGAAACAGCAACAGGGCTTCAGGAAAGCAAAGCAGGGATATGGGAACTGGCAGAGACTAACACATGGAAGGTTCTAGAATCAGCCAAGTGTTGGTGAGTAGAGAATTCTTCTTGTCCTCTAGGGTTCAGTTTGTATAACAGCCCTAGTCAGATGGTCAGAAAAGCAGACACCATGGAAACACTGCCATAAAACTATAGAAAGCATAAAATTGGGAAACTTTGTTGGGACGCCTACATATTAAATTTTGCTGAAAAGTTTGGTAAGAATATCAAGTCTTTTCTGAGAACAATGAACCATGTAATCAGCAAAAAACTCCAACTAACAAACAGAAACCTCATGATGCACATAGCAAGTGTATGACTGTCTCATTTTAGGCATTATATTTTCCAATATATGCCATCCTCCTAATTTATATTTTAAAATAATTCCATGATCTGAAGGCCTTGGAGCCAAATGAATTTCAGAACTTTGAATTTTTTCAGATTTTAGAGAGACAAAACAGTACACAGGCATATTTTATGTAATAGTCCTAGTGACATATGGGACAACCACCCTTAAATCACCTGCATTATTATGTCTGCAGTAAAATTCAGGTGGAACAAAAATAGATTAACAGTTGTTAGTATGTAAAATAAAGTTTATTTTTATATTATTATTTATTTATTATTGTATTATTTTCCATACAAACAATTGTAAACCTACCCTTGCCCCACCTTATATGACTAATAGCAAAGCAGACACATCAGTTCTGTTCAGGTTTTGCTGAAAGATCCAGAAAATATTTTCAATGTTCATACTTCTGAGCATTTGGGAAATGCAGACAAGGGACTGTGGCCCATATTATGGTAGATTAGAACCATAGCTACAATCAAGTAAGTGCTGTGGGTATGGATGTCAAATATGGGACAAGAAAACTCAGGGAAAATGAAGACACTTGTTCATTAAAAATATGATTTTCCTAACCAATGAGGTGCTTTAATAGTTATTAACACATCATAACAACTATATTAAAGTCACTCAGAAAAGGGGGACAACACAGAAAGATCCAAATGCAATTTTAAACCTAAAGTTCTAAATTTAGTTTTCAAAGAAAGATTTAATAAGCCAAACAATATTTACTGTGAACCTACTAGGTGCAGGCACTATATCAAGCAAGAACACAGAATACCTCCACTTGGGAGCTTATAGTAGAGAAGGCAGAAAAGGTATAAAACCAGGCGCCAGAAAGGTATAACTGGGAGGTGAAGTGTAGTTTGCAGAAAGCTATCAGAGAAGGAACCCCCCCAAAAAAGTGAGTTTTAAAATAAATTCTGGAAGATGATCAAGAGTTACCAAAGTGGTAGGTGGGAGGGAGGAGAGCGAGGAAAACACTCCACGTGCAGAAGAGCAAGTGCAAAGGTCAGAGACTATGTTATATCATTTGAGGACGTCAAAGTGGGCCAGTGTGGCTACCATGTGAATAGAAAAAAATGGCGGGGGAAGATGTTTCCAAGGCAGGAAAGGCTCAGGTTTGCAGTGTGTCTGGGCCACAGTCATCACTTCAGACTTTATCCTGAGGTTCATAGGAGACCACAGAATGGTTTAAAGCAAAGGAGTGACCTCATGAGATTTTATATTTTAAAAAGATTGCCCTGCCAGAAGAAAAGTCTAGAATGATACATGTCAGCCTATTAACACTGGTCACCTCAGGAAGGTTAGGATGGGGTGAGGTCAATGGGTAATCAACTTTATCTTTGAACAACTTCATTGGCTCTATGTCAACAATAAACACTTTTGTGTACCTTAAAAATATCAAAGTTGATTTTTTGCCCATTGAAAACAAATTATTCTTCCTTCACTGTAAGAGTGAACTGGGTGGATGAATCCTGAATACATTATGCTAAGTGAAATAAACCAGACACAAAAGGACAAATCCATATGATTCCACCTATATGAAGTTCCCAAAGTAGTCAAATTCATAGAGACAAAAAGTAGAATGGGGTTGCCAGGGGCTGAGGAATGCAAAGAATGAAGAGTTAGTGTTTAATGGGCACAGAGTTTCACAATAATGATGACAAAATTCTGGAGATGGACTGTGACAATGGTTGCACAACGTGGATGTACTTAATGTTGCTGAATTGTACACTTAAAAATGGTCCAAATGGTACATTTTTACTATATATATTTTATCACAATAAAAGAAAAGAATGGACTGGAGAAGGGCCAGACTGAATGATGGAATGTAAATAATCAGACTCTGGGAACTATAGAGGTACACGTGATGAACCCTAGGTCAAGGAGACAGTGAAGTGGACAAGTCTGAGCTATATTTTGAAACTGGAGAATGTGAAGAAAAGAGAACCCTTGTACACGATGGAGTTGTAAATTAGTGCAGCCACTATGGAAGACAATATAGAGGTTCCTCAAAAAATTAGAAAGTAATTAGTATCTAAAAGTAGACCCTGAAACAAGGAGTTGGCTACCATTAGTATATTTGAGAGGTGATCTCAAGAAGTCCTGGTTGGCTCTGGAAAAAGTGAGACAAAAGAGAGAAGGTAGGCAATAAGGACTCTAGTACCAAGTAGGTTGCCAGTGTGGGCATGGGGTCTGGATCTCATTGGGGACCTTTAGGAGACTGTGTGGAACACGCTTCAGTGATTCCAATTAAGAGATGAGGAAGGTAGGTTATTTATACTGTCAGCCTTAAGTAATGGCTATTCCTGGGGGCATTAACCACACTCCACTATTTGTCCAGGATGGGAGGCAAGAAGAGCTCCACTGGCCAGAGAAAGCCCTCAGGCAAAGACTTGCAGAAGTCAGAGCCACGAGTCCCTGTGTATGAGAAGGGGTACCAAGGGGAGATGGTAGGATCCCTACAGTGTCTGCTACAAATGTCAAGGGTCTCAGCTTGAAAACTGGTCTGAAGATAGTTTCGTTTCCTAAAAAGGGAACACTGGAGATGAAGCCAGTAGGCAAAGAAGACTGAAGGAGCAGCTAGAGAGCTAAGAGGGAAGCAGGAAACTGTAGGATCCTGGGAGTAATGAGAAGGGATGTTTTAAAATGCTTAGTTAGTACATAGCATGAAAAGCTAGAAAATCTTTTCTTAGATAGTGAGAGCTATTTTGGAAAACAATATTATTTAAATAACTGTTTATAGGGTCCAAACACCCTATACCATAAAACTCAAAGGCCAAAGACGTAAGAAACAATACTTAACTAGACAAATAACAATTTGAGAGTAATATAAGCCCTCAATCTGTGTTTCCACTCAATCTTTATCTGACCTTCCACTTAATGTAAAATTATACAAATCAAGACACTGCACATACCATAAAAAGGATGTATTTGTTGAGAAACAAAAACCTAATATTGCTTTTTTTATGTGTACAGAAATTATATGTAACCAAGATCCTTTAGAAATATGAGGCAGATAATACTGTTACTATATTTTGCATAAGAATTTTATTTGTTCTTCACACATAGCTGCAATTATTTTAGAAGTATAACTGAATAAGATCTCAGTTTACAAATTACTCTAAAACATTGTTTTTCATTGTCATTGAAGTCTTCATCCACGTATTTGGACAATACTGAAAAACTATGCCAAGAATTTATATACAGAATGCATGATTTGAAGGCTGGTTTAAATTATAAGTGTTAACATTTTTTAATTCCTATTTTCTAAGAAAAGGTATTCAACCATCTTAACACACACACATATACATATATTCAATAGAATTTAAAATTCACCAATGCTTTTAATTTTAAAGATTGCTTTTAAACTTATTCTCAAGTAATTTTTTAAAATTTATTTTTTATTAAATTTATTGAGGTGACATTGGTTAATAAAATTATATAGGTTTCAGGTGCACAATTCTACAGTACATCATCTGTATATTGTATTGTGTTTACTACCACAAGTCAAGTCTCCTCCCATCACCATTTATCCCCTCTTTACCCTTTTTTACCTCTCCCCACCCCCTTCCCTCTGTCAATCACCATACTATTGCCTGTGTCCAAGAGTATTTTTCTTCTTTGCTTAATCCCTTCACCCTTCTCACCCAGGTAATCCCTTCACCCTTCTCACCCAGCCCCAACCCCCTTAATCTTTAAACCTCCAAATTCCTTTCCAAAGAATTAATCTATAGAGAAGGAAGCCAGATTTAAAAAACATCTGTTTACTAAAACATACCTTTAGAAGAACACAATAGGAGAAAAAATGTTTTCTCATTTTCATCAGCTTCTCATAGTAAAGCAAGCATAAGCCCCAAATAATTTTTTTTCTGCGCACAAAATGTTTTGCCTCCTTTACCTTACAGTCATCTCAACCTTTTTGTACTTTTACCCATTTCTCAGACCTATCCATTGGAAGTTCAATATTGTGAACTAGCAGACTGATTTATCTACAGAAATCAGAGGGAAAGGAACAAAGGGAGGAAAGCAGATCACAGGCAATGTATTTTGGATGTTCTGCCTTTTATCAACTAGGACCATGTGATTTCCTTTCAGTTCTAACCACTCTTGTGTGTAGCCTGATTTGCGATAACATAAAAGGCATGTATGATATTCTACTTATCCCTCATAAAGCCAGGAATATCACACCATCTATGAGTAAGACGAAAACAGCGAGCGGAGGACACAACACCTGGAAACCAAAACCAAAATTATTTTAGCATCCATTCTTATGTACTCCAAAGGTAAAGAAACACAAATATTTCTTCCATTTAAAAAGTACGTTGTGTTGTGCATGAGCCAACAATTAATAGGCACAGGAAATGTATTTTATCACCATTACTTATGTGTATGTGCATGTGTTAAGCTGGAACTGTTTTCTGATTTCTTGTTCCTAGCACCTAGCACATAGGAGGCACTCACTTCATGTTTTCTAAATGAAAGACTAGCAGCAGACAGACTGAGATTGTGTGCTGCCAGGTAAGATTCTGGGTAGAAAGTAAAAGTAAGAGGCTGAATCACAGGATTAAAAACTAGCGCTCAAATTCCTTTTACAAACATTTCCATAATTAGTGTTTTGTCTTTTCCAGTTAGAAAACAGAATCCTCAAGTATTAATGTCATCATAATGCTAGTAGTTCTAGCTCTACCAGGTTTGGTTTGACAGGCGTGAGAAGGACAAGGTTTCTCTCTCTCTCTCTCTCTCTCCCTCTCTCATGAGACAAAGTGTTGTCACCACTGGACTTCATAAAATTCTGAATTATGTATAGTCCCTGCCTTTTTCTATGCTTTTGTAATCATCTTCAAGAAAATGAGCTGGTAGGAAAAGTCTGTCTTTGTCTCCCAGCTGCTCTGCACTGTTGGACCCTAAGCACCTTGCTTTGAGTACCCTCCCCATTATGATGTACATCAATTACACAAGTAAGTCAGCAGTTGAGGTGTTGGTTACCCCTCCCGGTGACATGCTTACAATTTGAACAGAAACTTCTGCTTAGAATCTTCAGGACCCAAAAAACAGGATTCCTGCCTTTCTCAGTGATCCTAAACTTATACTAAATGGACAATTGTCTCCTCTGCCCAACTGTAAAACCAATAGCAGATTACTAAAAAAAATAATAATAATAAAATAAAAATTATGTATATATATTCTGGCTCATAAATCATTTGTTGAATTACACAGAGGATTGTATCTCTCCAGATGCCAATTCAAAATATTATGACTCAGCACTCTCCCTAGGCCCTTTTGACTTTTTGTATCCTAAAAAAAACCAAGTCTTTTAATGGCTTCCACCTCCAACTGACTGAAGCTTCATGGTTAGAACACCTTCTGACATGCAGAACAAAAATGTTGTTCAATCGTTGCTTGTTTATATTAGGGTCTATGGTAAGCAGCCTCTGAGACAAATTTGCATGTGGAAGTTTTATCAGGGTTCAACTCATTTAAAGCAGTAAGGAAAGCAAGATTGTGCAGAAGGAGGAGTTGAACTGAGATACAGTCACAAAGGAGGTCTTGGTCAGTCCTACAAAGAGCTCCAGACAAGGGGGAAAGGCCTCTAAACTACATATCTGTTTCAGGGTGCCCCCAGGAAAAAGGCATGCCCTTGGGTGAGTCAGCTCCTCTCAGAAGGACAATTTCCAGAAAGAGACTCAGCTGTGAACCAGCAGCAGCCAACACTCTCAGGAGGTGGGGGACTAACTGTTCTGAAAAAGGCTGGGTAGCCCAGTACAGCATCCACTACACTGCCATTTTAAGGCCAACATTAAAGAGGGTAAAACTGCCCTAGCTGGTTTTGCTCAGTGGTTACAGCGACAGCCTTTAGATTGTAAGTTCCTGGATTCGATTCAGGTCAAGGGCATGTAGCTTGGTTGCAAGCTTAATCCCAAGCCTGGGTGGGAGCATGTGCAGGAGGCAACCAACTGATGTGTCTCCCTCCCATCAATGTTTCTCTTTCTCTCTCTCCTTTCCACTCTCTCTGAAAAGCAATGGAGAAAATATCCTTGAGTGAGGATTAAAATAAATAAATAAATGAACATTTTTTTAAAATAATAAAGAAAAAGAAAAAGAGTGAAACTGAAATCTCGATGCCCTGTGTATATTAGAACATATATTTGTGTCTCAAACACTTAAGCTATATTTTTAAGAAGGAATATTTAAATTGGCAGATTATCTTTCCAATAATTTCTATCACCAAGTCTTCCTTCAGGTCCTTGAGGCCCTGAGGTGAAGCTGCCATCCTTTTCTCCTCTGTGCCATTTGAACCAAATGAACTTCATTAGGGTTCTTTCCCACCAGCCCTCAACATCTCGCCATATGTAACTGTATGTACCTCCCTCCGCTTGATGTGCCCTTCCCATCTGTATATCCCTACATCTAGCCCAATGCTTGGTAAATATGGCTCTTGATAAGGGTATATTGAATGAATGAATCAATCAATCAATCAATCAATCAATTAACAAATCAGCAAACATAACTTCTTTTTCTCCCCTGAAGAAACAATATAGGAAAACACATTTAATGAACAAATATAACTCATTTGAGTGTACGTCTTTGTGTGTGTGCTTATCAGTGCTTAACAAGGACTGTTAGATTTTGACTAACTGGCATAGCATAAAAGGGCTGTTCTGAAAGTCAACTGTATCTTACAGGACTCTTAAATAAATTAAAATCTATCACAGGATTTGAATGCAAACTAGAGAGGAAATTAAAATTTAAACAGGAAACAGCTGTTTGATCAGCTGTTACAACAGACTTTGGACAAAGGTAATATTCACGTATTATCTAGATGGGTAAAAATAATCATAGAAAATTATTTGTTACAGGGCTATTTTCTTTTCTATGCTGAAAGACAACAGAATTATCTAGTTAATTATGTTAAACCTCTAGAAACACAGGATGAACGGTATCCAAAAAATTTTTAAGTAGTATATAAAAAAAATTTGTTCCTGCCCCGCTGGGCGTAGCTCAGCAGTTGAGCATCAGCCTAGGATCCAGGAGGTTGTGGTTTGATTCCCGGTCAAGGCATATGCCTGGGATGCGGGCTCGATCCCTAGTCGGGAGCCATGCAGTGACGACTCTCTCAACATTGATGTTTCTATCTCTCTCTCTCCCTCTCCCATCTTCTCTTTGAAATCAATAAAGATATAGTATATATATGTGTGTGTGTGAAATCAATAAAGATATATCTATGCATGAGCGCATGGGCGAGCGCGCGCATGTGTGTGTGTGTGTATATATTCCTAGTAAGTAATGGTAGGGATAAAACAGTACTTGCAAAAACCAGTTTTTCAACATATTGTAGAGAGCAAAATTTACTTGTCACCAATAAAATTTTATAAAACTAAAGATATTTGTAATTTCTAGTACCTACAACTTCACTACAACTGCAAACAGGTGAAGAACCATGTTTTTTTCTGTATTGTAGTGGAGGGGGAATGTTGGTTTCCTATTGAAGTAATTAAGGAGCCCATAATTAAAATTCCACCATACAGTAAATCTGTAAAACTTTCTTGGGATGACAATTTTGCAATAATTATTAAATGTCTTCGAAGGATTACCAATATTTATTTCTAGGAATTTCCTAAAGAAATAATCAGAATTATGTACAATGGTTTAAGTATAAAGATATTCCTAATAGCTTTAAAATAGTAGAAATTTAGAAATACAGATGTCAGAAACAGGAGATTGGTTAAATAAGTTAAATATAATCATATGAAGTAAGATAAAGTTATCAAAATTGTATAAAAGAGCATTTAAAACATAACTAAATATTCATAATATGCTGTTATTTATTTTAAAAAGGCTACCAATGATGCAGCAAATATGATAGATAGTTTGCAAAAAGAAACTATAGGTGGCAATAGTAACAGTGGTTGGTGTTTTTGTAACATCAATTATAGATAACTTTCTTTCTTTTTTTCCCTTTTCTCTAATTTGTGGATTTTCACAATAAGTACTGTTTCTATTAATTGGTTATATTAAAAAAATATTCTCAGAAAAGCAATCTTTTGCCTACAAAGGAGCCTCCACAAGGCTGTCATCTGACTTCTCATCAAAAACTCTAAAGGACAGAAGGGAATGGCATGAAGTATTGAAAGTAATGCAAAACAAGGAATTGAAACCAAGACTACTCTATCCAGCAAGATTATCATTCAAGATAGATGGTGAAATAGTTTCCCAGACAAAAAAAGGCTAAAGGACTTTATCACTACAAAACCAGCAATTTAACAGGAAATGTTAAAAGGACTGCTGTAATTAGAAGTAGAAACAGAAAGAATGAGAAACATAGGCATAAAGAAATAAAATGGCAGTAGATAAGCATTTTTCAATAATAACCTTAAATGTAAATGGATTAAATGCCCTAATAAAAAGATATAAGGTGGCTGAATGAATAAAAAAACATGACCAAAATATATGCTGTCTACAAGAGACCCACCTCAGAACAAAAGACTCACACAGGATGAGAATGAAGGGGGGGAAAATTTTTTTTCCATGCAAATGAAAATTTTTAAAAAGCTGGGGTAGCAAGACTCATATCAGACAAAATAGACTTCAAAATGAAGATCATAATGAGGGACAAGAAAGGTCATTACATAATACTACAGGGATCAATCCAACAAGAGGATATAAACCTGATAAATATATATGCACCCAATATAAGAGCAGCTAAATTTATAAAAAATACTTCTAGAGGACTTTAAGGGAGAGATCAACAGCAATACAGTCATCCTGGGGAAATTTAACACCCCACTGACTTCACTGGATAGGTCTTCCAGACAAAAAATCAACAAGGAAACAGTGACCTTAAATGACACACTAGATCAAATGGATTTAATTTACATTTACAGAACATTCCACCCCGAAGCTGCAGAATATACATTCTTCTCAAGTGCTCATGGGACATTCTCAAAGGTAGATGACATGTTAGGATACAAAACAAGTCTCCACAAGTTCACGAAGACTGAAAACATATCAAGCATCTTCTCAGACCACAATGGCATGAAATTAGAAATTAGCCACAATAAAAACACTAAAAAGCATTCAAACACATAGAGGCTAAATAGCATGTTTTTAAACAATGCAATTTACCAAAGAGATCAAGAAAGAAATAAAAAACTTCCTGGAAACAAATGAAAATGAACACATAACAACTCCAAATCTATGGGACACAATGAAAGTAGCCCTGTGAAGGAAGTTCATAGCACTACAAGCCTACCTCAAAAAACAAGAAAAACTTCTAATAAGCTCTCTAACCCTACAACTTAAAAATTTAGAAAGAAAACAACAAGAAAAGCCTAGAGTAATAAGGAAGGAAATAATAAAGATCAGAGCAGAAATAAATGACATAAAGACTAAAAAATCAGTACAAAAGATCAATGAAACCAAGAGATGGTTCTTTGAAAAGATAAAGAAGATTGGCGAACCTTTAGCTAGACTCATCAAGAAACAAAGAGGGCCCAAATAAACAAAATCAGAAACAAAAGAGGTGAAATAACAACTGACCCAACAGAAATACAAAGGACTGTAAGAAAATATTATGAACAACTATATTCCACCAAGCTGTATTACCTGGATGAAATGGACAAATTCCTGGAAAAATACAACCTTCCAAAACTCAATCAGGAAGAGTCAGAAAGCCTGAATAGGCCAATAACCGCTGATGAAGTTGAAGCAATAATCAAAGGGCTCCCAGCACACAAAAATCCTGGCCCGGATGGCTTCTCAGGGGAGTTTTACCAAACATTCAAAGAAGAATTAAGTCCTACCCTCCTCAAACTATTTCAAAATATCCAAGATGAAGGAACATTTCCAAACTCTTTTTACGAGGCCCGCATTAGCCTAATTCCAAAACCAGATAAAGACACTGCAAAGAAAGAGAATTATAGGCCAGTATCCCTGATGAATATAGATGCTAAAATCCTCAACAAAATATTAGCAAATCGGATTCAACAATATATTAAAAAGATCATGCATCATGACCAAGTGAGATTTATTCCAGGAGTGCAAGGCTGGTACAATATTCCCAAATCAATAAGCATGATACATCACATAAACAAATTGAAAGACAAAAATCACATGATCATATCAATAGATGCAGAAAAAGCATTTGATAAAATCCAACACCCATTTTTGATAAAAACTCTGAGCAAAGTGGGAAGAGAGGGATCATTACTCAACATAATAAAGGCCATATATGACAAACCTACAGCCAACATCATACTCAAGGGGCAAAAACTAAAACCGTGCCCCTAAGAACGGAAACAAGACAGGGTGTCCACTTTCACCACTCTTATCCAACATAGTATTGGAAGTCCTAGCCACAACTATAAGATAAGAAGAAAACATGAAAGGCATCCAAAGTGGAAAGGAGGAAACAAAATTGTAATTATATGCAGATGACATGACATTGTGCATAGAGAATCCTAAAGACTCCACCAAAAAACTTCTAGATTTAATAAATGAATTCAGCAAGGTAGCAGGATACAAAATTAACATTCAGAAGTCAATGGCATTTTTATATACCAATAACGAACTCTCAGAAAAAGAAATTAAAAAAAAATCCCATTTACCATTGCAACTAAAAAAATAAGATACCTAGGAATAAACTTAGCCAATGATGTAAAAGACCTGTATTCAGAAAACTGCAGGACACTGAAAAAAGAAATAGAGGAAGATATAAACAAATGGAAAAACATAACATGCTAATGCATTGGAAGAATGAACATCATTGAAATGTCCATACTACCCTAAGTAATCTATAAATTCAATGCAATCCTTATTAAAATGCCAACAGCATATTTCACAGATCTAGAACAAACACTTCGAAAATTTATATGGAATGAAAAAGACCCCGAATAGCCAAGGCAATCTTGAAAAAGAAGAACAAAGTTGGAGGGATCACAATACCAAATATCAAGAAATACTACAAAGCCACTGTAATCAAAACAGCTTGGTACTGGCACAAGAACAGGCACATAGATCAGTGGAACAGAACAGAGAACCCAGATATTTACGTACTTCATTATGGTCAATTAATATTTAACATAGGAGGCAAGAACATACAATGGAATAAAGATAGTCTCTTCAATAAATGGTGCTGGGGAAATTGGACAGGTGCATGCAAAAAAGTGAAACTATTCCACCAACTTACACCATACACAAAAGTAAATTCAAAATGGATAAAAGGCTTAAATGTAAGACATGAAACCATAAAAATCCTAGAGGAAAACAGTCAGCAAAACCTCAGACATCTCTTGTAGCAATATGTTTGCTGATACATCTCCCAGGGCAAGGGAAACAAAGGAGAAAAACAAATGGGACTGCATCAAAATAAAAAGCTTCTGCACAGCCCATTGTATGGGAGAAGATATTTGCCAATGACACATCTGATAAAGGGTTAATATTCAAAATATATAAGGAACTCATACAACTTAACAAAAGGAAGACAAACAGCCCAATTAAAAAATGGTCAAAAGACCTAAATAGACACTTCTCCAAAGGGGACATACAAATGGTTAAGAGACATGAAAAAATGCTCAATCACTAATCATCAGAGAGATGCAAATTAAAACCACAATGAGGTATCACTTCACACCTGTCAGAATGCCTACCATCAACAAATCAAGGAACTACAAGTGCTGTTGAGTGTGTGGAGGAAAGGGCACACTAGTACACTGCTGGTGGGAATTCAGACTAGTGCAGCCACTATGGAAAGCAGTATGGAGGTTCCTCAAAAGATTAAAAATTGACCTGCCATTTGACCCAGTGATCCCACTCCTAGGAATTTATCCTAAGAAACCCGAAAAGCCAATCACAAAGAATTTATGCACCCCTATGTTCATAGTAAAGTAATTTACAATAGCCAAGTTCTGGAAACAGCCCAAGTGCCCATCAGCAGGTAAGTGAATAAAAAAACTTTGGGACATTTACACCATGGAACACTGTGCAGTTATAAAAAAGAAGGATCTTTTATCCTTTGGCACAGCATGGAGGGAACTAGAAAGTATTATGCTAAGTGAAATAAGCCAGTCAGTGAAAGACAAGTATCCCATGGTTGTACTTATATGTGAAATATAATAAACAAAATAAACTGATGAACAAAATGGATCCAGAGGCATAGAAGTATGGAACAGACTGAAGGATCTCAGAGGGAAGGTGGGGAGGGGGGAAAGGGGAGGGGAGAGATTAATCAAAGAACTTGTATGTTTATAAGCTTAACCCATGGACACAGACACTGGTCTGGGGAAGGCCTGGGGGGGGGGGGTGGATACGAGGTGGAACGGATCAATGGGGGTAAAAAGGAGACATCTGTAATATTTTCAAGAATATTCAAATAAACAAACAAAACCAAAAAAAAGAAAATTAAAAATAAAAGGGAACGTAAATAAATAAATAAATAAAAATAAAATATATTCTCACTTCTCAAAAAAGTCCTTAAACTGTGAATTACCAAGAAGGATTTTTATTTCATCTTTCATTTACATTATTGCTCTTTCTTCTTAAAAATTTTTGACGGAATCTTAGTTATTAATTAATTCAGTTATTAATTCTTCACTGTATCCGACATCTGAAAAAGAGGCCCTGTTGGATAACAAAAAGTCATCCCAAGAGCCTTTTGTTCTTTCCAGTAAAAAATTGGAAAACAACCTAAAGAAGGGAGGTCTAATTAAAAATATAATTATAAAGACAGTTTAAGACAAAAACACAACTGGAATCACAGGAATAAAAAATAGCCCCAACTCGCAAAGATGAGGTCAGGATTCCAAATTCAGTATAACAGAATCATTGGAAATGTTTTCAAAGTAAACCAAAAGGGAGGATTTTTTAGCCTTGAAGAAAAGCAAATAAAACTAACTAGATCTAACAGGTCACTTTTACCATTGTACAATCCTGATAAATGATGATGATGATGGGGCCAGATGAAAAATGTCCTCGGTAAGAGATGACTAACATAAGAAGATCAAGAGCTTAAACTTTGGACATGATGTAGAAATTAACTAGAATATGACATTTAAAATGCTATTAAGTGGAGACTATGGTAATATGACTAATATTTGAAAGGTCAGACATAACCAAAGATGCTTTCTGATTGTACCCTCTCTCACAAAACAATAGATTTCAATGACATCTTTTATATAACAAATTGGATGAACCATTCACTTTGTGTTTGAGATTGCCCAAGATGTGTGTTTGTCATTTACTAAATTGGGTCAAAGCTTTGGGAAGAAGATTTCTTTGATTTTATATTTTAAGCAAAAATTTAAATACTGTCAAGTCCTTTAATTCCAATGATAAAACTTTAGAGAGAAAACATTAATTATTTTTTGTGACACTTTTTTTTCTAGGTGGGGTCTCAGCAAAACAGAAGAAAGCAAAGCATGCCTCTGAGGACTTCCTCCTTCCCATTCTTGCCTCTCCTCTTGCAACCTGCCTTGAGGGTCTAGATAAGCCAATTTATTATAATCAGCTGATCACCTCTCAACCTGTTCCTGAATTTCTATCCATCTCTTGGCTTCCCTGGCTTTAGGGTTGCCCCCTTTCACCTATCAGGCACATAACTATTCACTTTATCTTTATAGCATAAATTTTCAATGGCTCCCAATTTCCTACCACAGAAAAATATAATTACTAACTTTGTTTTTCAATGTGTCATTGTTTGATCCAGCTCTTTTACTATTAACTTTATTACTCATATCTCCCCATCCTATTATAGTCTTGCTGGGCTTTCTACCTTCCTATAAATAGAAATATCAGTTGTTACCTGGAGCTTGTGGCCCTATGGTTTATATTATTCATCTAATCTTTAAAGCCTCTCTCTTCTTGTCTACCCACCCAAACCTTAACTGCTTTTCAAGACTCATTTGAATTCAACTCTTTATACAGCAAGAGTAGAGGGGGCTTTTTGGACACTGTTTGACAATCCAATATGGAGTTTCTGTCAGCCATGACAGTTATGTCAAGTCTCATGATGCCTAGAATTGAGGTAATGGGGTGTAATGGGAATGCCCTGTGGGATGGTCCAGACTGCCCAGAACCACAAGTCTGGATCCTTGGATAAGGGATCCATCTGGACACGGATATGAATGTGACCACTGAGGGAAATAAGAACCCAAAGCTTTGACCATTCCTTGCTTGAGTTTGGCTGTACCATGGGTCACTCTCGGAGCCCAACAGGACTTGACTCTACTGGATACATGCCTTCCGGCTTGAGACCAACGCATGCCTTGCCATCCACAAAGGCCGACAGCGATCTGGCCAGTGATCCAGCCTTCCCTCTAGATGCTTGCTCTGCACATTCTACCAGGTAAACTCCCACTTTCTGTGTGTAAACTGCATGTAAATCTATTGGCTTGTTGAGGAGGTTTCCCTTAGTAAGCCTGGCATTATGGAAAGACAAATGTGTGTGAGTGACTCCTTTCTGGGCTGCTCTCTTGCTCACAACACACTCCCTTTTGATTTTCTATAGTACCTTTGTTTACTGAGTTAACTGAGGGGATTGAAGATGGATCCATTTTGTGAACATGAAAGTAGGACATAGAAACAGTGCTTTCAAAGTATTAGTTATTTTTACTTGCCACTCAACACTATTTGGTCAGGTTCTTGTTCCAATTGAACTTCTTCATAAATCTGGGGTGCATCCCCCAGGGCAGTAATTTTATTCAAAAGAAGTGGCAGTGGGGCTAGCCTTTTGGCCTCTCTGGTCTGCTTTTCCTTGGACAGAAAACCAGGCTTTCTCACTAGTAGCTAAAACCTCTAAAGATGCTATCATCTTCAGTCACCAATGACTCTAATAAAGCAAACTTTTTTTTTAGTTCAGAATAAGTTTATGTGATTTGGATGTTCAAATTTACAAAAGACTTTCATATTATTATACCCCCTCTATTAAGGGAAATAATGACTTTTATGCATAGACATTACTAAAAAGCTAAGTCTAACAAACTTGGGCCTTTCCAAAATGGTAATTCTGCCCATTTAACCTGAGTAAATCTCAAATGCATTATTTTATGGGGGGGGAGGGGGACAATCATTGTGACCACAGCCTCTAAACTTGGCTCATTTGGGGGGCTTAGAAGAGTACTCGATCTTGTGCATTTCCAGGATCCCCTTAGTTAAGTACTGTCAGTTCACTGTTAAAAATAGCAGAGTTAACATTTATTGAGGATTCCAGGAGTTAGCCCCAGGACCATCATTCCATTTTAGAAGCGAGGATCTGGAGGCTGAGGAAGTAGGTAAGGAGCCCAAACTCCAGTGAGGGACATAGATAGGGTTTGAACTATTTAACTTCTGTGTTACTCTGCTTCCTCTAGGAGGTAAAAGGTTTGCTCCATTCTTTCTGTAGGTTTCTGATTGTGGAGCTTATCTTCTCTGGGTACAAAGCCTGAGAAGACCCATGATCCTGACCAAGGGATTCTACCAATTTCTGGGTCTAAGTAGACTGGGTTCCTTGCTAAACACCAGAGATAGAGAAATACATCTTACAAAGTCCTGGGATTTGGGCAGCTTATGGTCAGGTGAGGGATCACAGATGCTTAAAGAGGTAATTAAAATTAGAGGTGGTAAATGAGACGTAGTAATAGAGATACGCGTGGAACACTGCTAAGACTATAAATATAATGCCATCAAATACAAAGATGAAACTGAAGTTAGTGGTAGCTTTGATATAGGGTCACATGCAATAGTACACATGTCATTTGTCCCAGATACTGAATGACATCTGCCATTATCTTACTATCTTGTTACCTAAAATAATTTTAGAAGTTCTAATTCAATGTACATCAGTCAAATGCATATGTAGTTTGAGTTTTGATAGGAATAAAGAAATGTACTAACATATTAGAATTTGGTGATAACATACTAGTTGTCATTATTGATACCTGGAGAAATAATACTTGACACTGAAACATTACAGGGACTTTACTATGTCATGAAACATGGAAATATTACTGAGGTACAAAATGTTAGAGAGGTAAGTTAGAAACTAAATTATCTCTTCAAGTTCATAGGATAAATTTGACCCAGGGGCCACCTTTGTATTTATTATCAGAAATTCAAGAATCATTAAAACAGTTGACTTTCCAGTTATAAGCCATAATATGTTTTAAAACAACTTTGATGACATACATATCAGTTGCATAAGGTAACCACTTTACTAAAATCCTCTCAATGCATGTGTCTTTGCATCCATGTGAGTGTGAAAAAATGATATCAAAACAAATTATAAGTTCCTGTTACAGAGAAAATGGTTGCTCTGATAACGGGCAATGGTTAAGGGCCCAGAACTAGCTGCTCCTGTAATGACATTTTCAACAGGAGCAGAAGAAATCCACTAGGAAAATGAATGCTAAATTGAGTAATAGTGAGGTGATCCTAGTATTAATACTAAATGAGTTAGAAATCTTCATATAGAAATGTTTTTTGCATTTAAAATTGTTGACATATTTATCTCTTAAATATATTAAAAATAATTAGAATTTAAGGTTTTTCTTTAAATTTAGCTGCTGGCTTTCTTGTATCACCTACATTAACAAAGCATATGCAAGCCAAGAAAGCAGGGCAGAGAAGCAGCATCCCCATTACATGATATTTTGTGTGTGCATGTACGTATGTGTATACACAGGCACTAGCCACTTCATCAACACAAAATTTGACAGTGGAGTCAGGTGGCACACTGGCCCTTCAGACCCACTAGTGGTTGGTGGCTCCTCTTTCAGCCTAATTAACAATAAAAACCAACATCTACTGTTTCGTTGCCTAATGCCCAGTCCCACTCCAAGCACTTTACATGCTTTTTCTCTTTTAATCCTCTCAACCACTTTTTGAAGTAGATACCATTATTATCTTTGTTTTCCAGATGAGAAAACCAAAGCCTGGAAAGGTTACTGGTTTTGCTTAAGGTGGCACAACTAGTTAGCGGTGCAACCGGGGTACACACCATGATCTTAACCTCTGTATTCTACCACTGCCCCTGATGATAGGAAGCCTAGACCTCAACACTCAGCCAAAGAAAGAAACTGTCACCATTGATAATAGTCAAGCCCAAGCTTTAAAAATGCCCTGGTAAATTCTGAGATTATATAAAGAACTAGAAATTGTGACTCTAGTGGCACCTGGCTCAGCCCACATGACCTACCAAGCATACCCCTCCCACTAATGTGCTCCAGGTAATAGAATTAAGAGAAGGAACAGGGCTTTGTCATTTTAAACCCTCACAGAGCTGTTGTGAAAAGTCAAATTACTAACACCTTGTTCAGCATGAAGACAGTGCTCAACATGCTAACTTAACTTACTATTTAATAAACAATATTAATTATAATATTATCATTTATTATTAATACATTCATTACTTATTTTAATTAAGATGAGAGTCAGGTGGCTGAAGTGAGGACCAGGTCAAAATCAGAATAACAACAAGACTGTAGTGATGGTGAAATAGAGATCTTAGGCTTTCAGAATTTCTCCTGATGAGGAACACAGTGGGTTCCAGATCTATGGTGAGCCTGAGCTCCTTAGGCTCCTTGCTGGATGAAATAAAAGAATGGGGTGGAGCAGGAATGGACTGGAACCAAGCAGGTTCCTGTCAATGCCTGCACATATACCTTGAATCCTGTGACACATTATAAATATCTCACAGCAAGGAAAATTATTGATTGATGAAAAGGAAGAAATGACTACACAAAAATGTCTACTTCTGCTCCCATAAATAGAAAAGCCCAAGAAAATAAACAAGGATAGATTTTTCCAAAAGGTACAAGCTGAAGTTATGACTACTATGTACAGTCCTTCATGTACATTTCATCTAATCCTAGCACAGCATACAATCCTTCATGTGCATCCTTTCTAATCCTCTGCTATAAAGTCATTTGAAGCCTCATCTTAAAGGTCAGGCAGCTGAAAAACAAAAAGGTTGTGGAACTTTTAAGGTGACAGTAGACAAGTACAGGAAATGGAATTGATAACGCATCTGTTTGACACCAAAGTATATGCTCTTTTTACTTTGCCATACAGCCTCTCTATATCCTCCCTTTGAATGGGATATCCAAATTACTAAGTACTTCTACACAATTACTTTTTAAAAAACATTCAGGGGGACTATAGGAGCCTAGGGATGTTCTCCATCTTTCTTCATCCAAGATGAGGAGGTGGTTTTGCCATTAACACATAGGCCATATCCGTCTACCCCGTCGCACACTCAACTCATGATCCCTGTGGGCCATCTCTGACATTCCCTGCCCAGAGCAGTCCTGGCAGCTGCAGCAGGCTTGCTCTTCTGGGTGCACAGATCACCTGCCAGGTGTTGCTTAAATTTTGAAGGCTGGTTCCAACTCTTTCAGGATCTTAGCCAAGAGCCTGCCGCCCTCAGGTTGCTGAATCTCCTCTCTCAAGCCTGGCAGACACTTTCTCCTTTCTGCTTTGAGTTTCCCTTTTTATCAGTTTTTATTTTAAGGACTGAGCAAGAGCCAGTCTAGAATTGCAAAAGATAGTTTCCATGGTTCCACCAGCCCAAACACTAAAATCAAGCACAGAAACAATGAGCTGCGGTCCAGTTCCATCTGGAAAATGGAACTGCCAAGGCTCCAGAGATGACCTGCTTTTTGGGTTAAAGATGTATCAGTAGGTATGCATCTAGATACCACACACATTTCTAAAATGCTGTTTCACAATCACCTTGGAATTTTTCAAACAGCAAAAAAAGAAGTTATACATTAACCAACAATACCTCCAGTACATCTCTATTTATCTCAGTGGGAGTGACTAAAATTTGCTGACAGCTTAAAAAAAACTATCAGAGAATTATCAGAATGTATCAAGTTTAATAATTAACAAAGTTTAAAAATCAGAATCAAATTCAGACACTTTTAAATATAAATCATTGAGTCAGTCACCTAACTAATTCTAAAATTCTGATTTTACCATGTTTCTTATTCTTAACATGATTTGGCAGGAAATGCAAAAGAGTTGGTAGTAAATGGATGTTAATTTCAGATCCAATCAATTGCTACTTTGTTGGTGTAAAGTTCATTAATTCAACATATTGGGCCAGGAAGAGCTTTGGAGCTGGGGCTTGGCAGTTCCCTGGGGGAAAAAAGATACCTTTCTGGGATCCAGAGGCTTACAGTCTAGTGGGAAAGGTACTGAATATACAGGCATACCCCGGATATGATATATTGTGGGTTCAGTTCCAGACCACTACAATAAAGTGAATAAAGCAAGAAAGCAAGTCAAATGAATTTTTTGGATTCCCAGTGCATATAAAAGTTCTGTTTACGCTATACAGTAGTCTACTAAGTGTGCAATAGCTTTATATCTTTAAAAAACAATCATACCTTAATTGAAAAATGCTTTATTGCTAAAGAATGCTAACTATCATCTGAGCCTGTTGGAAAAATGGCACCAATAGACTTGCTTGACATAGGATTGCTACAAACTTTCAATTTGTAAAAAACACACTATCTGCAAAGCACAATAAAGCAAAGTGCAATAAAACAAAGTATGTCTGTAATCACACTAATAAGTGAACAATTGAAAACTCATGGAAAAGAACAAAGTGGCAGAGGCGTGTTAAACAGAGACATCTAATCCCATCTGGGGGGATTCAAGAAGGCTATACTGGGAAATAACATCTGAGTTAAGATCTGAGGTTAACAAAGTGTTTTCCAGTTTCTCAGTTTCCTCATCTCTCTCATCAAACTATGGAGAATGACTTCCTTCATGTAGTGGAAATAAGCACCCTCTCTTCCAAGTCTGTCCCAGACCTCCTCTCTTCTCTCCACACTCTTGGTTTAGGTGATTTGATTTACTTCAGTGACTTCTACCAACACTTCTCTGTAAAACCTGCTTCTTCCCTGAATTTCTACCTGCTAGACATCTCTCCCTGGATGTCCTTCCAACACCTCCAACTCCAGATGTCTCATCTTTCATAAAAGCCTGCTATCCTCTTCCTCATGTCCCTCCTTTTGTTAACACTGTCACTTGACACATGTCACTTTGTGAATGAAAAATCCTCAGTGGCCGTTCAATAAACACAGAAAGAACTAAACTTTTTGATGATGACATACAATACTCCCCACAATTCATCCCAACTGACCTTTATAGTTTGGCCTCCTACCAGACCCAACAACTCTCAACACTGAAGTTCTCAAGGTTTTCTAAGCATGCTACCATGTTTTTTCAAATATTTGTGATTTTGTAAATTAATGAATTTTTTTTAAATTATAGTTGAAATATATTAGTTTCAGGTGTACAACATAAGGATTGACATTTATGTACCTTCCAAAGTGATCACCATGATAAGTCTAGTAACCATCTGCTACCATACAAAGTTATTATGATATTATTGACTATATTCTTTATGCTGTACGTTACAACATTACAACCCCATAACTTATTTATTTTATAACTGGAAATGTGTCCTCTTAATCCCATTCATCTTTTTTTTAAAAATTTATTGATTGGAGAGAGAGATTGATTTGTTGTTTCACTCATTTATGCATTCATTGGTTGATTCTTTTTGTGTGTTTTTTTTTCCATTGATCTTTAGAGAGAGTGAAAGGGAGGGAGTAAAGAGGGGAGAGAGAAAGAGAGAGAGAGAGAGAGAGAGAGAGAAACATCGATGTGAGAGAGACACACCAATTGGTTGCCTCCCACAGAGCCAGGGACTGAATCTGCAACTGAAGTATGTGCCCTTGACAGGGAATCGAACCCCTGACCCTTCGATCTGCTGGCCAATGTTCTAACCCCTAAGCCAAACTGACCAGGGCCATTGGTTGATTCTTGTATGTGCCCTGATCGGGGATTGAACCCACATCCTTGGTGTATCAGGATGATGCTCTAACCAACTGAGCTACCTGGCCAGGGCCCATTCACCTTTTTTTTGCATATCTCTCCACCTACCCTCCCCTTTGAAGCTGTTCCTTAGCTTACAATGCATTCTTCATCTAGTCCTCTGGTGAATTCATATTCATTCTTTAGGACCTACTTCAACTGTCACCTCCTCTGTGAAGTCTGCCCAGATTTTCTCAGACAGAGTTCAACGTTCTCTCCAATCGCTTACTCTAGAACTTTTTGCATGCACTACCAAAGCATCTATCATCATAGGTCACTAGTATTAATTTTTCATGACTCTGCCTGCCGCATCAACTTGTGAGCACCTCAGGGGCAACGGCCCTGTATAATTCACTTTTCATTCTCTTGGGTGGGGATAAGATGTGGGACAGGAAGTAAATGTTCATTGAATGAATGAAAAATGAATGAATTAATGAATAGACCTTTCTTGTGGCACATACCGCTTTCTATCTTATATTGCCTTTGTTTGGGTATCTCATCCCCCTTCTTGGATTTACAAATCTCCATGGCAATAACAATGTGATCCATTTTTGTATTCCTTACCACAGCCTACCTTCATGACTACTGTTTGAATAAATGAGAAAAACTCTTGTAGGACATTATGTCATATGTCAAAATTGCAAAGCTATCTTCACACTCATTGCTTCACTTGATCTTCACAATAACGCTAGCCATGACAAATTGATCTAGCAATGACAAATTGGTGTTATTCTCATGTCACAGATAAAATAATTGAGTAAAACCTTGGAACCCTGCTTTCTTGTTTTTTAGAACAATGGCCTATTCCATGTAATGTTCTTAAGAAAAGGAAGATCTGTTCAGAAGTCCCCCTTTTTGAGAGTTTGGGGGTGAATGTAGAGATTCACCACCGCTTGTAAAAATAGCTAAGTCCTTATCTATTCTTCCCATATGAGTATAACATAAATAACTTGAGTGAGCTTGGAATACAAATCAGAAAGGGCAAAATAAGGGGGGGGATAAAAGAATCTGAACCCTTTAGACATGCTTTGGGCAAGAAAAATACTTTGGGGGTCCAGAAAGAGAATCTTCAGCTTCTATAACATGGGATGCTTTGAAAGGCAGCATCAAGGAACTCTTAGTAATACTTTCTAAAACACCGAGGTGTGCTTTTAAGCCCAAGTTCCTCCAAGAGAGAAGATATCAAAAATGCTGAAAGAAAACTAAATTTATATAGCTTTGTCCCACCTCAGCATGCTGTTGTGTTTATGCATCTATGTACCTGCAGCACCGGGCACAAAGCCTGGCATGGGTGAGCTGAGGAGAGCCAGGCAAACAGAAGTGGTAGCCTGAGATCTGACTTAAAGGTGAGGGAGGCTGAAGTGGAGGAAGCTGCCCAAGGTCCAGGGTGAGCACTGAACACCCAATCCCTTGGTTTCTCAACAGGCAGGGCAGACTCAGAGCACCAGCCTCACAGGGAGCAAGGCCAAACCCTGCTCCTGAAATCTGGTGAGAATAAGTCTTAACCAACACATCCATGGGTGTCCTGTTTATTGCTCAAGCACCAGGAGGCCTTGGGAGTGTGGACAAAGCATCCCCAGTGGTCTATTAAACAGGCTGTTCTGGAATCACTGTTTATTCCCACTGACCTCACCCTATATGATCTGACTGACCTTCCACAGAGGGTCAGTTCCCCCAGTGACCCTATCTTTCTTTCGGACTTCTGTTTTTTGGAGCCCCTCCTGTGAGAATGGGACCCCCCACCCCCCTTTCTGAGAGGTAGGCTCTGTCCCTATCCCTGCCAGATATGGGCTGGGCCAAAGAGCCAAGTTTTTCCACCTCAGCAGCTTGTGTTAGTGGGGGCAGGGGGGCAGGACGGGGGTGGGGGTAGGAGGAGAAGGTGAGAGGAGAAGAGACACTGGCCAAGAACACCCTGCAGCTCCAGGTAGACCCGTGACAATCATGGAACCACAAAGAATCTAGGTGAGGACAGTCTTTGGCAATCGATTGCCCTGGAGTCCAACTCCTTTCTGAACCCGGAGCTGTTCAAGGTCGTTTTCCTTGTGTCAGGATAATAATACGTTGTGGTGCAAGCCTGCTCCAAGTGTGGGTGTGGAGTGTCCAGGTCAGGTTGGAGCAAATGGCTAACCGTTGCTTAGAGCAAGTGACAGACCTTTGCACTAACCCGAAGTAGGAACCTCTCTCTTTCCCTCCACCTTTCCCCTTGCTTTGAAAATTATATCAAACATAGGCTTGGCAGCCATCCAAGGGAGAAATTAGAAGTCTTGCCCCAGACCTTCAGCAGACTTCCGGCCCCATGCTTCTATCCAGGGGCGCACCAAATCTTCCCCCTGAGGGAGGGTTCTGTGCGCGGCGCTCTGGACACTCTAGCTCCCAGTCAGTGCACGGATAATTTAGGGGCTCGTGGAGGCAGTCCCTGCCCATGGCCACCCAGCGCTGGAGGAAGAGAAAAGGCGCTCAGCCGCAACTGACCTGAGATTCCGCCCCCCACCACGACCACGTCACATTTGCTGCTCATGGCGCTCGTCCCTCTCCAGGCTGCCTTGGTTCCTGCTGCTCTGGTCTCTGGGTCTTGGCCCCAGCCCGCCGCGCTGCCCCTGCGCACTGCTGCCTCGCCGAGCCTTTATATTGCCCGCCCAGGACTCCAGGGAGCCGAGCCCCGCCCGCGGATCCACCCCGCTGGCTGGGTGGAGCCCTTGGCCACTGACCCCGCCCGCGGAGCCACCGCAGAGACCAACGGGAGGGTGGGCTCCTGGGTGAAGAGGTAGCCTGGAGCCTTCAGAAACCCTTCCCTGGAGCGGCCACCCCTTGGCCTTCTGCACGGTATTTTCCCATCAGCTTCCCTAGTGCGAGATTGATTTTGGGGGTTGGGAGGATGGCACATTGGGTGTTTTCTTCCAGCATCCCAATTACTCCCCGGAATGGAGCAATACAGATGAAAGCAAATATTAAATGAGCTCTTTCCAGATACCAGGCACCTTACTAAGTGCTTTACATTGCATGATTCCAGTTAAACCTTACAACTCATTTTACAGATGAGGAAAGTTAGATAAAGTAGTTAGTTAGGGGTGAAGGCAAGATAAAAAGTTAGAAAGAAAAAAAAAAAGCACAGTAAGATTCTGAGACCCACTTTGACTTACCACACAGTATTGTCATTATCTTGGCATATACTTGAGTGGGATTCTCAGACCTCTCATATTCCTTTCAAATACCCACTTCTTTCCCCATTCCTCCTGCCCCTATGCCCACAATTAACTCAAAAGGTTCATCCCTAGTATTGCCAATGCAGAACTTAAATTGCCTCACTTTTGCAATGATCGAAATAGCTGGGAGCTGTTGAGTCAGGAACCTAGGAAACTGGTGGTGACAGGGGCAAGGACTCCTATGGGCAGTTATTTATGGTCCTGGAAGGGGGGGGGGTGGGGTTCTTAGTTTTGCCAAACAAGATTACAGGTGTTTACTAATTCTAAAGAATATATGCACTATGTTCATTGCAGCATTATTTACAATAGCAGAGCTATGGAAACAACCCAAATGCCCATCAATAAACAAATGAATAAAGAAGTGGTGGTACATATATACAATGGAATATCACTTGGCCATAAAAAAGAATGACATCTTACCACTTGCATCAGCATGGATGGACCTAGAGGGTATTATGCTAAGTAAAATAAGTCAGTCAGAGAAAGACAAACACCATATGATTTCACTTACATGTGGAATCTAAAGAACAATATAAATGAATAAACAAAACAAACAGATTCATGGATACAGAGAATAGACTGGTAGTTGCCAGAAGGGAGAAGATTGAGGGGACGAGTGAAAAAGGTGATGGGATTGAGAAGTATAGATTTGCAGTTACAAATAGTCACTGGGATGTAAAGTACAGCATAGAGAATATAGTTAATAATATTGTAATAAATATGCATGGTGTCAGGTGGGTACTAGAAATATCGAGGGAACACTTTGTAAAGTATATGATTGTTTAACCACTGTGCTGTACACCCGAAACTAATACAAAATAATATTGAATGCAAACCATAATTGGAAAAATATATTACTATAATTTAAAAAGTGTATTTAGAAACACTGTTTACCACAGGATCAAGATAGAAAATTCAATTGTAATCCTTTATACTATTACCAAAATATTAGAAAATAAAATTCAAAAATTCCATTTATAATAGCATCAAAATAAATAAAATACTTAGAAACAAATTTAAGAAAATGGGGGGGAAAAGATCACAGGTCTTTAAGCTGAGGTGGCTCCAAGTAAAACAGAGGTATATTTATTAAGAGCACTAGGAAAGCCATTTCTGAGAACAAAAAGTGGAAAGAAGCAATGTAGGGTGACTTTTCAAGAAACAATTGTATAAAGTGATTCTGTTCAGGTTAGGGAGCTGCGTTGGGGACTGGCTCCAGGTCTGGTGAATTGCTGAGAGCCTGAAGCAAACCTCCATCTTATCCCACACCAGTCCATGTATCCATCTGTTACCAAAGTACCCTGAGCTTCAGCTGCCCTCAGACTAGAAGAGGGTTTGTGCATTTCTGTGACTGAGAAGTTACTGGTGGCAGAGATAGTCCTGGTCCAGCCCTGACTTGGATTATAAACTTCTTTCTCTCTTGCTTTCTTATAAAACAGCTCCTGGGCCTAAACCATGAGCCCATGTCCCCACTGCCTCACCCTTCAGACAGCCTATGCTGGCCTCCTCCTTGATAAGCCCTACCCATCTACCTCCATTAACAGGGCCCTGAAGCTGCAGGCTCCTTAGCTGTGGACACTCTGTCTCCTCACCTAACCTCTAAGTGAATCGTATATTCAACAGGGTGAGGTGGGGTAGGTGGAAATACTTGTAAGATTTGCTTAGAATCTCTTCTGCTTGGCTCCAGCAATGCAAAGTCAGCCAGGAGCATGGGCATCTAAAGCTTTGAGTCCAATGCATGCTGACTATCCTGTCTCAAAATGTCCAGCTGACAAATAGGCCAGGAGAGAAAGTGCAGTTCTATGGTGTCTATAGAGAAAACTGACTGACAAACAGCATTTTCCTTAGATAAAGGTAATCAGCTACCTTATACTCTATGAGGTCAAAAGTGGGTTGAATTAGAACTCAAGTCTTGGTCATAAGAGAAATAGTAGCCTCGAGAGGGTCTCTGAGTCCACCCTTGTTCCCACATCCAGGCAATTGTCCAGGCCTGTTCATGGTTCTACTTCTCCTCTGTAGAGTAACTCCCAAGCTTCATCTCTCTCAGCATCGTGTGGTTAGATGAAACCTCTAAAAGCAGTGCTTCTCAAACTTGAAATTGTTACAAATCACCCAGGTCTGGGGTCAGTGAAACTGCATTTCTAACAAGCTCCAGGTCATGCTAGTACTGCTGGCCCATGGACCACACACCTTGAGCACATTCTCTTCTACTCCAATCTTCCTCTCCCCATCAGTTCCAGAGCTAGCTCCATTCTACAGAACTTCTTACCTATCTCAAGATGATCTTAATGAGAGGGTATGTGTTCATTATACAAACATTTGTGGAACACCTGCTATGCTGAGCCTTGGGGAAGAGTTGAACAAGATGGAGGCTGCCCCTGCCCTCTTGGGGCTCACTCTGTTAGGGGAAACATCCAGGAAGATTGATCATAAGTGCAATGAATGTGGCACTGGAACATGCAGCAGAGCCATATAACTTAGCCCAGGCAATCACAGAGGACCCCCAGGAGAAAATGACTTTTCTGCTGGGACATGAAGGATGAATCAGGGTTAATCAACTATTGAGGAAGATGAGAACACCAGGCAGAGTTGGGAGGAAAGTCTGAGGCTGGAGTATTAGGAAAACTGGACACAGTCCAGGGTACAAAGAACATCTTTGACCACCTCTAGGGCTTGTTACAGAGACCACAAAACTAGTGGTGATTAAAATGATGATAACAGTGAAAATTTAACAATGCATAAAATAACAGGAAGGATAATTTATTTTTGTGAGTGTTTGTGTCTCTCTTCCCAAGTAGATAATAAAGTCCTTCAGGAAGGGATCATGTATTGTCTCTTATTCGTCCACTCAAAATTATTTTATTGAGTACCAGTACTGTGTCAGGCACTGTGCTTATTACTGGAAATAATCCCTTATAAATAAGAAATGGTGGTAATCCTAGGAAAACCAAATATGAAAACAGACAATTACAATAAACTTAATTCATGTTCCAATGGAGCAATGCTCAACATCACTTACCAAGAAGCACAGAGGAATGCTCTTTGCCCCAGCAGTGTTTATTTGCCTATCTAACTTGATGAAATCCATGTTTCTTTCATCAATTAAAATGAACTCACTTTCCTTTCATTTTATTTTATTAAAGGACTGCCAAAGAGATAAAAATCTCCTTATTACTTCTTTCTTGTTATCCAGCTTTTCATTAACAGATATTTCAGTGAGTTTCTTATGATACCACAGAAGGTTTCAATAAAGAGGCAAGCTGCGCAGAACAGAGTTCACCTGATATTATCTAAGTTGTACATTTCATTTTTTTCTTTTCTTTTTAAAACTGGAAACTTGACAAGGAATGGAATTTTTAAAAATAGATTCTTTAGAGCTTACCAGTTTCTTTTTCTGATTTTCTCTGTTAATCTTTTTTTTTTAAACATACACTGGAAGATCAAATGATGAAAGGGTCAGCCATTGCAGCCAGGAAAGCTCTTTAACAATGTCAAATCAGAATTTTAACAATTTAAGAGTTGTAAATGTTAACTTGTAGGGCCCCTGATTCTGCCCAGTGCAGTATCCATCATAAGCTTGGATCTTAATATGAGAGTGTCCAAATCCCCAAGAAGACAGCAGAGGAACTTTCAGTGCCAAGGACTTGCTTTTGCCTCAAGGACTTGCTTAGAAGGGAATCACATCCTCAAGCAGAACAAGAGTTGGGGGCACCCAACTTCAATCCAAGTTAAAGCCCTCATGGGACATTGGGCTAGAGACTTGAAATCCAACTCAAAGGTTTCTAAGTTGGCTTAACATGCCAAAGGAAAGACTTGTCCCAGGGCCAGGAAACTGGTGGAGAACTGGATCAAAGTAAAGTTGACCAGAAACAAGTTTAACGGACTGATAGCTATGCGAATGCACTGAGCTGGCTTATAAACACAAGGTTGAGATGGAAGAGAAATGACTCTTCCTGCCCAGAGAACCAGAGTATGGCTTTTTCTTCTACGACCTAATTGCCATAACATGAGCAGGGCAGGGACAAAGAGGCAGAACAGAGAGGGGCAGGCCCCACAACATATGAGTCAGGCAAAGACACCAAGCTATAAGGCCTCAGAAAGGTCGAGGTCATACCTAGACATATTGCAGAACATGCTGAAGAAAAACTATCTGCAACATAAGTGCTAAACAAACTGTATCCAAAGTGATTTTTATTACAATGACTGATGTCGAGACTAAGAATATTTCCACAAGTCATAATAAGGGTTTCTAAACAAGGAGTCACATATCAAAACAGATGATGTGGCAAGGACTGTGTGGGACACACAGAGAAGGACAAACAGCAAAATATACTGCTCAGGAGAAATCAGAACAGATATTTCCTAAGAACACCAGGTTAAGGGCTTTCACCAATTTTTTTTTGGGGGGGGGGAGTGGAAATCAGAAATTAATATTAGAGGCCTGCTGTATACTAATAATTATTGGTTGCTGAATAGAGTTTTTAATTAATTATTCTTATTTATATTATACGAATTTATAGTGTGAGGTCATTGATGCAGAATCAATTCTTTGGCTATCTTTATGTAGCCCTGAGTTAAATAATCTCTCCATGTTTTTTCATAAGTAGATATTTGTGTCACATAGCATCCAGATGATCATTGCAATCAAGTCTGGCGACTATGGTAATCAGATGAGAAAAGGAGCTCCACTTATAGGTGGCTACTGCAACAAGACATATTCCTGATGGGGAGGATTACACATTACAAAATTATGCTAATAACTGAGGTTTGAGTGACTTGAACTCTTCTAAGAAATAAAAAAATCCATTTTATATGAAATTATTGAAATGAAGGTGTTTAAGAATAAAAATTATTCTTCACTATAAATGTTGTGACTATTAGGGGGTTAAACTATGAATAACTGTAACCATAAATGAAATAAAAAATGGCCAATATATTAATATACTGTAAAAACATGAAATGTATTACAAAAGGTAGAAAACCTGAACATATCTCTGAAATAAAGTATATAATAACATTAAATATAATACAAATATATATTATATATACATATATTAATGTATTATGTTTTAATTAATTATATATTATAATTATAACATAATTCTCAATATATAATAATATATATTCAATATATGTAACATATTACATAATTAGGATAGTTAGAAGCTCCCACTGACATCCATTTGTCTATAGCAGTGCAGCCAAGATTGTGGACCAGCAGCTGAGTATGGTTAGTGGTACAGGACTCCTTCAGAAGGTAGATAGCATCATCATATTTTGTAAGCCAGGTTTCTACAAAGGAAGAAAAATATTACACACGGGTAGCAAACTGAAGGCAATGCAGGAAGTTAGCATTTCTCAGGGATGTAGCAACAGCAAAATTGGGTTGAGGTGATTCTTTCCAAAGGGTAGACAGCAGCCTTGTACCTAAAGCATGAGGCTAAGGGTACCTGGATTACCCAGGAAGCAAACTCTGAGATACAGGTGTTAAATGACAAACTGAGGCACATTCAAATGGTGAGAGGTTTATTTGAACAAACGTCTACTTGAATGGGGCAGTGCCAAAGAGGAAGTGGGTAGGAATGCTCCATGAAAAGAGCTGGGGAGGCAAAGCTTTTATAGGGCAGATGCAGAAGCAAAGAGATTATTTGATTGGCTAAAACTTAAGGTTGCCTTATTTGGGAAAGCCTAGTTGGCTGATTGTTATCAGTTGTTCTTAAAATTTATTTTCCCAGATAAAAATGCACTGCCTCTGACTTAGGTTCTGGTTTGCTTTCCTAGGTTAAGAAGTCATCAGAGCCACCTCAGTCAAATGGTCTTCTTGTTTAACTACTTTAACAGAGGTGAGTGAGCTGGAGATTTATTAGGCTGTACTCTCAGGAGCCATGCCTGCAGAAGGGAAAGAAAAGAAGTAGGAAACTGAAGAAGCTGAGCTGGATACCATCTCAATGGAAGCCTCAGCCAATCTCTGGCCCTGGAGCAGCCCTCCGGAGTTGTTCCCCTTGGAGCAGGTACCAGGCCTTTGTACTCCTGCCTTAATCCCTCATTGGATGCAGGCTGCCTGGGGATGGCGATGCAGCTCTCAGCAGCTGAGACAATCCTTAAAGAGGGCTGACAGATGATTTTATTGAGATCTGTTATTAAGAATTGTTTTATGATGTTAAATCTTTTTATCCAAGAACATGAGTGTTTTCCCTCTTGTTCAAATATAATCTTGTATATTTCCAAACTGTTTTCCTTAAATAGGTTTTAGATGTATCTTGTTACATTTTTGCCTATTTTCTTTGTTGTTATTTATCTATTGTGAATGAGACCTTTTGTTTCATTATATCTTTTAATATGATACTGTGTTTTTTATTGGAGGACTTTCATTTTTGTATATTTCTTTTATAACCTATTACTTTATTAAAAACTCTTGCTATTTGCAGTAGATTTTTCATTGATTTGAGTTTTACATAAAGGATATGCAAATAAAGACAGTTTACCTTAGCAAAACTAGGAAAATCCTGAAAAAGAAGAGGAAAAATAAAGGAAAGCAGAGGGCTAGAGTTACTAGGTATAAAAACATATTAAAAAGCCTCTATGACTAAAACAGAGTGGCATTAAGTCATGAGTAGACAGACCAATAGAATGGAATTGCATAAATTGACTCAATTGCAAATTGAAATTTGTTATGTGATAAAAGGTGGATCTCAAAATCTGTGAGAAAAATACGGAGGTTGTTTTTTCTCAGTGTTATTTTAAACAGGCTTAAACTTACAGAAAAGTGCAAGTACAGGGCAAAAAACCTTTTATTCCCCCAAAACATTTGGGAATAAGTTGTTGACATGGGGTTCCATCACCACCCCCACAAAATACTTTAGTGTATATTTCTTTTTTAACGTATGTTTTTATTAATTTTAGAGAGAGAGGAAGGGGGGGAGAGAGAGAGAGAGAAGAGAAAACACTGAATCAGCTGCCATAGGAAAAATCAAACGTGCAACCTGGGTATGTGCCCTGACAGGAATTGAACCGCTGACCTTTAGGTGCATGGGATGAAACTCAACCAACTGAGCCATACTGGCCAGGGCTAGTGTGAATTTCTTATGAGCAAAGTTATCCTTCTTCATAACCACAATATGACCCTCAAAATGAGAAAATTAACGTTGACGCATTCAAGTTAAGTCAATTATCCAATGATGTCCTTTCTAGGAAAAGGATCCAGTCCTGAATCATATGTTGCATTTATTTGCGCTATTTCTTTAGACTCCTTTAATTTGGAACAGTTCTTAGTTTTGCCTAGATTTTCACAGCCTTAACACTTTAGAAGACCTTGGTCAAGGAATCTTGTAAAAGGTTCCTCAATTTAGGTTTGTCAGATGTTTCCTTGTGATTAGATTCATATCTTGCATCTTATCAGGTCTAATTTCAATTGGTCACATTACTAGTGATGTTAATTTTGATATCTTGGTTAAGGTTGTATCTTCCAGGCTTTTACTAGAAAGTTACTTTTTTGATTTTGTAGTTAATAACCGTTTTGTGAAGAGGTACTTTGAGACTATCTAAATATCTTAATCCTCATCAAACCTTCAATGTATTCATTTATTATTTATAGCCATCTAGACTCATGGATCCTATTTTATTCAATGGGTTATAATCTTTTATTACCCTTATTTATTTGGATACTCAAATTGTCCGTGAATTAACCAGTGGGTGCCCCTTCAAGCTGACTTCTGTCTTTCTGACATGTCCTCCCAAAGATGGAGTTCTTAATAAATGGATTGAAATAACTAGATAGCCACAAAATAAAAGGTAAAACTGAATCCATGCCTCTCATCGCAGACCAGGATACATTTCAAGTAGATCAGGAATTTAAATGTAAAAAACTAAACTATAAAAGTACTAAAAGAAAACATGGGTGAAATCCTTTATAAACTGGGAGTGGGGGAAATTTTCCTATCACTCAAATACAGAAATATTAAGAGAAAAGATGAATAAATGTGATCAACCTTGCCCTTGTGCTGTCCACATGACCTCTAAAACCCTCTACCTGGCTTCATTGAATATCTTGGGCTGACCTTATTCCCCTTGCTTTTAGCAGCCTTACCCACAATTCCATATGCACACCCTTTTGAGCAAACCTCCCCACCATCATACAGACCCATTCCAGCCTCTACATCATTGCTCTTTCCTTGTTCTTTGTCTTTGCCAACCCATCGCCAGACTGTTCTGTCTTCCCTCTGCTTCCCCAAATCCCTTGCCTCTCCTGAAATGTCTAGATCAATCTCTCTTCTCCCATTAATCTTCCTAGGTACTCAGGCTCACTTCACCTCCCCTTACTCTGAATCCCTAAAACACTGATGGTATCACTCCATTTAAACTGTATTTGTTGAATACATATGTCTTTCTTGAGGGCAAGGAACATACATTCATATCCTCACAATTCCTGATATAGCCAGGCTGGCTGACAAGTACACAGTAACCACTGTACATGTGTTGTCACTTTAATTCCATGAGAATTAAATAGTCCACATATTCATGTATTGATTAAATACCCATCATAGGACAAACATTCTGCTAAGTGTTAGAAACAGTAATGATACAGAGACCCAGACCCTATCCTTACAGAGCTTTCACTATAATTTTTAGCAATTTTCCAAGTCCAGCTATCCAACAGCCTTATCTGAACCCAGAACTAGTGGAAAATACAAACAGTTGTCTGCCTTTCTTGAGCCTTGTTTTCCTATACTTCATAAAAGTCAGTATCATACTTTTTACATTATCACTTTCATTTTTTCCCCCTCCTCGATCCAAGGCATGCATAAGTTGCACTTCCTACTTAGGGACAGAAAAACTTAAATATACTTTCTGCTTTTCCTTTTCCCAAGAGAACAGTGGCACTCATGTCTTGAGACAATTGGTGCTATGCTGGGGTTTATAAAACTATGTCCTTCTCTCCCTTCTATGTTCTTCGTTTCCATGTGCTATGAATTGAATTGTGCCCCACCCCAAATCATACGTTGAACCTCAATCCCCAGTGTAATGGTATTTAGAAGTGGGGCCCTTGCCCAGCCGGGCGTGGCTCAGCGGTTGAGCATCGACCTAGGATCCAGGCGATCGGGGTTCGATTCCCAGTCAGGGCACATGCCCGGGTTGCGGGCTCGATCAATGACTCTCTCATCATTGATGTTCCTATCTCTCTCTCTCCCTGTCCTTTCATCTCTCTGAAATCAATAAAGATATATTAAAAAAAAAAATAGAAGTGGGGCCCTTGAGAGGTGATTAGGTTTAGATGAGGGTGGGGCACTAATGATAGGATTGGCCCTTATTAAGAAGAGACACCAAAAAACTCTCTCTCTCTTTCCCCATCCCTCCCTCCTTCCCTCTTTCCCCCTCCCCCTCCCTCTTTCTCTTCCTCTGCAATGTGAGGATACAGCAAAAAGGTGGCCATCTACAAGCCAGGAAGCCTCACCAGAACCCAATTATGTGTCATCCTGATCTCAGACTTCCCAGCCTCCAAAACCAAGAGAAGTAAATTTCCATTGTTTAAGTCACCCAGTACATAGTACTTTGTTATAGCAGATTAATGCACAATGGAAGGATATTTTTCTCTTCTACTTTTAGCCCTCATTACACTACTCCCTTTTTTATTTTTTATGCTCATGTACCTTTTCTGAATCACTTTGTTGAAGACACCTGTACCTTCCATGTTACCCTCTGCTTGATTTTTTCCTTCTTGGTCCCCTGTCCATGTGGTTTCCCCAATTTCTGAGGCCTAACTACTCAGCCACTATGGGTGAAGCCTCTCATTCTACTGGAAATGTGTTTTCTCTCAGTAAATCAAATGACCCATTAGACCTTCCTTGAAAAACCTTACACCCGTAAAAATCCTGCCAATAGAAGTGTCTTCAAATTTTACTGTGATTTCTCTAATAAATAGCCTTAACTTTAGGTGTATTTTGGAGGTGTTTGAAGTTGAAAAATTTTAGCTACAGCATTTTCACAACAAAGCCAACAAAGTTCAACTAAGTCCTTTATGCATTTTCTGAAAGAGGCCATATGACAAAAGCTTTGATTTCACTTTGGTTCTTTGTGTGTTACTTGGAAGTTCTCTACCCAAAAGTTTTAAACCACAGTCTGATATTCTGATACTATTTACTCACAGATATCTGGCCATGTACAGTGTAATTATTATTATATTAAGGATCCCAAGAGTCTCTGAAATCCTAGCATGTTTCTTAAATTGTCCAACAAAAAGATTAAATTGTGCTCATTATAACTTAAGAGACCCAAAGAAATGCAATGCGTAGATGTGCTTGGATCCTAATTAGAGTAATCTAACTGTATTTTGGGTACAAATGGAGAAATTTGACTAAGAAAAGGCTACTAAATGATATTAGCAATTATTGTTTATTTTTATATATGTGATAAGGGCATGGTGGTTATATAAAATATCCTTATCAGTTATATATAAAATATCCTTATCAGTTAGAGACTCATATTAAATATTTGATGGTGAAAGAACATGTTTGGGGCATATTCAGGCTCCAAAAAGCAATACTTGTAGTTGGTGTTGTAAATGGAAACTCTAACCTACTGGGCTGAGAATGTATTTATTGGGCAATGGTTGTTTATACTTTCTGGACATTGAAGTCAAGTTATTTCATCAATACTGAGATTTCAGGAGCAGCTTAGGGTATTTTCAATCACAATGTTCATTATAGAAATGGTATTATATTCATTGATAGCAAAGTGCTAGGTGGAAAACATACTTTTGGTATTAAATTTACATGATTAGTTATTCAAATAATTGAGACTGAAACAAGTTGCTTCTTTACATTACCAATATACAAATACCCTCTGTGTAACTCAGGCTTGGAATGTACAGGACTAAAAGACAACTTCTCTCTCACTGTATCCTCCTGGAATAAAACAACAAACTCCTAAGGCCTGAATCCTCTTCTCTAATTTAACATTTCAGAAATTACATCTTAAGTTCCAGCATTTTCTGGAAGCCTGCACTTACTTTAGGTCACACCTAATTTAACTAATGATATAACTATGAACTAGAACAAATAGCTCACTTTCCCTACCTTTGGAGGAAGACTATTTTAACTTTCTGTCTACCTTGAAAGAATGAGACAACTGCTTTTTTGAGTACTCACTTCACAGCCAGGGCTCTCTCATATGTTCTCGGAGAGGTAGGAGAAATATTAGAGAACCCTTGCCCTAAACAAGATTGCTAGATTTATCAACTAAAAATACAGGATGCTCAGTTACATTTGAATTTCAATGAATGATCTTTTATAATATAAATGTGTTCCATGCAACATTTGCAGTATAATCATACTAAAAATTATTCATTATTTATCTTAAATTTAAATTTAACTAAATATTCCATACTTTATCTAGCAACCCTAGTCCAAAATGATATTTTATTCTGGTTCAAGAGGAGAAATCAACATAAAGAAGTTAGTTTGAGAGTAATAAGTAGCAGGGTATGATCAAATACTAAATTGTGGGGTTCACGAAAAAGGAAGTGTTAACATAGGTCAAAATCTCTCCAATGATGAGCTATTAAAGGAACTCTGTTTTTGCAGGTTTCGCCTATGTTCCCAGCTGTTAGTATAGTGGTAGTGGTGTTTAGTAGAGTCTCAATGTGTAATAAATGAACAAAGAAATGAATACATCAAATATGTGAGGAAACTTGAGGTGGGTCTTAAATGAAGACCAAGATCTTTAGGAAAGAGTAGCAGAAAGAAGGAAAAGACATATCCATCTTGGTGGGAGGCTAGAAAGGAGGAGCTTTTACAAAGAAGAGTTTTCATAGCAACGGTTCTCAAAAATTTTTAAGTGAAAATGACTTAGGCAGAGCAAAAGATTCTACAACTGTTGAATCTACTCATTGTACTTCCCAGTAGAACTTAAATAAAATTCTATGGAATTGCATGTGATACTCCTGGAAACACTAATGTGATATAAAAATTTATATTTTTAGGCCTGTTTACAGCCATCCAGGGGAACCCTTGCCACCTATCAATCACCTAAGGACTGTGTTTTGGGAAACTTTCAGTTGGAAAATAGGTGTTAAGTTTCTTGAGCTGGAAAAATGAAAAGTAAATGACTAAATCGTAGATTTTTAAACATTTTGATATGAGAGTGCTAATATCAAGAGCATATTCTCTGGCCTGACCGACTTAAAATGCTTTTTTTAAAGTCAATTAAAATCATCTGACACCAAGAAGGAACAAGGTTTAAATTCTCAAATTGCTTCAGGCAAGGTTAGGGTTTCTCAACTTCTGTACAACTGACATTTTGGACAGGAAAAGTCTTTGTTATGGAGGCTGCTCTATGCACTGTAGGCTGCTTAGCAGCACTCCTGGTGTGATGGTCAATTTTACGTGTCAACTTGACTGCCCATATATTACACATTATTTTTGGATATATGTGTCTGTGAGAGTGTATCCATATGAGATTAGCATTTGAATCAGTGCACTTACCAAAGTAGATTGCCCTACCCAATGTAGGTGGGCATCGGCTAACTCGTTGACTGCTCAAATAGAGCAAAAGGTGGAGGACGGAGGAATTCGCCCTTTTTACTTCTTGTCTGCTTGCTTGACTTGGCACATCTCATCTTCTCCAGCCCTCAGACTCACATTGAAGCCATTGGCTCCCCTGGTTCTCAGGTTTTTTTATTTGAACTGAATTATACCATGGGCTTTCCTGGGTCTCCAGCTTGCAGATGACAGGTTGTGGAACTTCTCAGCTTCTATAACCACATGAAACAATTCCTTATTATATATCCATCTTATTGGTTCTGTTTCTCTGGAGAATACTAAGTAATATACTAAGCTTCTGCCCACTGGACATCAGTAATACTGACTCTGCTTCCACCCCCATTTGTTTGTGACAAACAAAAATATCTCCAGACATTAATAAATGCCCTCTACAGTAAAAATCACCTTCTGTTGAAAACCATTGGTCTAGATGGAAGTATCCCATACCAGTTGAATTAGATGTAATGTAATTGTTTTTCTATCCAACTGAGACAAATAAGAGACAATTTGAGCAAATAAAGCCTATGCATTTGAGAAGCTTGTGTCTAAGGTGGATAAAAGTGCTGCCATATATGAATACTAGATTATGAAAAGACAGATGATGAATTTTATCCATTAAGAGCACACATATTCACTTCAAAGCTCCTGATTTCAGTGGTCCTGGGCCAACCTCTGCTAGGCCACTCATTAAAATACTGGCATGTGACAAAGGCAAATCTTTACTAGCTAATTACAAGGATGATTACCTTTAATAAATGCTTCTGCACCTACAATTGGGGAAGAAGAAATTTTTACATGGTAAAAGAAAAGAAGACAGATTCTTGAAAATCTGTAGTCCCTTCTGAGAAGTATTTGTCCTCAATGAATACTGTGTTCTGTCTGTCCAAAAAGCCTTAGGAAATTTGCACATTCAAAATCATTCTACCAAAATAGATAAATCCCATATTATTTACTTCTGACTATTTTATTCTACAGACATTGTTTCATCACTTTGAGAAACAAATGCTGCTTCCAACTACTATTTGAAAGTTCATTAAGAATTGACCCATGTTTTCTTTGTTGTGCAGAAGTTTTTTAGTTTGATGTAGTCCCATTTATTTATTTATTTATTTTGTTTCTCTTGCTCTGTGCAATGTATCTATGAAAATTCTGCTAAGTGAGATGTCTGATATTTTGTGGTCTATGTATTCTAGGATTTTTATGGTCTCATGACTTAAATTTAAGTGTTTTATCTATTTTGAGTTTGTTCTTATCTTTGGTGTAAGATAGTGGTCTAGTTTCATTTTTTGCATCTACCTGTCCAATTTTCCCAACACTATTTATTGAAGAAACTGTCATTACTCCAGCATCAAAATGAAAAGGGAACCCAATGTATGGTAGAATATATTTGCCAGCAACACATCTGATAAGGAGTTAATTTCCAAAATATATAAAGCACTCATATAACTCAACAAAAGGAAGACAAACAATCCAATTAAAAAACGACAGACCTGAATAGACAGTTCTCCAAAAAGGACATACAAAAATGGCTAAGAGATATATGAAAAAATGCTCAACATGACTAATAATCAAAGATGCAAATTAAATGACAATGAGGTACCACCTCACATATGCCATAATGGCTATCATAAATAAATAAAAAACAACAAGTGCTGGCAAGGCCATGGAGGAAAAGGAACCCTAGAATACTGTTGGTGGGAATGCAGATTGTTACAACCACTATGGAAAACAGAGTGGAATTTCCTCAAAAAGTTAAAAATAGAACGCCATTTGACCTAGTGATCCCACTTCTAGGGATATATCCTAAGAAACCAGAAACACCAATCAGAAATAATATATGCATCCTTATGTTCATAGCAGCTCAATTTACAAGAGCTAAGATCTGGAAACAGCCCAGGTGCCCATCAGTAGATGAGTGGATTAAAAAACTGTGTTACAATTAAACAATGGAATACTACACAGTTATAAAAAAGAAGGATCTCTTTCCCTTTGAGATAGCACAGGAGGATCTGGAGAGTATTATGCTAAGTGAAATAAACCTGTCAGGGAAAGACAAGTATCACATGATCTCACTTATATGTGAAATCTAATGAACAAAATAAACTGATGAACAAAATAGACCAAAAGACATTGAAACATGCAACAGATTGATGTATTTCAGCCAGAAGGGGTGGGGGTGGGAAGAGATTAACCAAAGAATTTATATGCATATATGTATAACCCATGGACACAGACAATAGTGTGGTGAAGGTATGGGGAGGGGCCAGAAGTGGGGCTGAAGGAGTCAATGGGGGGGGAAAGGGAGACATCTGTAATACTTTCAACAATAATTTTTTTTTTTAAATTGATCCTTATGGGAGAAATAAGTAAGGAGATATATTTACAATGTATTTTTTCTTGTTTTAAGAAATTATTTTTTCCTATGGTGAAGTTAGAAAAGATACATTTCTGGTAATTTATTAATTGAAATTCAGTCTGGAATTCAAAATATGGATAAAATGAATTTATGTTTTGAATGCCCACCGTTTTAAGGAATTATTGACAAAATATTAGAGAAAACTCTCCTATCCTTGCTTTAAGAGAAAAAAAAAAGAAAGCACTGAGTGAAAGTTTCAGGATATTGGAGATAAATATCAGTCAAAAGAAATTTTCAATAAAATCCCTTAATTTCTTATTCATGGTAACATTAAGTAATAATCAGACCATGTGATGTTTGTCTTTCTCTGCCTGGCTTATTTCACTTAGCATAATTTTCTCCAGGCCCATCCATACTGTCCCAAAGGGTATGAGATTATTCTTCTTTACAGCTGCATAGTATTCCATGGTGTAAATGTCCCACAGCTTTTTTATCCACTCATCTACTGATGGGCACTTGGGCTGATTCCAAATCTTAGCTATTGTAAACTGTGCTGCTATGAACATCAGGGTACATATATTCTTTCTGATTAGTGTTTCAGGATTCTTAGGATACATTCCTAGGAATGGAATCACTGGGTCAAAAGGAGCTCCATTTTTAATTTTTTGAGGAACCTCCATACTGTTTTCCATAGTGGTTGCACCAGTCTTAATTCCCACCAGCAGTGTACTAGGGTTCCCCTTTCTCCACACCCTCACCAGCACATGTGGTTTGTTGATTTGTTGATGGTAGTCATTCTTACAGGTGTGAAGTGATACCTCATTGTGGTTTCAATTTGCATCTCTCTGATGATTAGCGAAGTTGAGCATTTTCTCATGTGTCTCTTGGCCATCTGTATGTCCTCTTTGGAGAAATGTCTACTCAGGTCTTTTGCCCATTTATTAATTGGATTGTTTGTCTTCCTCTTGCTGAGTAATATGAGTTCTTTGTACACTTTGGAAATTAGCCCCTTATCAGATACATCCTTGGCAAATATGTTTTCCCAGACCATGGGGTTCCTTTGTATTTTGAGGCTGTTTTCTTTTGCTGTGCAGAAGCTTTTTAGTTTGATGTAGTCCCATGTGTTTATTTTTTCTTTTGTTTCTCTTGCCCTAGGAGATGTATCAGTGAAAATTCCACTACGTGGGAAGTCTGTGACTTTACTGCCTATGTTTTCTTCCAGGATTTTTATGGTTTCGTGACTTACATACATGGAATCTAAAGAACTTAATAAACTGATGAACAGAATAGATTCAATGACATGGAAGCATAGATGAGACTGATGAATGTCAGAGGGATGGAGGAGGGCAGGTGGGTGGAGGGGGGGAGAGTAACCAAAGAATTTATATGCTTATATGCATATATTCACAACCCAAGGACACAGACAATGGTGGGAACAGGGACTGGAGAGGGTGATGGGATGGGGTGGAATGGGTCATTGGGGAGAAAAAGGGACATCTGTAATATTTTAAACAAAAATAAAATTTAAAAATTATTTTAAAATGTAATGATCAGATATAGAACTTCTATTTCTAGCAACACAATATATATACTAGGCATCCTGAAAATTCTCCCCATACAAAACAGCTAAAAACTTTAGATAAAAATATAACACCATATTATGTCAAATAAAAGAAGCCAGACACAAAAGGTCACATATTGTGTAATATCATTCATATGATATATCTGTGGAATAGTAAGACAGAAAGCAGAGTGATGGTTGCCAAGAGCTGGGGAGGGGAAGAAGGAAATGGGGTATTAACTGTTCAATATGTACAGGGTTTCCCTTCAGGGTTATGAAATGTTTTCAAAGTCAATAAAAGTAGTGGGTTCACAGCATTGTGAATCTGTTAAATGTCATTGAAATGTATACTTCAAAATGGTTAATTTCATGTTATGTGTATTTGAACTCAATAAAAAGTAGAGAGATAACAAACATCTTTTTAAAGTACAGTCAAGTTAATAAGAAAGTGATAGAAATCCACAAGGAGCCAAAACTTAAGAGTCAGCTGGAAATACAAGTGATCATCTGAAACTACAGCTATCTTTGCACTTTGGATGATTTACCTAACCAAAGGAATTGGCTTTTTATTTTTATTTATTTTTATTTATTTATTTTTTTTCTAAAATATATCTTTATTGATTTCAGAGAGAGGAAGGGAGAGGGAGAGAGAGAGAAACATCAATGATGAGAGAGTCATTGATCAGCTGCAGCCCGCAACCGGGGCATGTGCCCTGACCAGGAATGGAACCCCGATCGCCTGAATCTTAGGTCGACGCTTAACCGCTGAGCCACGCCCGGCCGGGCGGAATTGGCTTTTTAGTGTAGCACAGGACAGAAGGCAGTGCTTTGAATTCATGCTGCATGAGATGTTGGAGGTGAGACCCCTGAATGAAGCCCAAACACTAAAAGGAATGAGTCAATGAAAGGGTTCATCGAACAAAAGCCACCAACCTGAAAGATAGAAGGAAAATAATATATCTTAGCTTGGGATCATTATGTTGGGGGAAAAACAGTTTCTTCCTGAAAAACTCTAACAGCAGGTGTTACAATAACTGCTAGAAACAATGGGGAAAGGTAGCAGTTAAATACTTATTATTTAAAAGGATATTTATTATATTAAACTATTAGATAAAATTAAACAAGAAGTTGAAATTGAAAGAGTGTGTTACTGCATGAGAAGTAAAAAGGAAAAGAATAAAAATATATAAAGGTAGTTTTGAAAATAAAAGTTACATATGAAATAGATACTTCAAGAGAAGAGTTCTTAAAACCATAAATCTTAGAGAGTCAGAGAATAGGAATGAAAATAGGGTACTAATTTATAGAAAAATAATATAAAACAGGCTAAAAAGAGTAAGAGTGTACAAAACCAACACAGAAATGCCAAGGTATGAATACTTTTAAAATAATGTAAATATGTATCAAATCACTATGAGGAAAAATAACAGCCATACAACTAGAGTGGTGAGAATAGCAGAGTTGGTGAGAATTTCTAAAGGAAAGTGGCCACACCCCCAAGATGGGGCTTGGGCAGCAACCTTCAATGTCACAGAGGCAAGAGTGGTGGAGCCCTAATTCCAGAGGTCACAACCCTATGCTTTGGTTATTTACAAGAAGACTTGAAACCTAAGTCATCCCCTCAATAAAGACACGCACATGCATGCATGCACACACGCAGGCAAGGAAACTATGGGGATTTCCCAACATCACACAACTGATAAATGACAGAGCTGTTACTTCACCTCTGGTCTTCTGATACCAAAGCATAGATTTATATCATTTCCCTGAATTTTTATTAAAAAACCAACAGCAGTGAAACAGTTAAGCACAAAATAACTTTGTTGTTGTTCTCTTTTTGTTTTCCACTTTTTTCTTGGCTTTGAAATTTCAGAAATGTTATGTATAGTTAAGAGAAAGAATTGAACGAGACAGGTACAAGTTCTTTTGCACATGGTGAAAGGAACAGAGGTGGATGACAGTGCTGGGAGGGAGTGAGGATGGAGTGGGGACTCAGGGGCCAAAGAGGGTGAGAGAAGAGCAACAGAGTGCACACAGGACCCCAGAGGGAACAGGTGATGCTTGTGTTCACCAAGTATTATCAAATACAATATTTGAATCATATTTACACTAAAAATTACACAAAAATGTGTTTTCATGTGAAATTCAAATTTAACTGTGTGTCTTGTATTATGTTTGTGGGTTTTTTAAACAGAATCTGATTATATTTAATACACAACTTTGGTACACCCAAAAAGTAAAACACCCTAGTAAAGTAATAACAAAAAAAACATGATATTTCATTTGCAGTGCATGAGAAATGGTTAATATCGTTAGCCACAAACAAGCTCTTAAAAACCAGTAACAGAGACACTATAATCCAAGGAAACTGGAAAAAAGAAAATAAAATAATACAAATGACATTTGGCTGCCCTAACTGGAATGCTTTCTCATTCTTTGGGACACATTTCAAATGTCTTATTTTCCAGGAAGCCTTCTCTGAACCTCTGGGTTGGTCTGAATATCTTCTTATGGACATCTCTGGGCTCACTTGTATGCCCCTATCATAACATATATCACATTTTTCTGAAATTACCTTTGGAGATGGTGTTGTCCTCCATTAGTCTCTAAGATTTTCTAGAGGAAATCTAATCTAAGGGCCTGATAGAATTCTGTATTCTCAGCTTTGTATTCTTCAATGAATGTTGGTTGACCTTAATATCTGCAGGACAATATCTATAGCCTTACAAATAAATACCTCAAACATACCAGCCCAAAGAGGCTTTAAAGAAAAGATTTCCATTACTCTGTTTGTTATTCCTGTGATAAAAGGAAAAAAATGCAAGACTCTGATAGCTGAGCCCATACTTTATCTAAATGTAAAGGGGAGTTGTAAAGAGTTCCAAGGAATAATATAGTACTCTTTGCAAAACATCAAATTTCAAACAATGTAGATGTGTTTGGCCTTTTAGTGTAAATATATGTTGGACATAAAATGATTAAAAAGATATTTTACATTTTTCTGTCTCAGAGTGCTGCTGAAATGATAAGAAATGTGAAGGAATTGGTGCTTTAAGAGGAAAAGCATTATATCCAGTCATTAAGTAGCCTACAAAGGAAATCCAGCCCATTTCCTTGATTTGCGATAGGAATCATACCAGCAAGATGAAAATCTAGCTAAGAATCAAGTATCCTTTATTAGTTCATAGCTGTCATTTTATAGATAAAGAAATTAGGACCCAGAAAGGCTAAGTAAGAGTAACTTGCCCAAGGTCGTGAAACTTATTAGTTATTAAAGTTGAAGGTCTTCTGAACCCCAGCCCAGAGTGCTTGTAATTGTCTACAGAAGACTTTGATTAAAGCTTTTTAAGATCATGGAATAATTCATTCAAATGTTTATCAGAATATCTTTATTATCAAAAAATCCTTCTTTCCTTCCATCTTATCTAAGTTATTTATTCTGTTAAAAGAAGAATTTTGGTTCTTCTTTCAATGAAAAGGAAAAATAAGCCTCACTCTCATCAACCTGTGCTTTGTATTTTTAAAGTATTATCAAGTTAATCCCTAGGTCATTTCATTCTCAGACAAAAATAAAAGTAGCTTTTTATGAGGTTTGTTATCCTGGGCAAAGCGACTCCTTTAAACTATTACCTGGGTTTTTGGATTCTTCCTATATTAGAGCCCATAAAATGGATATGGCATTTTAGTATGGGCCTGCCCAGTTTGAGAATAAAGGGAGAACTACTTCTATCTGTACATTTTCATACACCCTTATATGTTTTATAATTACATTTCTATTAAAGAAAAGCAGGTGGATAAAATGACTTTTAATCAATGATTCATGATAATGCCATTCACTTCAAATCTTGACATAGTTTTACTACTATCAATGATAAGTTCAATGAGATCCCAAGAACTCTGCCCTGTCACTAGGCCTTAATACCTCATGTACCCTACACTTTAAAGGGCTTCCTTTGCCAAAGATTGGGTTTAAACTCATTCTCTTTGTTATCCTTATGATCTGCCTTAGATGTATTTTATTAAAATTGCAAAACCACACCATGTGGGCCATAAATCTTACCCAGAGCAAAGTGTATTAAATTTCAAGAATTTAAATCTAAAGTTCCTTCTTGGCCAATTCTCACTGAATTTCCAAGACTCATTTCACTTAATCTCTCTCTCAGCTCTTTAGTATGTATTGTCCTTATTTTTAATCTACAAAGTCTCTAATTTCCCTATAATAACACAAGCTTTTCTTCTTAGAGACATTTCCTTATAAGTATACTTAATAATATTTAAAGGTACATGATGTCGATGTCTATATTTAACCTAAAAAGAATAATCACAAATATCTACTTATAAACTGTAATCCTGGGGAACAGAATAAACATTAAAATCATTCTGTTTATAACCTGTCAAAAAAATCTTCTCTTCCGATAGCTTTGTTTCAGTCTTTCCCTCTTGCCTAAGAAGGTTTGCCCCTTCTCCTCTAATTATCCAAATCCTCCCTGTTCTTAAAGGTTTAGCTTAAAATCTCCGCTATGATGAGTTGCTGACCAAATCATGGTTCCCATAATTTTATAATTTAAATGATTTTCTACCTGCTTTTCTTTCTTACAACACCTGTACTTTTGTTTCATTGTACTAATGCAATTTGCAATTGATACTTGTTTGTTTACTTCTAATTATATGTTTCCCTTCCTCTTTCTAGTATGTCTGTCTCCATTCCCACCTCCTTCTATAGGGTATCCCCAGCATCTTACACAATACTTGTATTTGTTAAAGGGGTGAGTAAGAGCAACCTCATCATAACCCTGTAGTTAAGCATTATTATCCCCATTTCAACAATGAGGAAATTGAGTTTCAGTGTTGTCTGATAGAGCTGGGTTTCTCCAGGAAGCTTTTCTAACTTACTAGCTATAAGGGTTTGCACAAATTTCTTATCCTTGTTATGCTTCCATTCCTTATTGTAAAAATTTCAACTTGCTCATTTAATCTGCATAACAACCCTGTAAAATGGCTTTAAATATAGATCTAGATTTAAATTATAAAAAGATGGGAATAATGCTTTGCTCAGTAAGTCATCATAGGAGAGAGATTTTAAGTCAAATTTTTAAGAACTAGGAGGATTTGGATAGTTAGGGGAGGAGAAACTGACATTCTTAGGCAAGAGAGAAAGATTCAGACAAGAGTATCAGAAGAAAAGGTTCTTATGCCAGATTATAAACAGAATGATTTTAATATTCATTCTGTCCTCCAATATTACATCTTATGAGCAAAGAATTAAGCCATATATTTTAAAGGGTTGTTAGGATTAAATGAACAAAGGTAGGCTAAGTATAGAGCTCTTGAGGTCACTGCTGTATACAGCTGGTTGACATCAATTCATCACCCTTTGGTTAAAACTGTTCAAATAGCTACTAATCCAACAATTTTGTCCACAAAGATGTAATGAAAAACCTTGTCAAACACTTTGCTGAACCGAAGATTTACTAGGCCTATGAAATCCCTTATCTACCAGTTTCATTAACTCTATTAACAAAGGAAGCAAGATTTGGCTTGTTTGTTGGTGAACCCATTCCAATACAGTGTCCATGACTTCTGTGCATGTTCCAAACCATCCCTCTGATATCTGTTTCAGAATTTTGCTGAGTAATTCTATCAAGCACATTCTTCCTTGGTTTCCAGAACCCACTTGGCTTCCCTTTTGGAAAATAGGGATATTATTTCAACTCCAAAATAGATTCACTTAGTTTTATATTTTGTTCCCAAAGAGTCTGGTAAAGTGCATTGTTCATTTTACTTTTTTAGATTGCTTAATTCAGTACTGAATTCTTTTTTTAAAAAATATATCTTTATTGATTTCAGAGAGAGGAAAGGAGAGGGAGAGAGAGAGATAGAAACATCAACGATGAGAGAGTCATTGATCGGCTGCCTCCTGCATGCCCCCAACTGGAGATCCAGCCCTCAACCCGGGCATGTGCCCTGACAGGGAATCAAACCCCAATTGCCTGGATCCTAGGTCAATGTTTAACAGCTGAGCCAAGCCCGGCTGGGCAGTACTGAATTTTTATATGTCTTTGGAATTGATTAGAATATATCCAGAACCTTAGTGTTCTAATTATACATTTGTCTAATAATATAATAACTAAATTTATTGAGTTCCAAGCAATGAGCCAAGCCCTTTGCAAGCATCATTTCCTTTAGGTTTTACAACATTGCTTTGAGTCAACTACTATTATGGTAAAGTCCCATTTTATAGCTGAGAAATTGGTACACAGAGATTGTATTTCATGCTCCATGTTGACTAAAAAAATGAAAAGAGAAATTGGCAAAGAGGAAGATGATAGATAAACAATGAGAAGTGAGGAGATGCCTGGACTCCCAGAGCTTTTAATGACTTCTTAGGTCCTATTTCTCCAGTCCCTTTTTGGATCCTTATAACAACAACCCCCTCCCCCCATTAACCTAGCTCTAAATGGTATCTGTTATTTGAAAATTTAGTCCTAACTAAGACAGCTTTCTAGAAGATATAAATTAAGTCCTAAATGAGAAGGTTTTCTGGAGGATGTTACAGACAAAACTTCACTTTGAAGAGATAAGATTTTATGAGATGAATAAAGTGTTTTTGTAATACTCAGTATAGTGTAAGTAAGGTATAGTAACTAGCTCAACAGACACAGTACAACGTCCAAAATGTCTCAATGTTCCCACACCTCTAAAAAAGAGAACCTGAGGGTGTGATAAAGGGTAAAGTGGAGAGACAGATAGGAGCATAATTATGTTTTACTGTGCATATCAAGGATAAATAATTTGAAATGTATCCTGAAAAGTAAGGAAAGCCACTGAATCATTTTAAGCTGGAAAAAGAGTTTGTATTTCAGACTGATCATACTGACTTCAGCGACCAAATGGGGTTTGGGGTACTCTAGATGGTCAAGAGACTGTGGATTTCCATCACCCAGGAAAAGAGTGGAGGGGTCTGCACCAAAGCAGACACAGTTATACTGTTAACTGACTCAAAAAAGGGAGTTTTAAATACCAATTCATTCATCTCATTAAAACTTACTTAATACCTGTGATTCAGGATGGTCTAGAAAAAATAAAAAACATTCTACGGAATTGTGAACAGAAGGAATATAAGTTACCTGGAATGTCTAGAATTTGGGGGTATTTTGAGTGATGGCTCAAATCACTCAGGATTTAGCTTTTAACTATACATTTCTGGTGAAAAATACTTTTTGGGGTCAATTGCATGCATCTTCTTTCTGATTCCAATTGCACTTGGTGGGCACAAAGATAAACCTAAATGTTCCACAATAAAACAAGCATATGTATTTCCACAGTTCATTAATGCACACAATCCAGATACATTGGAGTTTTATCTTAGAGACAAATAAATTCACAAAATTAATATTTTGAGTTGTAAAGTCCCACATATTTAGATTTTATAGGCAAGTTAGCCACTGCAGTATGATCAGAATTCAAGATGGAAAGACAGAAACATGTAAAATTGAGGTTAACTTTCTATAATACTACTAGTTGCTGCTCTGGCTGATGTGGCTCAGTTGGTTGGGCATCGCCCTATGCACCAAAAGGTTGCGGGTCAGATTCCAGGTCAGGGCACATGCCCAAGTTGCAGGCTTGATCCCCTGTAGGGGGTGTGCATAAGGCAGACCATTGATGTTTCTCTCTCTCTCCCTCTCCCTTCCTTTCTCTCTAAAAATCCATTTTAAACATCTTAAAACAAACAAACAAAAACTACTGGTTGCTAAGACTCAAATATTGTATGTTAGTTTCAAATAGCAACAGGTTTCCAAGGTTGTTAGATTTTTTTTTTTAAATGTGCCTGAAATATATTTTTATCTTTCTTAACCATATTCTCCTCTCATTTCCACATAAAAACAATGGCAAAAAGTTGTTCCATTTCTTTAAAAATCCCAGAGAATCTCACTGTTTCTAAAGAAATCTTCTGGTTTTGTTTGTTTGTTCACTTGATTTTTAGGGGTAAGGAGCAGCAACTAGTATATTGTTCTGTGTGCTTCAGGCTTAAATATCTCCTGTATATTTCCTATGCTACTGAGCCAGTCTGTTGACTCAAGACACCACATTTTCTTTAGCAAGTGCCCTCTAAATCATCCTGAATTGCATTGGTGCATAAGGTGCCTCATATCTAGGATCTCTTTATTGTAAATAGCATATGACAAGGCTTGATCTAACTGCCTAAGAAGCAGGTGTTATTTAAATTCCAGAGGGGGACACAGAGTCTGTTTATTCGATTTTTAAGGTAAATTCTCAGACCTATACCATCCACAGCAATGAAAAAATATTATCTGAAACAAATTTCATTATATTATCTTCCAGTTAACTCAGTATAACCACAGAATACCTAATGCTGATCATAACAACAACATGCATTTTTAAATTAAGTTGTCCAGATGTCTATGCCTGAGACAAGGCAGTGGAGATGGGGTGTGTGTATGTGGACATAAAACAAAGGATGAATTTCGTAGATCGAGGTTTTGACATTTTCTTGGCAGTAAGATCAGAAGTTATGAACTACATGATCCACAAATCCTTTCCAGAAGAAAACAATTCTTCCTTTATTTAGCGCAAACTTCTCAAAACAAAAGACATCTGTCAAAGTGAACTTCAAATTCCAAAGGTGTTCTAAGTATGAATATAAATTTTGTTATTTATAACATTCGTTTTAAATTTTTTTAGATTTTATGTGAATTCATAGATTTTAATGTGCATATATTTTAATAATGCCAACTTTTTGTTCCCTTTTCCATTTTTGCTTGGCTTCTCAATCCATTTTCTCACTCTACTCTCACCACAATACCCCTCTTACACACACACACACACACACATACATGAGCATGCTAGTGCATTCACACACACCATGTTGACTACTTAATATGTACCCTTTCATATCTAATGGTGCTTTCTGATTAGCAGAAGTTTTAAATGTTGATAAAAATTAATTGATTAATCTCATCTTTCATGATTAACATTTTTGTGTCCTTACTAAGAAACCTTTGCTTAACTTAAGGTTGTGAAATATGCTCTTATGTTTACTTTTAGAATCTGTATAGCTTTAGCTTTTATGTTTAAGTCTATGAATATCTCAAATTAATTTTTATGCGTGGTATGAGGTAGAAGATGTCATTCATTTTTTTAAAGTATGTTTTTATTGATTTTAGAGAGAGGGGAAGGATAGAGAGATAGAAACATCAGTGAGAGAGAAACATGGATCAGCTGCCTCTTGCACACCCCCTACTGGGGATCAAGCCTGCAATCCTGGCATGTGCACTGACCAGAAATCTAACCAGTGACCTCTTGGTTCATGGGTCAACACTCAACCATTGAGTCACCCCTGCTGGGCAGATGTTATTCATTTTATTCCATACAGATATCCAGTTATTCAAACACAAATTTTAAAAAATACTTTGTGCTTTTATTAAAAATCAATTGATTGATTGTATAGGTGTGAGTCCAATTCAGAATTGGATTATATTCCATTTACTTATTTATCTATCTTTATAATAATACCACACTGTAGAAGCTTTATAGTAAGTCTTGAAATCAAACTTTCTTCTGTCTTTTAAAAATCATTTTGGCTATTCTAGGTTCTTTGCATTTCTATGTAAATTTTAGAATTTTTACCCAAAACAAAACTTGTGATTGAGATTGCATTAAACTTCTAAATCAATTGAGCAGCAATTTGAGGCAGTTGTTGGACTCAATTCATTTGTTTACCCCACTCTCAGTGATCATTGCCTAATGCCTAATGTTTGAAAAGTTTCATTTTATATATTTTTCCATTAAAAAATTGTTTCTGGACCCCATTATTTCATTTTTAATGGAAGCAGAAATCCAAAATAAACATTTTTAATATACATCATAAAGATGCAATTATTAAAATATTTTTAAGGGGCTGGGAGCTGAGTGCAGTGGGCAAAGAGGGGCCAATGGGGACATCTGTAATAGTGTCAATGATGAAAATAAAGTTAAAAAAATCAGTACCTCAAAAAAAAAAAAAAGATATTTTAAAATTTGTCTTATTGTGGAAAGATTTATAGATGTCCTCTATTTTTCCCCACTGACTTTTTAAATTAATGCAAAAATTTCTTAGTAGATCAATAAATCTATATATCATTGACACATAGTCATGTAATGTATAATAAAAGGATACCATAAATCAGTGACCAAAAGGAGAAATTAATCAGTAACATACACTGGAAAATTACTGAGCTATTTTAGAACAAAATTAATGTATATCTTCACTATACAAAATACTTGAAATCAATTTCAGCTGGAATAAATAACTGTAAATCAAAAACAAGCAAGTGCAAAAAATACAAAAAGCAAATACAAAAAAAAATAGATATGAATATTTATTTAATCCCTCCATGCACAGAGTTTCTAAGTTTAAATGAAAAACTGTTAGGAAACACAGAATAATAAACAGATATGAATGACAGAAATAAAACACTACATGCCAATAATTATTAAATACAAATGAGAAAAGTTGAGAAAATTATTTTCAGTAAACCTTTATAACAGTGTTAATAACTTTTTGTAAATTAAAGAGAAATTGTAATTAACACAAAAATGTGTATGACCCCAAAATATAAATGAGCCCATGTTATGAGTATGTATTCCTCAAAATTCTAAATTCAAATATTAAGTAAGCTTGTGAGAAACTACTGAAAATAGTAGTAATCAAATAACTGCTCACTAAAAGTAACAATAAGGATTTGTTTTTACCTATTATATTAAAGAAGTTTAAAAAAAGATGAAACTGGATGTTGGCAAGGTAAGGGAAATAAAATAAGTGATTATTTATATTGCCAGTGGAAATACAAATAAGTATTCTTTTTGTGAAGGTAACTTGGCAATATTTATCAGCAGTTTTAAAAATGTTCCTCAATTTTGATTCTGTATTTCCACTTTGGGGGACCTATCTTAAGCAATAATAATTCTAAATGCAAACATTTCTGTTAAAAAGTTGAAATGATAAGAAATTGGATACACTCTAATTTTGATTTAAAAGATGATATATCTAAATAATAAATTGGCATGCCATAATTAATAATGTTCACAAAGAATTTAAAGACAAAATATAATTATTAATTTTAAAAAACAAGAATAAAATCAAATACATAGTAAGTACTTAATCATGTTAAAATTTCATGGAACTAATGACCAGGATGATATTCACAAAAACCTTATTGATTATTATCACTGGAAATAAGAATACAGATTACTGTATTTTCTTCCTCATACTTCTCTATGTTTTCTAAATTTTCAGCAATAAACATACAGGGTGAGGCAAAAGTAGGTTTACAGTTTTGAGTATGTGAAACAGTTTACTTGTGTATTATTATTTACTAATTATTGTATTATTTTTTATACAAACACTGTAAACCTACTTTTGCTCACTCCTGTATATTATTTTTATAGTCAGCAAAAATTTAACATAAAAATTCCAATCCTTAAAATTTCTTATAAGGTCTATTTTGTTATTTTATTTTACTTTTTAACATATTTTATTTTACTTTATTTTTTTTTAAATGTGTCTTTATTGATTTCAGAGAGAGGAAGGGAGAGATGGAAACTTCAATGATGAGGGTCATTGATTGGCTGATCTCCTGCTGGGCATCAAGCCCGAAATCCGGGCATGTGCCCTAACCGGTAATCGAACCACAATCTCCTGGATCATAGATCGATGCTCAACCACTGAGCCACACTGGCCGGGTTATAAAGTCTTTTTTAAAATAGATCTCATGTTTGGTGTCCTCTGGGTAGTCGTACAGATAAAGTAGGAAGATCTTCAAATTTACTTGTGTAAGAAGTATCATTGTTAATGTTGTCAATGTTTTAATCATCATCTGGAGCCATTAGTGATTAAACATTTGGGTAGTAATCTACTTCTGTAGATTCTCCCCCCTTATAGTCCTCCTCATGTCCTACTCATTTACTAGTCTGCAAGATTCCTGAGAGTAAGATCATTGTCAGAATCAGTTCTGAAATAAGGCAGCATTAGAGAGGGAAGATGTGCTGTCAAGTAGAACAGGATTTAAATTTACTAGTCGTGTTCATCTGGAAAAGCTAAGAAACTTTTTTGAGTTTCACTATTTTTACCTGTAAAATGGAGATAATAAAACCCACTTTCTGTCACTCCTGTTAGAAATAGTAAATACAAAAAAAACACTTAGTAGGTATTCAATAAATTATAGCTATTATTATAATTATTAGCAATAATATTTTGTAGAGTAAGGGCTAAATAGACACTCCCTGCTGACTGATAGAAGAGATACACACTGAAATTATACTATTAGTTTCACTCTTTGCAAACAGCAAACTAATCTAAAGATGCATTGTTGTGCATTATTATTTACATATTTGCTCCTCCCAAAAGTAATATATTTAACAAGATATTTAGAGGGGCAAGGTATTCACTCAATGAAGGCACTATTTTTAAAAATCACTTTATTGAAGTATGATTAACATACAAAAAGCTGTAGATATTTAATGTATGCAACTAGATGTGTTTGGAAATAAGCGCACACCTGTGAAACCATCATCACCATTAATGTCACAAATTTATATATCATCTCTGAAAGTTTGCTCCCACTCCCTTTGTTTTTGTTTTTTTTTCTCCTTTTGTGGTAAGAGCACTTAACATTAAGATCTAACCTCTTAGCAAAATTTTAAGTATACAGTCCACTATTGTTATTCATAGCTTGTATGTTGTACAATAGATCTACAGAACTTATTTATTTTGTACAACTGAAACTCTGTACCTTTTGACCAGCACTACCCCATTTTTTCCTACATCCAGTCCCTGTCATCTACCATTCTATTCTCTACTTCTACATGTTTGACTGTTTTAAATTCCATGTATAAATGAGATCATGCAGAATTTGTCATTCTGTGTCTGACTTATTTTACTTAGCAAGAAGGAATTTCTAAGAGCATAATTCAATAGTGTAACAAGTGAGCAGCAGGGATTGTCTTGAAATAGCCTCCAATCTTCCTTACTTTGCCTACGGGTAAGGTCATAAATATAATGACAGAATTGTGAAATTCAAGCATAGACAAAATCTTGAACATCTTCCTCCCCTCCAACACTTCAGAGAGAGAGAAATCAATACCCAATGAGCTGAAGAAAAGTCCTCAATACAATGTTAGAGGCAGGATGAGATGCCATATCAGGCTTCATGGTTCCCAGCCTAATGCTCCCTAATGCTTGCTATAATTCATGACAAGCAGGTGGGAGAGAAGAGAAGGAAGATGGTGACAGTGGTAGTGGTGGTGGTGTTAAAGAAGAAGAAATATCACATGCATAGAATCTTTCTTCGCCTTATTCTACAGAGGGACACTAATTTACAGTAGCATGATGTTACCAGCTGAATTATGCATGCCCAAAATTCATTTGTCGAAGTCCTAACCTGCAGTACCTCAGGATGTAACATTATTTGAGATGAGGTCTTTAAAGAAGTAATTCAGTTAAAACAGGGTCTCTAAGGAGGGCCATAATTTGATATGACTGGTGTCCTTATAAGAAGAGGAGTTAGGACACAGAAAACACAGAGGTGTAAACATATGAAGACACAGTGAGAAGGTGGCCATCTGCAAGCCAAGGAGAGAGACCTCAGAAGAAGCCAAACTTATGAACAACTTGATCTTGAACTTCCAACCTCAAGAACTGTGAGATAGTAAATTTATGTTGTTTAAGCCACCAAGTTTGTGGTATTTTGTTATGACAGGCCTAGCAAACTAATATAAATGGCATTTCACTTCTATTTTTTTTCTTTATATATATTTTTAAATTTTAATTTTTTTGTTTATCATCATTGTTGAAAGTATTACAGATGTCTACTTTTCCCCCACCATTGATCCTCTGCAACCTGCAGTCACTCCACCCCCAGGCCTTCCTTATACTATAGTCTGTGTCCATTGCTTATGTATTTATGCATATAATTTCTCTGATTAATCTCTAGCCACTTACTCCCCCACCCCCACCTTCTTTCTGAGATTCTTTAATCTGTTCCATGCTTCTATGTCTCTAGATATATTTTGTTCATCAGTTTATTTTGTTCATTATATTCCACATATGAGTGAGATAATGTGATACTTGTCTTCCTCTGACTGGCTTATTTTGCTTAGCATAATACTCTCCAGTTCCATCCATGCTGTCCCAAATGGTAAGAGATCCTTCTTTTTTACAACTGCATAGTATTCCATGGTGTAAATGTACCACAGCTTTTTTACCCACTCATCTGCTGATGGGCACTTGTTTCCAGATCTTAGCTATTGTAAATTGTGCTGCAATGAACATAAGGATACGTGAGTTCTCTCTGATTGGTGTTTCAGGTTTCTTAGGATATGTTCCTAGAGGTGGGACCACTGGGTCAAATGGCAGTTCCACATTTAATTTTTTGAGGAAATTCCATATTGTTTTCCATAGTGGCTGCACCGGTCTGCATTCCCGCTGGCAGTGGACTAGGGTTCCCTTTTCTACACATACTCTCCAGCACTTTTCATTTCTTGATTTATTGATGGTAACCATTCTGACAGGTGTGAAGTGATATGTCATTGTTGTTTTAATTTGCATATCTCTGATGATTAGTGACTTTGAGTATTTTTTCATATATCTCGTGGCCATCTGTATATTCTCTTTGGAGACGTGTCTATTCAGGTCCTTTGCCCATGTTTTAATTGGATTGTTTGTCTTCTTTTGTTAGGTTGTGTAAGTTCCTTATATTTTTTGGATATTAACCCTTTATCAGATGTGTCATTGGCAAATATGGGCTGTCATGATTCAGTTAGTATGATATTGCCAAAAATTCTCACCATACTTAGACATAATAAATCATATAAACAGAAGTATATCAAAGTATTTATTTTGATGCACAATAACATGTCTCATCTAGAAAAAACAAACCTGTGCCACCTTTGTACATAAAACAGATTTAACCTGCAAATATTTATGTGCCCATTGTGAAAGCAGGCCACTATCTGATGGCTCCATTTCACCAATTAGCTGGAGGCTTTCCCACATATTATTTATCTCAAAGAGAAGATTTATGCCTCTGGATCAAACATTTTGTTTTTAAGATGTTGATATACTGTTTAACTTATTTCTTGCTTTATTGTTTGCTCTTTCACAAAGATAATGATAAGCTGAAAAAGAAAGGACAAATAGTTATATACTCAGATACTTGTTTTAGCTTGAGAATATTTTATAAATAGAGATTTTATTTTTAATTTACCAGTTTTCATGTCCAAAACTCTTTAAAAATGTATGTATCTATTATTCCCTACTCACCAATATTCTAGCAAGAAACATTAGGGGCCCACAGAAGCAATATTCTTTTGTGGAGTGTTGTAGATGATTTTTAAATTTTTAAATTAGAATTCCTACTTTGTCATCAAACATTGTTTTCATAACTTAGTCACAACGTACATCTCATGGTAACACTCCAGTGACTGATTATATAAGCCTGGATGGCAAATTCATAATATGAGGGTTTTTTTTTTCTCTTTTCAGACAGACAAGAGGCTTCTGGGATAAGTCTCTTAAGGCTAAGATGTTATATATCTGGATTTTACTTTGAGATCATTTAAATTAAAATTGAGGCTGAAAAATGGTATGTGAAATATTATCTAGTGGTATCAAATACCCTGAGTTCATTAGAACAGCAAAACATTTACTAAACATTTATCAGAAATTCAGCAAGGTTGTACCTAGTAGATGAAGAAAAGAAAATTTAAAATGCAGCTTAGTTAAAGAGTAAAAGCTTGTGATTATCATATGAATTATATATTTTCATGAGAAAAGTATCCATAGAGATCTGGGTCATAATAAGTGATAGTATAACATCTTTGCAATTTTAACTTTTGGAATTTTCATGAGAGAGTGAAGATATAGTTTAAACAAGGTCTGAGTGCCAAGAAATTATGTGCGCTATAATTAGATTTAATGATGATCCATTGGGTGACTTTATGTAACTTTGGCTTTAGTTCTTTCACACAAGTAAGATAATCACAATTCCTTATTTTCTCATATTAATCCTGACAAATGTTGGTTTAACAAATCAATAAATTAACCAAAAATATTTAGTTACTTTGGGGTTTCTAGGCACACGTGGTCCCTATGTTTACATGAGCTTTTTCAAAAGAGACACAAAGAATGATTAAGAATAAGCAATTTGCATATAGACATGATGAAGTGATTTTTATCTCCAAAAGGCATTCTATTTTCCAGAGTTTGGGGACCTAGAATTATGGGGCAGGGGAAGTATAGTTCTAATTGCTGAAACAAATAATGCATCTGCTCTTTGGGAGTTAAAAAGAAAATCTTCCTTTTTCTTACCACACAGAGTATGTGTTCTTGACAGACTAAAATAAACCACCAAACAGCCTTCATTTAATTTAGGGTTACATGAATTCTGATGGGAGAATGAAAGAACTTAATGACAACATGTCAATATTTATAGTTATCAAGAAAAGCAGAGCCTCACAGATTTTAACAAAAGTTTTGTCAAAATTTAATATCCAAGAGTCTTTATTTGCAAATTTTCTGCTATCGATTTTGGTTATGCCATGCAGTTATTTAATTTGTCTACAATCACTACCAGCATATGACAGAAATGGGTTGATAGATGTTGATAGATTGATAGGTGTGAACCTGTATGTATAGCTCTTGTGACAAATTGCTGTTTTCAGTTTATATAAGTGTGCAGGGATATTACAAAAATAAATCAATTTCCTCTTCCAAAATATTGTCAAAGGCTAAAGGCAAAAATATTGTGCTGGCTATCTTGTGACCTTCATGTGACTTCTGATGCTTTTTCAGCTATATGTAGTTCTCAAACTTTTCTAAGAAATATTTATGTGACTGTACCAGTTAGTTTTTGCTATATAACAAACTACTTTAAAATTAAGTTGCTTAAAATAATCATTGTTTGGCTTATAATTATATGGATTGGCAATATGGGCTGGGACCAGCTAGGGAAGTTCTTCTGCTGGTTTGTCTGGGCTTCCTTATATGTCTAGGGCAAGGGTTAGCAACCATTTTTAGTAAAAGGCCAGTAGTAAATATCTTAAGTTTTGTGGGACCTATGGTGTCTGTCACAACTAGTCAACCAGGCCAATATAGCACCAAAGAAACATATATTGTAGTAAATGAAGAGCATGGCTGTTTTCCAATAAAACTTTATTTACAAAAACAGGCAAACTGTAGTTGCCAAACCCTGGTTTAGGATTAGATGTTTGTTGGCTGTGGGCTGGCCGGTCTGGAATGGCATCAGTTGAAATGACAAGTACTTTTCAAGCTTCTGTTTGTTACCAGTTTACTAATAGCCAAAGCAAATCACAGGGCCAACCCAAATTCAAGAGGTGCAGAAAGAGACTATACCTCTTGGAGGGAGGGAAAGAATTTGTAGCCACTTGTGATTATTTTGCTACCAGCCAACCATAATTTACTTATCTAAATGATCTTCAGCCAAGACACAGCTAGAGCTCATAGCCAGGCTTCCTAACAGAACTGAAATTCAAGAAATCTTTTAGAATGGTCTTTCTAGGATGAGGTCAGATGGCCCTGGAGAGATTGCCATCTTATGCATTCTATATGTGTTAAGTGACCATGTACAGTAACCTGAGAATAAAAAGGGACTCAAATGGTCCAAAAACACTAATCACTACCAATAACATATATTCCACCAATAAAGCCACTTCTTTGAAGTTAACTATAGGGAGACACCTGTCCTCAGGAGCACCCAAATAAAGTGTAGCCAAGTCAACAGAAAACCCAACTTATAGCTCAGATTTACTACCTTACTACTTGCCATCTTGCCAAGCACTGTATGACCCTAAGGGCATTGTAAGATCTTCCAGCTGCTTTCACACGCTTCATGGTGGTTTCATGTTGTTCTATAATGGTCTGTTCTGTTTTCTCCTTGTCATTGAGAGTAGGAGCATGTCATATCCACCCATCATCTGTTGAAGGACCACTCAAATGTAAATTTGAGGTACAGATGTGAAGGTGGTGGGAGGAGAGAAAGTATAGGCACAGAAGACATATTCTCAGGAAGGTAGATCCTAGAGAGGTGTTGCTCAGGCCAGTTAATGGCATGAAGACATCTCAAATCAAATACAGTGTTTCATGATGTGCTTAAAAGAAGAAAAATATCATTAACTGAGTTTCTGTCATGTTGTAGGTCCACCTTTAAGAACTTGGCTTACATTTCCTCATTTCATCTTCCTAAAAACACTTTGGAATATGTATTATTATGCCCATTTTACAGATCATAAAACTGAGGCTCAGAGAAAGTCATAAAATTACCTTAAGTTCATTCAGCTAATAAATTACAGAATCAGTATCAAAACTGAAAACATGCTCTGACAACTCCAACTCCTTCCTCCAAGACTACAGAAATAATGCTGATATTTCTTCCACCATATTGTCTCATCCCTTCAAAGCTAGCAGCATTAACTTTCAAAATGTTTGACCCTTAAGCTTTCCTTTGCACTTTGGTCTGATAAGTTTTCCAAATTGCCAGCGACTATCAGAAACAACAGCAATTTGAGTTTGTACCATAACACATGTTAGAACTGAATGTGATACGAAAAATAATGGCCCCCCAAAGGTGCCCATTTCATAAATCCTAGAACCAGTGAATATATTATGTTACATGGCAAAGGGAATTAACATTGTAAATGGAATTAGGGTTTCTTATCAGCTGACATTAAAAATAGATGATCACACCAGTGATCCCATTTCTAGGCATATATCCTAAGGAGCCTGAAACACCAATCAGAAAGAATATATGCACTCCTGTGTTCATGGTAGCATTATTTACAATAGCTAAGATCAGGAAATAGCCTAAGTGCCCATCAGTAGATGAATGGATTAAAAAACTGATATATTTACACAATAGAATAAATACTATGCAGCTGTAAAAAAGAAGGATCTTTTCCCCTTTGTGACAGCATGGATGGGTCTGGAGATTGTTATGCTAAGTGAGATAAGGCAGTCAGAGACAGACAAATAGCACATGATCTCACCTATATGTGGAATCTAATGGACAAAATAAACTGACAAACAAAAATATTCAGAGACATGGATGCATGGAACAGACTGACAGATCTCAGAAGGGAGGTGTGTAGGGTGGACAGGAAGAGATTAACCAAAGAACTCATATACTTATATACCTAGCCCATGGACACAGACAATAGTGTGGTGAAGGCCTGGTGTGGGGCAGAGGCTGGGTGGACAGGGGCAAGTTTGGGGAAAATGGGAGACATCTGTAAAACTTTCAACCATAAAGATAAATAAAATAAAGTAAAATAAAATGAAAAAATAAAAAAGATTAGGAGGTCATTCTGCATTATCTGGGTGGATCCAATGTAATCATAAGATTGCTTAAAAGTGGAAGAGGGAGATAAGAAAGTTATAGTGAGAGAAGAACATATGATGATGGAAGCAAGGTCAGTGATGCAATGCAAGAAGTACTCAACTTGTATTTGCTAGATTTGAAGGTAGAGGAAGGGGGCCATCGGCCAAGGTATGTGGTGGTCCATAGAAGCTGGAAAGGCAAAGAATACATTTTCCTTTAGCACCTCCACAAGAAATGGAGCCCTACCAAAAATTAGATTTTAGCCTAGTGATACCTATTTCAGACTTCAGACCTCCAGAACTATAAGATAATAAATTTATATTCTTTAAGCCACTAAGTTTATGATAATTTGTTACAGAAACAATGTAAACTAATTTAGTTACCTGTGTACTAATATCTTTATAAGTATCCTTAGTTCATTGTTTACAATGAGCAATATTAAAAATATCGCATAAACACTTTCACCCCCTCTTTTCTAACCCAGTATATAATTTTATATTTTTAATCATTTTTTATTTTTCAGTTTCAGTTGACATACAATATTATATTAGCTTCTGGTACACCCCAAAGATTAGACATTATATAACTTACTATGTGATCATCCTAATATACCCCATGCCCATCTGATACCATACATAGTTATTAGAATAATATTGACTCTATTCCCTATGCTGTACTTTACACCCTCATAACTATTCTATTAATACCAATTTGCACTTCTTAATTTCTTCACCTTTTTCACCCAACCCCCCCCAACACCCTCCCATGTGGAAAACATCAAAATGTTTTCTATATCCATGAATCTGTTTCTACTCTGTTTGTTCATTTATTTTTTTTTTTGACTCAATATTTGATAGATATGTATTTATTGCCATTTTCTTGTTCATATTTCTTCTTCTTCTCCTCCTCCTCTCCCTTTTTCTTCATCCATAACTTCTCATGTAAAAGTGGTTTGGTGGTGATGAACTTCTTTACCTTTTTTTTTTTTTTTTTTTTTGTCTGGGAAAGTCTTTATATGTCCTTGGATTTTAAATCATATCTTTTCTGGGTAGAGTAATCTCAGTTGTAGGTTCTTGCTTTTCATCACTGAATATTTCTTGCCAATCTCTTTTGGCCTTCAAAGTTTCTGTTGAGAAATTAGTTGACAGTCTTATGGAGGCTCCCTTGTAGATAATTGTTTCTCTCTTGCTGCTTTTAAGATTCTCTTTGTCTTTAACTTTTTGCATTTTAATTATGATGTGCCTTGGTGTGGGCCTCTTTGGGTTCATCTTGTTTGGGACTCTGTGCTTCCTGAACTTGTGTGTCTATTGCCTTCACTAAGTTAGGAAAGTTTTCTATCATTATTTTTTAAAATAGGTTTTCAATTTATTGCTCTCTCTCTTATCCTTCTAGTACCCACATGATGTGACTGTTGGTACACTTGAAGTTGTCCCAGAGACTTCTTACACTATTCTCATTTTATTGGATTCTTTTTTCTTATTGCTATTCTGATTGTGTGTGTGTTTTCTTCCTTATATTCCAAATCACTGATTTGATTCTCAGATTCATCTATTCTACTATTGATTCCCTGTAAATTATTCTTCATTTCAGTTAGTATATCTCTCATTTCTGCCTGGTACTTGTTTATGATTTCCATGACCTTTTATATACTGTTGAAATTCTAAGCTCATACACTCTTCCCCTAAGTTCATTGAATATCCTTTGTAACAAGTGTTTTGAACTCTGCATCTAGTGGATTGTTTCCATTTTGTTTAGTTCTTTTCCTGGAGTTCTGTTTTTTTCATTTGCAATGTTTCTTTGTGTCCTCATTTTGGTAGCCTCCTTGTGTTTGTTTATATGTACTAAGTAGAGCTGCTACACCTCCTGGTCTTGGTAGAGTGGCCTAATGTAGTAGATGTCCTCTAGGGTTTAATGACACATCTTCCCCATTCACTGAAGTGGGCAATCCAGGTTCACCTCCCATGTGGACTGTGTACACCCTCCTGTTGCAATTGAGCCTTGATTGCTGTTGGCACATCAATGGGAAGAATTGCTCCAAAGCCCATTGGCTACAAGGACTGTCTGAAACCACCATGGAGAATTGGCTGTGCAGGGGCCCACCAAATAGAGCAGGATTTACTTCAGCGATGGTCTGGTACCCACTGAGTCTGCCCCTTGAGTATGTTGCTTGTGGAGGTGGTTGGGTGGGGCTTTGATGTAGTCTGAAACTGTCCACTAGGTGCACTGGCTCTGGGGTCTCCTGGGAGGTGCAAACCAAGGTCAACCACTGCCTGTGTTTTGCCTGGGGCCACCCAGCTTGAGCTACAAAGTGATTTTCAGATGGCTGCAATTTGTGCTGAGCTTGGAGGTGACCAGAAGAGGCCAAGATGCAAACCAAGGCTGGTTACCACTAGTTTCAGGCTTGGGGTCACTTAGCAAGAGGTAAAGGGCACACCAATGCCAGATTTTGTTTGTTTAAAAAATTTCAGGAAATTCTGAAGCATGTGCCAAGACAGGCCATACAGAAAAGCAATTAGGTAGCTTGGGTAGGTCCATGAGTTAAGTGGGGCAGGGTCTCAAGGAATCAGCAGGGTGGGCCAACAGTGTGATCCAGGTTGATAGAATCTGATATGGCACCCACCTGCAGGCTTTAAGGGAAAGGGCTCAGAAAAGGAACAATGGCCTCCGCCAGCACTTCTGTCTGGGAGAAAGCTACCCCTCCAGCTGTCGCCCTGAGGCTAGATATTTCAGTTCCTCCTCTTGTGTCCCTGGTGCCCTTCACATTGCTCTTTCAACACTAGAGCTCAGAGCTAGTGAATCCAAGAAAATCCTTGCATGGGTCCTTTAAGAGAAATTGCTTGGGACTCCAGGGACCTTTGTCTCACTCAGCCACACTCTCCGCTGGTTTTTACAGCCAGAAGTTATGGGGATTTCTTACTTCCCAGTACTGGAACCCTGGGGTAGGGGGCTTGGTGTGGGCCTGGGACTCCTCACTCTTCACAGGAGACCTCCACAGCCAAAATATCCCTTCTGATTTTAAACTGTCACATGTGGGTGTGGGACCAACTTGTTCCATGTCTCCACCCCTCCTACCAGTCTTGATGTGGCTTCTTCTTTAAATCTCTAGTTGTAGGACTTCCATTCAGCTAGATTTCAGGCAGTTCTGAACGATGATTGTTCTATAGTTTCATTGTATTTTTGATGTGGTTGTGGGAGGTGGTGGGTATACCACATTTACCTACTCTACCATTTTTACCCCCTCTATATAATTTTAAAGAAATATTTTGATCCCACTGTATATACATACACAAATATGAAAATTTATCGTACTTTGTACCCTTTCTCATTCAATTTTTAAAATTAAATATTCAGGTTTCAGAAAAACAATTGATATTTGAACACTGAGACTTTCTAAAGTAATTGAATTTTTTGAATACTGTACAACATTTACATTGTCAGAGATAAGCATTACAAACTACTTTTTTCCTTCTTACCATAATTTTAGTCTTAGATCATTTATTTGTTTTCTGAAGCTTATTGTCTAATAGGTTTTTCAGAAAGATCTCATGGGAATAATATTCCCCAAGTTATTATACATTTACAACCAGTTGCCTGTAGCCTCTATATTTAAAGGTCAGCCTGGCTGCTTATAAAAACCTTTGCTCACATTTTCTTTCCTTCAGAGTTATATATGTGTTAACTCCATTGTCTTTTTGCATAAATTGATTAATAGCAATCTGATTTATCTCCCTTATCAATGACATGGTGTTTTGGCCTGAAAATCCAAAGGATATTTTTTGTGTACAACAAAAACTAATTGTTTTTATTAAAATATGTCTTGATGCTGGCTGTTCTGGAAGATTATCCTAGATTACATTTTAAGTTTTCCTCATTTTATTTCAGGACGGTTTTCTTGAATTTCTTCCTGAACTTTGCCCTTTCTCTTACTATCTTACTCTATTCCTCTTTTATTCAGGTTTTATTTATTTATTTATTTATTTATTTATTTATTTATTTATTTATTTATTTATTTTATATCATCATTTATCCCCTCTATGCCCTCTTCCACCATCACCCATCACCCCCTCAATGACCATACTGTTGTCCATGTCCATGAGTTCTCCTTTTTGTTCTCTTTTGCTCAATTCCTCCACCACCTCCCCCCAGAGCTGTCTGCTTGCTCTTTACCTGTGAATCTTTCTTTGACTCTAGGGCAACTGTTTTTCCTCAGTGTGACTGTTGTCTTGGAAGGGCTCTTCAATCGGTTAGTTTTGAGAGTTCTTAGGGCCCACACCACTCCAGCAAAGTCTTACCTTAACATGGTCCCTCGATTGGAACGTAGAAATACTTCTAATTTTGGCTTCTCTCAAGTTGACCACCTGAGCTTTCCAAGCTAAGGGTGAATTTGTGCCTTTGGAGAAATCTATGGATTATCAATTTTTGGATTATCTTTTTCTTCGGGATCACTTAAAGTTCTTATTTCTTTCTTCCACTTCCCCCTGCACAGTGGCTGATTCTACACCAGTCTTGTTGCTGTTGGGGTATTATCGCAAATCTGTTTATTTTTCAAGGTTTGTAGGGACACCTTGCTACTTGGTTTTGTTGCAGATGTTTCTATTTTTACTATTGTAGTTGCTCTGTTTGTGTGTGTGTGTGTGTATGTGTGTGTGTGTGTGTGTGTGTGTGAGAGAGAGAGAGAGAGAGAGAGATTCAAAAGCTATGCTGTTGCTAACACCACTGTCTTCCCCAAATTCCTTTCAGTAAAACGATATTGATAAATAATGAAATAATGAAACCCACCTTTCTATGCCACAAGGTTATTATAGAAATCAAGTGAGATAATGTCCATGATAACATGCATGTTACTTTGTGGTGCTCATGGAATAGAGTGACTAAAACTCTTTGTATTGCTTAGACCACATTCAATGCAGCATCCACATACTAGACATTGACAAACTCACTTTCATAATCATTGATTGCTCAGTGTCACAGGGATATAGGGTGCAATAAGACACCACACACTGATATAAAAACATCTCTGTTTACAGATTATTATTACTATCCATTAAACTACATACTAGAAACAGAGGGCAAGTATTTAGCATCTTTGTATTTTAATCTTCAATACAACATTCCAGAAGCAGAACCTGAACAAAAACAAAACAAAATAAAGTCTAAATGAAATAAACTGGTTGAATAAAAGTTTCCATGGGAAAAGGGAAATTCATATTGTCACAGGTGGATTTTTCAGAAATTTTTCCAGATAAAAGCTATAGCTGTAAATCCCTATAGTTATTGAGGACAATTTACTTTAAAAATGGTCAAAATAAGTCTTAACAGAAATGGCTAAAAGGAGGAAGGTAGAACAGAATTTCAGTAACAAAAATTTGGAAATACATTTTAAAGATGCCAGAGGCAAGATTTAAATAATGAAAAGTAATCATGAGAGAATGAAAACATATCAGAGAACAACAGAGCTCCTGTCACTTTCCTGCTTCCTTGTGATAGAGACCCTGAAGAATCAGAGGAGAGGTTTTTTGTTTGTTTTTTTAACTATACTAATTAATGTTAGGCAACAAATTCTGTTTAAGAGTAAGTTGAGGGTGGTGAAGAACAATAGGTATGATTCAACAGGTCCTGAACAGGGCAAAGCAGGGCACAAGGGTTTACCATGAAGGACTCTTTCTCCTCCCCTACCCAGAAATCTGCAAAAAGTTCAGTAGACTTGTTTTGCTGGCTCCATTCTTATAGCCTCCAGTCATTGAAGTCCACCTCCCTTGGCAATCTGGCCTCTTTCCTCTACACTTTGATGGAACATTTCTGGCCAAGGTTACCAATAACTCCCCAGAATGCCACCAAACCTCCCAATTTTCACACAATCCTTGGGTAAGTGACACACTGCTCACCACCTCCTGAATCCTCTCCAACCTCTGTTTCCTTGGTGTCATCTTTCCAGGTCATACCTCAGCATCTCTGGTTGAAACTGTTCAAATGTCATCAGTCTCCTTTTCTACCTGCTCCTTAAACGTAGGCCCCTCTTAATTTTTTTATTCTTATGGTTTCCTCTACCATTTCTGGGCCAAAAACTGCTATACCTATGTCTGTGTCTGACCTCCATCTTCTCTAGCACAGCACAGCACTTTTAAGGGCTTAGCACCCATCCCCTGAAGAATGTGCAGGGCAACTCACAAACTGGCCACCCTACTTCTGCTTTCAACATCTAAACACATCACTTCATCTGCAAGTCACATGTCTCTTCTCTCTGTACTGTTCTTCTTCTTATGCCCTCACCTTATCTTTAGAGGATACAAAGATAGCCAATGGGACCATGGCCTTGATCTTAAAATGTGGTCATGTCACTCCCTTAGTAAATGTGAAGCTTTTGTTCTAATGTTTCCTTTTCTGTGAGGCCTACTCTGTCCGCCCTATTTCAAATCTCTCTCACATTCCTGTCAACATTTCCAATCCCCCTTACCCTGCCCTACATTTATTCTATACCAATTATCACCTTCTGACATATTGTGCAATTAACTTATTATGTGTGTCAGTTGTTGTCTCTCTCCCTGTTAGAATAAACCTCTCACGAGGGCAGGAATTTTTTTCTGTTTTGTTCTCTGGTGTATTCCCAGTACTTATAACAGTGCCATGTATATAGTGGGCCCTCAATAATTAGTGGTTGCATAAATAAGTGAATAAAGCAATAGCAGAAGAAACATTCATGAAGCATATGAGAATTAGAAAGAGAATCAAGGCAGAAGATGCAATTGAAGACAGACTATAAGGTTCAAAATTCCATTTATGTATAATATAATAGGCTCTCATGTAAGGCATTACCCCTTGTCATACAAAAGGGAATTACAATCAGAAAGCCCAAAAAGGTCTCAGCAAATATAACAGATGAGTGATTTCAGATCAGGAATATTATGTTATATTATATTATTAGAACCTGACATTTGTGTAATTGGTTAAGTCCAGATCATAGTTGACATGGTAGATAAAAGCTGACCACACAAAAATGTCCTTCCCAACATTTGCCTACTTAATCTTGGGTGGGACTACCAGAATGCATTAATCATGCTTTTTTATTTTTTTAATATTTTAACATCTTGGGGCTTTCAGGACTCAGGAAGGGACTTGTCCTTCCTTGGGTTAGCTAATTCCTAGAAATAGCAAACAACTACCCGCAAACCAACCAATCTTAAGTCCACACCCACCATGTACCTTCTTTTATCAGTCTCCTATAGTCCAGGACATTATCCCTCTGTCCTAAATCACTCCAGAGCCAGAAACAAGGCAACTAAGAACCATTCTATATCCCAGAACCTGCTGCAATTATTCAAACTATTTAGTCCTAAACCTGCTTTGTTTGCCTACCCTGCCGCACCCATTCCTAGTGCTGCTCCAAGCAGGCTTTTCTTTTCTTTTTTTAAGATCCTTGAAATGCTTAAGAGAATTTGATCTATTAAAATTTAGGACACAAAAATGTCCTTCCCAGGTTTTTCATGTTAGATTTGAGAATCTGCCTTTGTAAATGTAGAAAAATAAAATACATTAAGTTTTAAAATGTAGTTTGAAATATCTAAGGTAATTTGATTAAAGATGGAACTGGTGTTAAATATTTAGGAGGATTTGATTCATGAAATTTATAAAATAAGTGCACATTAATCAAATAACCAATTAAATTAGTTATTTTTATTACACAAAAATCATTAAGGTTATAAACATAATGTATAAGTTGAGCTTAAATTCATACATATATATATGTATATATCTAAACTTTGATAAATTAAATAAGAAGACACAAATAACTATAAGAATACTTTTCTGTGCGCAAAAACTCTTTGGGAAGAAAAGTCACTAGCACATAAAATTTTTTAAAGGCTTCACAATGTACCTGAAATCAAGTCTAAAATTCTTAGCATAGTGCAAAGTCCCTGGAAAGGCAAGTCAGTTCCTGCCTACCTTTCCATGTCATCCCCCTACAATACCTAGTGCCATCTCTACCTGGCTTCCTCCTGCACTTCCTCAAGTCTCCGCTTCAATGTCTCTTCTAAGACTCTACTGAAATGCACTCATATGGTATTATGTATTTTGCAAGTAAAATCCATATTAGAATTCTGACCTATGCATTAATTGCTTTGGAGCACTGCTAGACTCTCAGGGGCTGCTTCTTGAGCAGGCGTGAAGTTACCAAGTGGCAACTTACCAGTTGGCCAGGCCACTGATAGGTGTTTTCTGAAACAAAAAGGTCTTTTATTGTCTTCTGAAATTTAGCAGAAAGACTTTAGTGACACATCAGACCCCCAGGACTAATCCACAATCACTGACGTTCAAGGCAAAGGAATATGATCATTCTGCCCCTCATCTGACAGCACCTTCCTAATACAATGCACTCTCTGCCCAGCTCTACATCTGGGTGCAACTCTTTGGCTAAATATCTTCATCTATGAAAGACACCTGATGTTCAGCAAGGCCCTAATGTTCTAAAGAAATAAAACTGTAACAATTGTAGAGAGAAAAAAGAACCTTGACCCTTACTTGACTCCATTCACACACAAAAAATTATTTGAGATGCATTATAAATCTAAATGTAAAACCTGGAGCTATAAAGCTTCCAGAAAAAAGTGTAAAAGGATATTTTCATGAGTTTGGGGCAGACAAATTTTATACATAGGACACAAAAACCTTAACCATAAATGTTTTTGGTTATTTGGGTTATTTAAATAGGTAATTTATCTGCCACAAAATGAAGCTAGTAAGCTTTATATGATATACATGCCAAGTCAATATCTGAAATTTGATATATGACAAAGCCTCTTTCATTTCTGAAGATACTAAATCTTAAAAAGTTCATACTTATTAACATCAGCAGGAATGTATCCTAGTGGATCTTGGATAAGAGGAAAAAATATTGTTATAAAGGACATCATTGGGACAACTGCTGAAATTTGAGTATGGAATGTATAATTTTATTCTGGTTGGGTAAGAACATTTCCTTATTCTTAGACAATGCATGATGAAATATTTAGAAATATAAGAATATTATTATGCCATTTAATCTCAAATGGTTCCAGAAAATATAATACATATATGATAGAGATACAGCAAATGTGGCAAAATATTAACATTTAAGAAATCTAGAAAAACAGCTTATGTGCATTTTTTGTAGTTTCATTGGAACTCTTCTATAAATTAGAAATGTTTTAAAAACTGGGAAAAAAAATTTTTTGCTGAAATTGAGTTGAAATGTATCTCCCAAAGATTTCCATCCCTTTGGATCTAATTCTGCTTCTCACATGATCTTTCTGATCAAATTGATCCCCTCCCCCATAATAGAATTTCAGACATTAGAAAAATGGTATCATGACTCTCCCAAACAATTTTCTCAGCAGATGATCTGAATGGGAACTTCACCTCCCTTCTGACCTTCACTCTTCCTTGCTTCTCAGTACTTCTCCTCTAATCAGGGCACACACACACACACACACACACACACAAGCATCACATATATATGCTAAGTGTGACATGGTACTTTGGGAACCTAGTCAGCTCCTATATGTGAATGGGCAAGAAATTATTTTCTTCCCTGCACAGAAAATCTCAACAATGTACGGGGCTTCTTTATGCCATTGTGACACAGCTTGTCACCTGCTGCAATGCCAAAGAAAAACTGGATAGCAAAGCATTGCCTCTTTTGGCAGGACTATGAGACAAATGGAGCCTCAGGAACTCACAATGTGTGGAAAAGAGAAGAAATGAGACATAAAAGTCTGCTGTAGAAAGGTTGCTATGGTGTACTGTGTTTTCCTCCACCCCTCTTTTCACCAGGGTGAAAAGGATAAATTATCTAGGTTTTAGCAGTTTTTTAAAAAATTAATGGATTAGGCTTTCCTGAAGAAAACTGTCACGAAAAACAAATAGCTCCATCATACAATCTAGCAACATTATGAACAAAAATCGCCACAAGGTCTAATCAACGCACAAAGACACAAGATGAATCTGAATTTTGAAGGTATGTATTCACATTTAAAGTACTGATTGATGGCATGGATTCATGAGACTTGTCTAGAGTAGCCTGGTACATTTAGCACTGCTAAAACCTTGTTGTGGCAATGAAAGCCCCAGAAATGTATTTTTATCAAGATCCCCCACACCAAATGTATTTGTGGGTATTTTCCCAGGGTCTGGCACAGGAGGTTTGAAATATAGCTAGCTTCTTGAAGTCCTTCCACCTTTTTGATTCTGAGTATAAAGAGTTCTTGCAGACTATGTGTTATAGAAGAACATTAGCACCATCTAAAGGCTACATACCAAATGTCTTGTTAGTGAATGTTGCTCAAAATGCTGTTTGCTATGATGATACAATACTTTGGTGGGGCTGACATTGTGAAAAATTTTGCTTACCTCGAATGAAACAGTAAGTCACTGTGGTATGCTATGTGTCTGTGACTGTTATATTCCCAGAGAAGCATATGTCATCTGTAGTGCTTGAGCAGTGCAGTGTTTGAAAGTGGAGACCATGTTTATCAGAACCAGTGTTGATTTGCTTTCTTGTGTAGGCACCTGTTATTCTTTAGCTAAGGGAATTTACTCTGCCAGTGGGCCTAGTCTGAACCTGACCATGAACACGAGGGGGGTGGGGGTGGGGATACACAGTTGGGGAGGAGGATGGAACAGTCATCCAATAGCCATTAGCCTTGGCAGCACAGATGGGGGAGCTTCAGTCTTGAAGCTTGTGACCTAAACTTCTCTGAGCTTCTCATGCATAAAATAAGGCTTTTCAACTAAATTATCTCTAGGAATGTCTCCTATGCTACCATCAGTGTGTCCCTGGGTTCTGCAAAGGAGATGTAAATGGCCTAGTCCCATATCTCTACTTTGTATCACTGCAAGGAGCAAAATAAAATGATATAGGCAGGTTTCTGCTAAGGAGGTTTTAAGCCCAGCTGAGTTTCACCCAAATCCTTTGGATTCAAGGCCAAAGAAAGGCAAACTTAAAGTTTCCCGGAGAAGTTTATGGGGCCCCAATGGTTGACTGGAGTCGCCACATTTCCCAGAAGTTCCCAAGAACCTTTTAGAAGTGGGGCTGAGCTTAAAAAGACTTGAGTGGTAGGAGATATTTTTAAAAGATTGACCTTTGATCTTGACCCAGGCCCTCTGATGCAGTTATCCAGGAGGAATGTGTCTTTTCTGGTAGTCAAACATAGGTGGGTGTGAGGATGGAGGGAAAAAAAGAATCTAAGAATCCTAAGCTTAGTAGGCATAGAGGTCTGCGGTCAGTTTGCCTCTGTCCTTTACTGGTTGTGAAACTCAGGGCAAATCATTCAATCTCTTTACATTTTGGTTTCCTAGTCTGCAAAATGCTAACAACAAAGTTGTTGAGATTAAATTGGATACTATACCCATTATGTCTAGCACAATATTCAATGCAGAGTAAATATTCCATGAGTGGTGTCATTGTCTTATTATTTTAAAATTACTCTCCTGCTTGAGGGAAGGCATAAGTTTTTTGTACATCAACACTAGCCCCAGTGATAGATTCTGAGTCTTAAACCTAACAAATGCTTGCCAGATTCCTCAGACACACAACCTAAGTTTTGATTTTGTCTTTCAAAATGTTCTCTCTGCTCAGTGCTTTCTGAGTATCTGCCATCAGCCCTGTGTTTCCACTGCATGATCCTGCTTCTTTTAGCACAGGTGGCTTTGCTGTCAGGGTATTTGAAGTTTTCCTTTGAGAACCCTGCAACTAAGCAGCTTAATTATGAATGAGCACTCTACCTAAAAGCTTTTCTTTTTTCTTCAGTGACCTGTGGCTTATATCCAGGGCCTCGATGCACAAAAGCTAAGCTATGTTTGACCCATCTCCCACCACTAAATGACCTCCATCCCTTCCCGTTTATCTGCTGCTTGCCACCTTTGTTAGAAGAGAAAAGAGGAAAAGTGAACTAGGAGGAAAAGAGAATGAAAAATGTAACATTTTTTTAAATGAAATATTCCCTATTTCCATTTTTTTTATTTTCAAAATGAATGGTGTATTATCAGTAATTCACTATGTTCTAAGATTAGTCAAAGGAATATTTCAATGAGTTTTCTCCCATTTCTTTATCACTTACGTAAAACACACCCATGTACAACTCTTGAAAAGAAGAAAAGGAAAAACAGAGAAACTCAATAAGTAAAAATACAAGTTTTCTTAGTGCTGAAAACACAACAGAAAGATTTTTTTTTTTTAAAGCTCCTTCACTTTCAGAATAGGTTGTTAGAGCAGGTGTGCATGTGTGTGCCTGTGTGTGTGTGTTGAAAGAACATTCATGATATGAGAAGAGACCTTTGTAATATGGTATAAAAAACTGAGACATAGAAAGCATAAGTGATTGGCTCTGGATCATACAGCTGGTTAATGGTGAAGACAGGAGTGAATTTGGGTTTACTGACTCCTAGGATATTGTTAGGCAAAGCCACATTGGTAGTAAAGTCTCTGAAATGTCCAAATAACTATTGCTTTCCCAGGCCCTCATCCATAATTTGTAGGCTTATCGTCTTTGCTCTTGTTCTTAGATTTGTCCACCATACAATAGTTGCTTTTTTTCCTCAGGAATTTTAGTACATCCATAAAATCTCAAAAGTAGTATATAGTTCGAATTGATATGCACCGTGAATGTAAACTAAACAACAGATTTCAAAGACTTGCTATGACAAAAAATGTAAAATATCTCATTAATAACATTTCATAATCATTTTATGTTGAAATGATAACATTTGGGATATACTGGATTACATAAAATATGTTATCAAAATTAATTTTACCTCTTTATTTTTATTTTTTAAACATGCCTACTAAGAAATTAAAAATTATTTATGTGGCTCACAGTAAATTTCTATTAGGCAGCATGGATGGATATAGGTAATATAAAGTTGAATTTTCCATTTTTTTCATTTCTTTTTCTGAAATTTCATTGTTAATATATAGGCAAACAGGAGATTTTTGTACATTTATTTTCTATCCTACAACTTTACTGTATTTGTTTATTGTTTGTAATAGTTTTTTGGTGGAGTCATTAGGGGTTTCTATATAAAGAATCATGTCATCCGCAAAAAGTGACACTTTTACTTCTTTCTTCCCTATTTGAATGTCTTTTATTTCTTTATCTTGCCTGATTGTTCTGGCTAGGACTTCCAGAACTATGTTGGGTAAGAGTGGTGAGTATGGACATTCTTATATTGTTCCAGACTTTAGAGAAAAAGCTTTCAGTTTTTCACCATTGAGGATGATATTAGCTGAACGTTTGTCATATATGGCCTTTATTTTGTTGAGGTACTTTCCTTCTATTCCTATTTTATTATGTGTTTTCATCATAAATGGATGTTGTATCTTATCAAAAATTTTTCTGCATCTATTGATAAGACCATATGATTTTTATCCTTTGTTTATTAATGTGGTGTATTACATTGATTGATTTATGTATTTTAAACCATCCTTGTGCCCCAGAATGCACCCCACTTGATCGTGAAGTATTTTTTTTAATGTATTGTTGCATTAGATTTGCTAGTATTTTGTTTAGGATTTTTGCATCTGTATTCATCAGAAATATTGGTCTTTAGCTTTCTTTCTGTGTGTTATCCTAGCCAGGATTTGGTATCAGGGTTATGATGGCCTCATAAAATGTGTTAGGAAGTGTGACCTCTTTTTCAATTTTTTAAAAGAGTTTGGTAAGAATAAGTTTTAAATCTGCTTTGAATGTTTGGTAGACTTCTCTGGTGAAGCAATCTGATCCAGGACTTTTATTTTTGGGGGTGGTTTTTGGTGGCTTTTTCAATTTCTTCACTGTTGATTGGTCTATTTAGATGTCCCAGTTCTTCATGATTCAGTCTAGGAAGGTTATATATTTCTAGGACATATCCATTTCTTCTAGATTATTGAATTTGGTGGCATATAGTCTTTTGTGTTATTCTTGTATGATCCTTTGTAATTCTGTGATGTCTGTGGTAACTTCTCTTCTTTCATTTCTGATTGTGTTTATATGAGTCTTTCCCCTTATTTACTTAGTGAGCTTAAACAGGGGTTTGCCAATTTTATTAATCTTTTCAAAGAACCAGCTCTTTGTTATATTACTTTTTTGTATAGTTTTTTTGTTCTCTATTTCATTCAATTTTGCTCTAATTTTTATTATTTCCTTTCTGCTGACTTTGGGTAGCTTTTGTTCTTTTTTTCTAGTTCTTTAAGATGTGATGTTAGGGTGTTTGCTTGAGATTGTTCTTTTTTCTTGAGATAGGCCTGTAATGATATAGATTTCTTTCTTATTACTGCTTTTGCTGCATCCCAGAAGTTTTGATATGTTGTATTGTCATTCTCATTTGTCTCTGTATATCTATATTTCACCTTTTATTTCTTCTTTGATTCAGTCATTTTTTAGTACTATATTGTTTAATATCCACATATTTGTGGGGTTATTCTGCTTCTTTTTTGTAGTTGATTTCTAATTTCAAATCATTGTGGTCAGAGAATATGCTTGGTATGATTTCAATCTTCTTAAACTTGTTGAGGCTAGTTTTGTGACTGAACATACTGTATATCCTTGAGAACTTTCCATGTGCATTGGAAAAGAATGTATAATCTGATGTTCTGGGATGAAAAGCTCTTTAAATGTGAATTATGTCCATTTGATCTACTGTCATTTAAGGCTGATATTTCTTCGTTGATTTTCTGTTTGGATGATCTATCTAGAGCTGTCAATGGAACATTTAGGTCCCCTACTATAATTGTGTCTTTGTCAATTTCTTTCTTTAGTTCTGTGAGTAGTTGCTTTATATATTTCAGTACTCGCTGATTAGGTGCATATATATTGAGAAGCATTATGCCTTCTTGATTTAGTATCTTTATCATTATAAAATATCCATCTCTGTCTCTTGTTAACTTTGTTATCTTTAAATCTATTTTATCAAATATAAGTATGACTACACCTGCTTTTTTGTGGATGCTATTTGCTTAGAGAATCATTTTCACCCTTCACTTTGAGTCTATCATTGTCTTTGCAGTTTAGATGTGTCTCCTGAAGGCAGCATATGGTTGGGTTTTATTTTTTGATCCAATCTGTTGGATCTGCCTTTTTAATTTATTATTTTTTATTTTAAATTACAATTAACATAAATTATTATACTAGTTTCAGGTGTACACCTCAGTGATTAGACATTACATAACTTACTAAGTTATCATCCCAATAAATTTTGCACGCATCTAACACCATACATAATTATTAGAATATTATTGACTATATTTGCTATGCTGTATTTTACATCCTCATGACTATTCTGTAACAACCAAATTGTACTTCTTAATCCCTTCACTCTTTTCACCCATCCTTTTGCACTCTGTGCCTTTTTATTGGTGACTTCAGTCTATTTATATGTAAGGTAATTATTGATGAATGAGGATTTCCTATAGCTAGTTTATCTTTCATTTTCTGGTAGTTCTGTTCTTCCATTGATTCTTTTTCTTTGTGTTTCTGTCTGTTGTTTTTGTTTAGTGGTATTCCATACTTTTTTTCTCTATGTCCTCTTTTTTTAAGTTATTTGTTTCAGTTTTGTCTTTTTGTGTAAAGTGTAGTTATCACTAAGTTTATGAAAAATAAAGTATCATATATACAGTAGTCCTTTTTCTCTTAAATACACCTCATCTCCATCCGCCTTTGCAAATTCAGACATTTACCCCTTCCCCTTTTATGTTTTTGTTATCACAAATTATCCCTAAATTCACTCAGTTTCTGCATGTCTGGAAATGTCTTCATTCTCCTTCACATTTAAAGGATAACTTTTCTGGATATATTACTCTTACCTGTTAATTTCTCTTTTTCAGTAGTTTGAATATTTGGTTTCACTCTCTTCTGGCTTGTAGTTTCTACTGAGAAGTCCAATGATAAGCTAATGGATTTTCCTTTATAGTTTCCTTTCTTCTTTTCCCTGGCTGCCTTGAAAAATCTTTCTGTGTCATTAACTTTTGACAGTTTTTATACAATGTGCCTTGGAGAAGGGCTTTTTGGATTGAGATAATTAGGTGTTCTGTTTGCTTCTTGGATTCGAGGATCTAGGTCTTTTAATGGGTTTAGGAAATTCTCATCAACTATTTGTTTAAATAAGCTCTCTGTTTCCTTCTCCTGCTCTTCTCCTGGCATGCTTATTATTCCTATAGTGCTCTTTCTGATGGACTCGGATATTTCTCGTAGAATTTTTTTACTTTTTTATACTCAAGTCTCTTACTTCTTCCCTCTGTGTCATTTTTAGATTTCTATCTTTGATATCACTAATTTTTTCCTTCATCTGTTCAGCTCTATTTCCTATGCTCACTAGTTCATTCTTCATCTTTTTTATTGAGTTCTTCATCTCCAGAATTTCTATTTGTTTCTTTTATAAAAGTTTCACTCTCTTTGTTAAAGTATTCATTTTGCTCATTGATAATATTTCTGAGATCATTAAAGCACCTATCTGTATTTTCTTGCACCTTGTTGAGTTTTTTTCAAAACTGCAATCTTGAACTCTCTGCCATTTAAGTCACATATTTCCATGTCTTTAAGTTTATTTTTTGAAGGTTTTCTTTCTTTTTTTCTGAGCTGCCTCATTACTTAGGTTATTCATGGCATTTGATGCATTTCTTATCTGTCTAGGCATCTATGTATGAGTGGCACTTCTCTAGTAGATTGATAAGAAGTTTATTTATTGTTGTCCAGTAGGTAGTACTGAATCATAAGAATTTTTTTTAGCTCTCTTGTACTTCTCTGGCTTTTCAGATCTCTAGGGATGGAGGTGAGGTGGAAAATGGCCTGTGTCCCCTGGGAAGGTGGGAGACTCCCCTGTGATCCACTCATTCTTGTCCCAGGGGACCAACCATGCAGGGGAATGCAGTAAACAACTGGGCTCTAAATCCTTGAAATCCAAACACTGTACACTGTGGCCAGATGTTGCTGGCAGTGCAGCCTCAATCTGTGGGGGTGGGGTGAGCTGAGGGAACCCTGCTTCCTCCTTTGTTGCTTTGCCCTCCTAGCAATGGTGACCAGTGGACCTCTGCATGTCCCCTTGTGCTTCTACACAAACCTGGGATTAGTAACACAGTGCACCCTTTACTCAGGGAAAATGTTTTTGTGGAATCAGTTCTCAGGTTTACAGATAATATGCTTTGCATTATGACAAGAAGGGTGAGGAGAGGGGAGCTCTGGGAGGTTAATGGAAGGTGGCTAAGCTCCAAGGCTTTGTTTCTCTGTCTAGAATGCCATTTGCCCGACAACTGTGGTTGCACCTCTGTGCTTCACTGCTGACCAGGTCACTGAGCTCAGCCACAGCTCATAGTGCCCACTCCTTCAGGAATGCTAATTAATTTTTTGTTCCACCCAGCTGAATGGAGTTCCAGCCCCAACCTTATAACTTGCTTCTCCAGGCTGAGCCACAATGTGAACTCTTGGCGATAAGGTTATATCCTTGGTTTGTCTCAGATTTTCCCCCTTCTTGCCTCTCTAGTTAGCTCCCACTTTCCCACCTTTAGATGTTTCAATGTATGGATCTCTCAGGCATGTTTGTGTACTGAAAAGGGAATCTTTTGTTGAAACTTCAAGGGGAACAACCAAAAGGATCTCTCAAACTGCCATTCCTCTGTCATTCTCCAATTTCAATTTTATATTCTATCTTTTCTTCAAATTCGAGACTTGCTACAAAGTTTTCTGGCTTTGAGTAAATAACTACTGTTTTTGAAAAATAAGCAGTAATGTAAGAGATAAATTATTTAGATGTATTAAACTATGCTAACCAATAATTATGCTTCTTTGGAAAATGTGTAATTCTACTAATCAATAGTTGTACTATTCTGGAAGTTAAAATTAAGTAAAAATTAATGTAAAGAAGTTATTTAGATGTACTATCTTGTATTATATACTATAATTCTCCCTTATTTGAGGTGCAACATATAATCCCTGACTCTTTGGTATTCTTAAATTTAAATTTAACCCAAAATGTGCCTTTATAAGGTTCTTTAGCAGACCATTACTCAGAATATACTTCAGCTTAGGCTTGTTAACTTATACCTGTAAAAGGAATTTTTAAACAGGCAGGGGGAGAAAAGACATTCTTTCAGAGTAAATTAATTTCCCAAAAAAGTATTGAGAACTTTGCACATTTTATTGCTTTAGTTGTTTCTATCTAAGTCTAATTCAGACGTATAAGAAGGCAACTAAAATGACCTAATAGGTATCTTCTGTCATTAATATGAATGTAATTTTAAGGCAGAATACACAAGTTAACAATTAAGCTATAAAAAACCAACCAGCTCTGATGTATTTCCATCAATTTGGTAAATAACTGGAAAAAAAAAAGGAAACTGGAGATTCCAAGATGGCGGTGGAGTGAGTGCAAGCTATACTGACTCTCTCCTATGACCACAATGGAATTACAATTAAAATATACAAAAACCATATTGAATAACCTACTGAAGTCTAGCTGGAGAGAACTCTCATAACCTAAGATGTAAGATAAAGACCCTATAGAGACTGGTAGGAAGTGTGGAGACATGAAGGGCTGACTGGGTTCCTACAGGTAGCAGGTGAAGGTCAGGAGGGTTACCTCAGCTGAGGGAGGCTCCCACAGAGAACACTTGGGTTTAAACCCCAAGCTGGGTTCCCCGGCACAGAGCGCCAGAACTGAGAAAGGTGCCCATATAACACCTGGTTGTGAAAAGCAGCAGGGTTTCTGTTTGTATGAAAGAGATGGCTAGAAATGCAAGCACCCTCTTAAAGGGGCAAAGCACAAAGATTTGTGTGCAGCCACTCACCTTGCATTTTTGCACAGAGACAACGGGGTGTACTGGAGTAATGTGAAAAGAATCCAGGGTTGCAGGCTCTAAAGAGAGAGCTCAGAGGGCAGCAGTCTGGATTACTGTGATGAGTCATTGCCTCACAGTGCAGAGAACATCTTTCTCAGGCAGACCTTTGACAACTAAGCAGCTTTTCCCTGGGGAAAATTTTCCCATCCAGTGGAAAACCTCTCACCCTACCCTACAGAGTTTATACCTTGCTGTAGCCTACAATCTGAGGCTCATTAAGAAAATCAGATTTATCAGGCCTCAGGAAGAAGCAGATAACTGGGTGTTTTGAGGTTTGCCTGATCTGATTGTAGACCAAGGGCTTTAAAAAAGCAGACTCTGTGTGCACATTGGTCTTGTCCAAACCCACCCAGCCCCAGCAGAGGCAACCACAAGCCAGGGAATATTTATAGCTCCAAACAGGATACTCAAGGGAAGTCACAAAAGGCTCCCGACATTGACCTTCACCATAAATCCTCAAAAAGACTGAGAGTCTTAGCAGATCTATCTAATACATAGAAACAAACCCAAATAAGCAACTAAAAGGGAAAGACCAAAAAAACCAGCCCCAAATGAAAGAACAAAAGAATTTTCCAAAAGAAGAGCTAAAAGAAATGGAGATAAGCAATCTATCAGATATAGAGTTCAGAATACTGATTGTAAGGATAATGAGAAAAGATAGGGAAACTATGAAGGAAATGAAGAATGACATAGCAGAAGTAAAGAATACATTGGATGTAATAAACAGAAGATAAGTGGAAGCTGAGGACTGGATCAAAAAAGTAGAAGACAGGGTAGAAAAAAATCACTCTATCAGAAATAAAAAAAAACCCAAAACAATTAAAAAACAAGAGGATAGTTTAAGGGAGCTGTGGGACAAATGAAACATAAAAATATACACATCAAAGGAGTGTCAGAGGGGAAGAAAATAAACAAGATAGAGGGAAACTGTTTTAAGAAATAATGACAGAAACCTTTCCCTAACCTGGTAAAGAAAAAAGGCACACAAATTCAGGAGGGACAGAGAGTTCCAAGCAGGGCAAATCTCAAGAGGTCCACACCCAGACACATCATAATTAAAATGCCAATAATTCAAAACAAAGAGAGAATCTCAAAGGAAGCAAAAGAAAAGCAATCTGTTACCTACAAAGGAGCTCCCATAAGGCTGTCATATGATTTCTCATCAGAAACTCTAGAGGTCAGAAGGGAATGGCATGAAGTATTGAAGGTAATGCAAAACAAAGATCTGAAACCAAGACTATTCTATCCAGCAAGACTATCATTCAAGATAGATGATGAAATAAAGAGCTTCCCAGACAAAAAAAAAAAAAAGGCTAAAGGACTTTATCATCATGAAACCAGCATTTCAGGAGATGCTAAAGGAATTGCTGTAATTAGAAGTAGAAATAGAGAGAGAGAAAAAACTAGGCATAAAGAATTAAAATGGCAATAGATAAGTATCTATCAATAATAACATTAAATGTAAATGGATTAAATACTCCAATAAAAAAACATAGGGTGGCTAAATGGATAAGAAAACATGCCCCAAATATATGCTGTCTACAAGAGACCCACCTCAGAACAAAAGACTCACACAGGATGGGAGTGAAGGGGTGGAAAAAATACTTCCATGGAAATGGAAATGAAAAAACTAAGGTAGCAATACTCATATCAGACAAAATAGACTTCAAAATGAAGACTATAATGAGACAAGAAAGGTTACCACATAATACTACAGGGATCAATCCAACAAGAGGATATAACCCTGATAACATATATATATCGAATATAGGAGCACCTAAATTTATAAAAATAAGTTCCAGAGGACTTTAAGGGAGAGATTAACAGCAATACAGTCATACTAGGGGACTTTAACACCCCACTAACTTCATTGGATAGGTCTTCCAGACAAAAAATCAACACGGAAACAGTGACCTTAAATGACACACTAGATCAAATGGATTGAATTGACATTTACAGAATATTCCACCCCAAAGCCACAGAATATACATTCTTCTCAAGTGCACATGGGACATTCTCAAAGATAGACCACATGTTTGGACACAAAACAAACCTCTACAAGTTCAAGAAGATTGAAATAATAGCACGTATCTTCTCAGACCACAATGCCATATAATTAGAAATCAACCACAATAAAAACACTAAAAACATTCAAACACATGGAGGTTAAATAGTATGTTTTTAAACAATGAATGGGTTACCAAAGAGATCAAGAAAGAAATCAAAAACTTCCTGGAAACAAATAAAAATGAACACACAACTCCAAATCTATGGGACAAAGTGAAAGCAGTCTTGAAAGGGAAGTTCATAGCACTACAAGCCTACTTCAGAAAACAAGAAAAACTTCTAACAGACTCCTAACCCTACAACTTAAGAACTTAGAAAGAAAGCAACAAGAGGAGCTCAGAGTAAGTACAAGGAAAGAAATAATAAACATTAGGGTAGAAATAAATGACATAGAGACTAAAAAAAAAAAAAAAAAATACAAAAGATTGATGAAACCAAGAGATTGTTCTTTGAAAAGATAAAGAAGATTGATGAACTTTTAGCCAGACTCATTATGAAACAGAGAGGACCCAAATAAACAAAATCAGAAATAAAAGAGGTGAATTAACAACTAACCCAACATAAATTCAAAGGACTATAAAAAAACATAATGAACACCTATATGCCACCAATCTGGACAACCTGGATGAAATGGAAAAATTTATAGAAAAATACTCAGGAAGATTCAGAAAACTTGAATAGGCCGATAACTGCTGATGAAGATGAAGCAGTAATCAAAAGGTTCCGAGCAGACAAAATCCTTGGCCCGGATGGCTTCACAGGGGAGTTTTACCAAACATTCAAAGAAGAACTAACACCTACCTTCCTCAAACTTTTCCAAAAATTCCAAGAGGAGAAAACACTTCCAAGTTCTTTTTACTAAGACAGCACTAGCTTAATTCCAAAACCAGGTAAAGACACTGCAAAGAAAGAGAATTACAAGCCAATATCCCTGATGAAGATAGATGCTAAAATCCTCAACAAAATATGAGCAAACTGGATCCAGCAATATATTAAAAGGTCACGTACCATGACCAAGTGAGATTTATTCCATGGATACAAGGCTGGCATAATATTTGAAAATCAATAAATGTGATACACCACATAAACAAATGGAAAGGCAAATATCACATGACATATCAGTAGCCGCAAAAAAAGCATTCAACAAAATCCAACACCCATTTTTGATAACAACTCTCAGAAAAGCGGGAATAGAGAGATCATACTTCAACATAATAAAGTCCATATATGACAAAACTACAGCCAACACCATACTCAATGTGCAAAAACTAAAACCATTTCCTTTAAGAACAAGAACAAGACAGGGTTGTCTGCTTTCACAACTCTTATTCAACATAGTAGTGGAAGTCCTAACCACAGTGATCAGACAAGAAGAAAACATAAAAGGCATCCAAATAGGAAAGAAAGAAGTAAAACTTCTTTCTTTTTGCAGACGACATGATATTTTACATAGAAAATCCTAAAGACTCCTCCAAAAAACTACTAGATTTAATAAATGAATTCAGTAAGGTAGCAGGCTATAAAATTAACACCCAGAAACTGATGGGATTTTTATACACCAATAATGAACTCTCAGAAAAAGAAACTAAAAAAACAATCCCATTTATCACTGCAACAAAAAAATTCAGATACTTAGGAATAAACTTAAACAAGGTAAAGGACCTGTACTCAGAAAAGTATAAGACCTTGCAAAAACAGCTAGAGGAAGATATAAACAAATGGAAGAACATAACGTGTTCACGGATTGGAAGAATTAACATCATTAAAATGTTCATACTACTTAAAGCAATCTATAGATTCAATGCAACTCCTTTTTAACATACCAACAGTATATTTCACAGATCTAGAAAAAACAAAAAAAAAGACCCCTAATAGCCAAGGCAATCTTGAGAAAGAAGAACAAAGTTGGAGGAATCACAATACCAGATATCAAGTTATACGACAAAGCCACTGTAATCAAAACAGTCTGGTAGTGGCACAAGAACAGACATGCAAATCAATGGAACAGAACAGAGAACCTAAAAATCGACCTAAGCCATTACACACAATTAATATTTGACAAAGGAGGCAAGTGCATACAATGGAGTAAAGACAGTCTCTTCAATAAATGGTGTTGGAAAAAAATTGGATGGGGATATGAAAAATAATAAAACTATACCACCAACTTGCACCAAAGTAAGCTCAAAAAGGATAAGAGACTTAAATGTAAGAAGAGAAACCATAAAAATCCAGAAGAAAATGTAGGTAGCAAAATCTAAGAAATATTTTTTATACATATATATATCTTTATTGATTTTAGAGAGAGGAAAGGAGCGGGAGAGAGATAGAAACATCAATGATGAGAGTCATTGACCGACTGCTTCCTGAGTGCCCCAACTGGCGATCAAGCCAGCAACCTGGGCATGTGCCCTGACCAGCAATCGAACCCCGATAGCCTGGATCCTAGGTCAACACTCAACATCCCGCAGGTCAAGAGAAACAAAGGAGAAAATAAACAAATGGGAGTACATCAAAATAAAAGGAAGCCCACTGTATCGAAGAACATATTTGCCAATGAAACATCTGACAAAGGGTTAGTATCCAAAATATATAAAGAAATCATATAACTTAACAAAAGGAAGACAAACTATTCAATTAAAAAATGGAAAAAGGACCTGAATAGACACTTCTCCAATGAGGACATACAGATGGTTAAGAGACATATGAAAAAAATACTCAAAGTTACTAATCACCAGAGAGATGCAAATTAAAGCTACCATCATCAAATCAAGAAATGACAAGTGCTAGAGTGGCTATGGATGAAAGGGCATCCTAGTATACTGTTGGTGGAAATGCAGACTGGTGGAGCAACTTTGGAAAACAGTATGGAGTTTCTTCAAAAAATTAAATATGGAACTGCCATTTGTCCCAATGATCCTACTTCTAGGAACATATCCTAAGAAATTGGAAACACCAATCAGAAAGAACTTATGCACCCCTGCGCTCATAGCAGTGCAATTTATAATAACTAAGATCTGGAAACAGCCCAAGTGCCTGTCAGTAAGTGAGTGCACAAAAAAACTGTGGTACAGTGAAGAGATGGTGGTGTAGATAACCATAGTACCTGCCGTCTCTCACAACCACATCAAAATTACAACTAAAATACAGAACAGCCATCACTCAGAACCTCCTGAAACCTAGCTGAGCAGAAGTCTTATGACCAGGGAACTGAAGATGCAACAAGGCCAATAGGAGTGGCGGAGAAACAGGCGGATCGGGGCTGAATCACAAAGAGGCAGCCTTGGTCCCATGGCCGGTGCTGAGGTTTGAAACCTGGAGGGATATCTCAGCAGTGGAGGTTTTCCGGAGGATCGAGGTTGTCCCAGCCCCACAACAGGCCCCCAGCACAGAATTCCAGGGAAGAGACGTCCCCACAACTTCTGGCTTTGAAAACCAGCAGGGACTGTGGTTGACTGAGCAGAGGCTGGGGGGGGGGGGGTGGTCCCAGGCAGGTCCTCTTAAAGGCCTAGAGCATGACTCACTCAGACGAGCTCCCTCTGAGCTCCAGCTTGGGCAGCAGCCAGAAAAGAACCTGGGACATTTGGGAGGAACTAAGTTGCTTGAAATCTGGGTGAGAGTTAGAAGGGAAGCTTTCTCCCAGACGGAGGAGCTGGCAGAGGCCATTGCTCCTTTGGCCAGCCCTCCCCCCACAGAACCAACAGGCAGATGCCATATTTAAATCTCCAGCACCTGACTCACAACTTTGGCCCCGTCCTGGTGATTCCCAGAGATCTGCCCCTCCCTACTTGTGAACTCATCTATGCCATTTCCAATTGCTTTTCTAGAAAAGTGGCCTCTCTAGCCTTTTGCTTAGAACTTTCCTAAAATCTCTCAAACAAGCAGCAGCTGGTCTCAGTATGCCCCATATGGCTTGGTAAGTGGCCCCAAGCCTGTCACTAGTGGCAGCCTACATTGGTTCATATCTTGACCTCTCCTGGACTCCTCCAAACCCACCACAAGTAACAGCCAACTACGATATGTTGGGTGGCCCTGGGCAAGGTATAGGCAGAGGATGACTTTGCACTTCCTGGGAGGCCCTGGAGACAGTGCACCTGGTGGTCAGACTTGACCATGCTAGATTACAACTCTACCACATCCAGGAGTGACACATTCAAGGGGTGCACCTGGTGAATACCAAAGCTCCACTGAAGTAAATCCTGCTCCATAAGGGTGTCTCCAGCACAGCAGAGCAGCTCTTTGGCTGTAACTGCAGCCGGTACTCACAGCCTGTTGGCTTGGAGGTCAATTTCTCCCAGTGATGCCAACAGCAACCAAGGCTCAACTACAAGAGGGCAGTGTACACAGCCCACACAAGGGAGCACCTAGAAGGCCCAGCTCAGGTGACTGGGGAGAATGAGCCACTGGGCCCTACAGAACACCTACTATACAAAGCCACTCTACTAATTCCAGGAGACATAGCAACTCTACCTAATACATAGAAACAAACACCTGTAAGCAGCCGTAATGTGGAGGCAAAGAAACATGTCACAAAGGAAAGAACAGAAGAAGTCTCCAGAAAAGGAACTAAATGAAATAGAGCCAAGTACGCTACCAGATAGAGAATTCAGAATTTTGTTTATAAGGATGCTCAAGGATCTTAGTAAGACTATTAAGGAAACTAGTGAGATCATTAATGACATAAAGTACCAATCAGAAATGAAGGTTACATGAACTCAAATGAAGAATAATTTACATGGAATCAACAGTAGAGTAGAGGAAGCTGAGTGTCAAATCAGCAATTTGGAATATGAGGATGCAAAAAACATCCAATCAGAGGAGCAAAAAGAAAAAATAATACAGAAATATGAAGATAGTGTAAGGAGTCTCTAGGACAACTTCAAGCAGCCAAACATTCGCATTATGGGTGTACCAGAAGGAGAAGAAAGACAAGAAATTGAAAACCTATTTGAAAAAATAATGACAGAACAATTCCCCTATCTGCTGAAAGAAATAGACTTACAAGTCCAGGAAGCACAGAGAATCCCAAACAAGAGAAATCCAAAGAGGCCCACACCAATACACATCATAATTAAAATGCCAAAGTTTAAAGATAGAGAGAGAATCTTAAAAGCAGCAAGAGAAAAGCAGTTAGTTACCTACAAGGGAGCACCCATATGACTGTCAGCTGAATTCTCAACAGAAACTTTGCAGGCCAGAAGGGAGTGGTAAGAAATATTCAAAGTGATGGAAAGCAAGAAACTGCAACCAAGATTACTCTACCCAGCAAAGCCATCATTTAGAACTGAAGGTCAGATAAATAGCTTCACAGATAAGAAACAGCTAAAGGACTTCATCACCCCCAGACCAGTACTACATGAAATGTTAAAGGTCTTCTTTAAGAAGAAGTTAATGAACAAAAGAATCTGACAAACTAAATAGATCCAGAGACATTGAAGCATGCAACAGATGGTCATATCTCAGAGGGAAGAGGTAAGGGGGATGGAGGGTGGGAAGAGATTAACCAAAGAAGTTATATACATACATGCATAACCCATGGACACAGACAATAATGGGGTGAAGGCCTAGGGCAGAGAGTGAGGTGGAGGGGGTAAATGGGGGGAAAGTGGGATATTTGTAATACTTTCAACAATAAAGAGAAATTTTAAAAAATAGCTGGAATACTATGCAGCTTTAAAATTAAGGATCTCTTTCCCTTTGGAACAGCATGAGAGGAATTTGAGATTATTATGCTAAGTGAAATAAGCCAGTTAGAGAAAGACAAATATCACATGATCTCACTCATATGTGGAATATAATGAACAAAATAAACTGATGAACAAAATAGATCCAGAGACATAGAAGCCTGTAATAGACTGAGGAACCGCAGAGTGGAATGGGTGTGGATAAATTAATCAAAGAACTTATATGCATAAATGCATAACCCATGAACACAGACAATAGTATAAGGAAGGCTTAAGGGTATGGTGGATGCTGGGTGAAGAGGATCAATGGGGCAAAAAGGGGTACACATGTAATACTTTCAACAATAAAGATAAATTTTAAAAATAAAATAAAAAATGGAAAAACTTTTTATTGTAAGCTAATCAAAAAAGAAATCTTGAGAATGCATAAGTTTTGCTTTGGAAAAATATGGATAAGATTAACATTTGGCTTAATCAAAGCTGTATTTGAGAAGTGACAACTTGTTCCAGCTATGAATGCATAATGAAAATGCACATGGTAGTGAATACATTTTTTATTGATTTCAGATAGAGAAAGGGAGCGATAGAGATAGAAAGATCAATGATCGACCTTTGACTGGCTGGCTCCTGCACACCCTAGACTGGGGATCGAGGTTGCAACCCCAGCATGTGCCCTGACCATGAATGGAACTGTGACCTTCTGGTTCATAAGTTGATGCTCAACCACTGAGCCTCGCCAGCAGGGAGAGTGCTACTTGGTGTCAGGCATGGTTGTAGATTTCTATATATCATACTTACCTCATTTAATCTTCATAATAGTACCATTAATTCTATACATAGACTCATCCTATGTTACAGATGTGGAATACAAGGCACAGAATGGCCACATAACTTGTCTGAAAGTCACATGGCTAATAAACAGCCAAGCAAAGATGTGAGCTCAGGCAATCTGGCCCCAGAGTTCAGGCTATTAACACAATGATGATATGTGTGCTATGCAGTATGAATCAGTAGGTAAAAGTGGGCAAACAGTCAAAGTAAGTCTTAGAATGTTGGCTTCAACAACAATAGTGAAGAATCCTTTTGCATTGTTCATGGGAAACTGTCATGCAAAAAGAATCAAGAACATAGCATTGACCAATGATATGAACACTGGTTGAGAAGTCAGGAGACACAGGATCAAAAACATCTATAAAATAAGAGAGTTGGATAACATGCCTTCAATATTTCTTTTTAGGCCAGTGATTCTGTTACTACTATGATTTCTCGTGGCTTCTTCCAATAGCAAGTACCTAAAAAGTAATGAATCACAAATGGAGTTGTGGAATCTAATAAGAGAAAGAAGAGACTGTCTCAATGCAAAAGAGGGAATAATTAGATGTTAGGATTACGGGAAAAACACACTGCTGGTGTAGACCAAAACTGAAGAGAACACATTTTTAAGAATTTAGTTATTTAAAAGCATAAGCAGGGTTTAGAATGTCAGCTCTTACAAGGAGAGACCTTACTTCTTTAAAATTTATTTTCATAGCACCTATACATGTATAGATACTTTATATATTCTTCGTGATGATGATGGCAATATTAGTTTTGGTGATTATTTTAAAGATAATGAAGAAGAACTCTGGGATACAAAAAAAAAAAGTCTGAGTGGTTAGAAACCATAAGCACTAATTCATACTATCTGCAAAGTGGGGGTAATAGTAACCTCAAAGTTGGTTGGGAGAATTAAATGAGATAAAGCAGAAAAAATGCTAAGTACAAGTTTGCTTCATTATACACTGTTAATCAAGGTTAATAATTATGATGATGATGACAGGCCTCATAAATCAAGCTGTTCCTAGGGAGCCATGTCCAATTCTCAACAATTTTAAAATAAAACATTCCAGGTAACATGTATGTATAACACTAGGACATTGAAATCCTTCAAAAGATTATAGCCAAATATGATAGGGCTTTAAACTCATAAATGAAGCTTTTTTTTCATATATAATTTGGAATTATTTATTTTCTTCAGAAGTTTCTATTAGAATAACATATTCTCTAAAGCTTAATGGGGTCAAGGTCCTGAATGCTTTGTCTTCATTCTGGGATCATAGTCTGCTAATGACAACTGACATATACCAACACAAAATGACTTGGTGGTCCTGACCTTCTATCCACAAACTTTAGAAATAAAACAAAATAAGATGTTTGGGAATAGAAAAGAAAGCACAGAGTTTATAAGGTCAGAAAACAATCTCCAGTTTACCTGTGAGAGATTTGTAATAATTAACTTACCTCATAAGGATATATATATATATATATATATATATATATATATATATATATATCTTTATTGATTTCAGAGAGAGGAAGGGAGAGGGAGAGAGAGAGATAGAAACATCAGTGATGAGAGAGTCACTGATCAGCTGCCTCCTGCACGCCCTGACTGGGGGTCAAGCCCACAACACGGGCATGTGCCCTGACGGGGAATCAAACCCTGATCGCCTGGATCCTAGTTGATGCTCAATTGCTGAGCCATGCCTGGCTGGGCTCATAAGGATATTTTGAAAACCAAATGAGATTCAATCTATGTAAGTGATATACAAATGCTAGTGTTATTATTGAAAGTCATATCCTCTTACTTTTAAAAAAGTCACTTTAAAACCAACACACAAGATCATCTGCTTTATTTTGTTCATTAGATTCCACATATAAGTGAAATCATATGATATTTATCTTCCTCTGACTGCCATATTTCACTTAGCGTAATACTCTTCAGGTCCATCCATGCTGTTGCAAAAGCTAAGGCTTCCTTCTTTTTTATAGTCGAGTAGTATTCCATTGTGTAAATGTACCACAGCTTTTTTTATCCACTCATCTGTTGATAGGCACTTGAGTTGCTTCCAAATCTTGGCTATTGTAAATAATTTTGCAATGAACATAAGGGTGTATATATTCTTTTGAATTAGTGTTTTGGGATTCTTCATATATATTCCCAGAAGTGGAATTGCTGGATCATAAGGGAGTTCCATTTTTAATTTTTTGAGGTAACTCCACAATGACTGCAAAAAAATAGAAACAGACTCATAGATATAGAGAACAGACTGACAGCTGTTAGAGGGGAGGTGGTAGGGGGGCTGGGTGAAAAGGGTAAAGGGAGTAAACAAAAACAAAAAGCCTAATAGACAGACAATAGTATGGTGGTTACCAGAGAGAAAGGGGGGGGAGGTAGGAGAAGTTAAAAGGGGAATAAATGGTGAAAGAAAGAGACTTGACTTGAAGTGGTGAACACACAATACAATATACAGATGATGTATTATAGAATTATACCCCTGAAACCTATATAATTTCATTAACCAATGTCACCCCAACAAATTCAAGAAAAATCATCTACTTTGTATATTATCAGTGCACTTATTACAGTCATTTCTGGCCCTCTGTAGCTTGTGCACATAATAAAGAAAGGCTATGACTTTTTCACCTTAGTATCTCCAGCATTTAGCATTCTAACTGACACATAGTAGGAGCTAGCACATATAATTAAACTATGACTTAAAAGAAACAGAAACAATCATTTTAACCCTAAATATTATGGGCCACATCATGAGACTGCACAGCTTAGATGCACTTGTTTCTTTTTACATGCCAATAAAATATGTAAAAGTTATTGTTTCAGGCTTGATTCCCAAGAGTCAGATGCTGAGATGGAACCTGTAGTGCAGGGTATTTATTAAGGATCAGCATCTGTGGAAGGTCAAGGGAGAAGCAAGCTTGGACAGAGAGAGAAGTAGAGATGGCATGCCTTGATCAGCCCAGTGGACAGCTCTAGAACCAAGTTTGCCCACTAGAGTTGCCTTTCATCAGGCCAAGATAGCCAGGCTCTTATAGCCCCACCTCCACCACTCATTGGGCATGAGCCACCCCTGGGAGAGCATGCCTTTGGGCAAGGTGACTCTGCAGCTTAGATTGTTCCTAAAGGGATTGACAGTTGAGGCAATAAATCTTTCCATGTTTACTAGAGTCGTCAAATTTAAAATGTCTGTCTACCACATGAGAAAATGGCATTCATATTTGAGGGTAAAGAATGACTTTTGTCAATGAAAAATTTGGAATTACATTCACAATCAAATTAAAGAAAAGGCCTATGCTGTTATAAATTTATGGTAGAATATACCAAACATTTCATTAATATAGTGAAGACTTACAGAAGACATTGGTTTGTTGGCATGTGATGTCTTTTTCTCATGAAATACTGTCCTTCAGCAAGTAGTTGCTGGATATCTGTTTGTGCACTGACACAGATGTTATTAAACAAAGCACTCCTCTGGGGGGGTGTAATGATAAAGCTATGTGCAGAACCTCTCTTCCCAGATCCAGTCTTCTCCGCTGTTCTAGCTTCTGAAGGTAATGAGCCTGTCTGTCTGCCAGGATGTGGCTGCGTCTATGGTCATGAAGAAGGCAGCATCAGCAGGCTATGGCTTCTGTTTCTGATCTAAGCCCTCTTAACCCCTTGACCCCCATGCATTTGGTGTTCTATCTTGGCAGCTCTCTTTCTCAAGTATATATGGTTTTATTTAAAGATTGTTATTATTTTTTAAATAATTTTATTTATTTATTTTTAATTGATTTTAGAGGAAGGGAGGGAGAGAGAGAAAGAGAGAGAAAGAAACACCAATGTGAGAGAGATACATTGATAGGCTACCTCTTGTACAGGTCCTAACCAGGGATCAAACCCACAACCTAGGTATGTGCCCTGACTGAGAATTGAACCAGCAACCTTCCAGTACAGGGACGATGCTCCAATCAACTGAGCCACACCAGACAGGGTCAAATGTATATGATTTAATGGAGCCTGAAGAAGTTACCAAAAACAGATCTGTGCCTTAATTTCTCCAAAGTTACAAGGAAGAAATCAGCTTAAACAGTTCCCTAGTCATAATGCGTATGTGGCTTACTCTACCTGATACAAAATAATGTGTTTGGTGCATTAGTGAACATTTGAGTTTACTAGAAAAGTAACCATTATTTCCTCAGGACATAGAAGGGTTGATTTATCTTTCATTCTAAGTTTCTAGAGAAAGTTCAGGAACTCACACAAATGAGACTTAAAAGATTGGTCTGGGAAACAGATATCAATTCGTCCATAAACCCCTCTATCTTCCAGTGCAGTGTTAACTCATTATTATTGAATGCTTATAAATAATGAGGATAAGATCACTTTACAAAAGACTTGCCCTCCACCATTATGGATTATCATACAGATTTTTAGAATGTAAGCTACTAAGATTATAACAAATTTTAGTCTGCCTTTATTCATGCATAACAAATGGGGAAGATGGATGAACATTCCTTAGACATTCCAGCAGTAGTGTTTTTAACCAATCAATGTTTTCATTTGGTTCTCTCTCAATCCCTTAAGGGTAGACATTAAAATAAGGTTAAATATGTTTAATTTTTAAAAGATATAATACAAATTCCATAGTAAGTTAAAATCCAATAATGTCTAAATTCTCTCAGTTCCCAGGGCTATTTTTAGGTCTTTAGGGAAAATATAACCATTTTCCCTCTTTCTCAGCCTTGAAGTGCCCCATTTAAACATGACTGTATCGCTGTACCCTTTTCCAGCCCATTTACCATATTCAGTATCCAAGATCCTGAAAAGAGTGAGGCTCCTTTCCCTGGTAAGGGGAAGGGAAGCACCCATGCTGTGGAGCTGGAAGCTGGGCTCTAGTTACAAATCCAAGACTAAGTATGGTACTTTGGGCAACTTCCTGGGTTTCTGCAGGCCTCCATTTGCTCATCTATTTAGGGAGAAAAGAGAATGAGTGCTTTTTAATGCCCCTCCCAATGCCACTGTTCCATGATTCTCTGGTGTTCCAAGCATATTCTGCTCATTTCCATGGGGGAAGCTTTGACAATAGACCATGTAATAGGATTTGAAGAGAATATTTTCTATGGCTTCTAGGGAATTTGGAAAATATGAGTCATATAACTACTCCTCCAGTCCCAAATTGGTAGTAAGGAAATAAATACTGGAATTTGGGGCATGTGACTCTCAAAGCAAATTGAGTTTTCAAAGCCAGAAAGAGATATTTTAAGGCTAGAAGTATTATTTCCACTTTTTGATTAGTGACATGAAAGAATAGCTATAAATGTGACCAGTGGTTAATACTTTCATTATCAGTTAAGAATTATAACCATTTAACTGTAGGTATTAAATTTTATTCTTTTTTATGACAAAATTTTTCCTCATGTAATGCTCCAAATTACCATTTCACATTTGTCTTCAGAATGAGACAACATCAAATTTAGTGGGCTGCCTGGCTCTGTCACAATGAAGGTTAAGATTAAGGTCAAGGCTTAATAGCATTAGCTTTTTTCTGTTCCAAAGCCACAAATACAAATTTAACCTTGCTGGCTTTTTAAAAAATGTGTGAAAGCTATGCCAAAGAGTTTATAAAACCATCATCTCTACAGGAAAAGTAATTCACAGGCTGGCTGTACTAACAGTGGGGTTCACTGTCATCTCTGGTGAACCAAGACAGCATGGTGTCAGATTGCCCTGGTAACTGAGTTGCCAATCTGGGTTAATGTTGAGATGCCTAAAGCAGATATAGCACTATGTTAGCAGTATGAATATTCTTGTAATGCTTTGGAGTATCATTGGACCTATAGCACTGGATGGTCAATGACACAGAAACTATTGTTAGTGAACAATTTGTCCTCCTTCTGATTCTTTGGACTTTATTTATGAATACTTACTCTCTTCTGAATAAAGTAGAGATTAAATAGAAGATGACTTCTCTATTTTATTTCGTAGTGCCTAAGGAAGCCAGAATGCATCAGATTTTGTGCTCATTCAATAAACTAAATTCTGAGACTAAAAGCCAAATTTCATAAGCCACCATGACCCTGGTATATTGATTTTAAAAATGACCCCACTATGTATTCTAGAACCTTATCTCCCTCTTTTTCTGGACTCCCCCCCACACACACCCCATAGGGATGCATCAAAGTAGTATATTTAGTAGGAAAAAACAATGCTTACACAGTCAAAATTTTGACAATATTTTCTTTTTATTTCACAATATGGGAATAACTCAAATTTTGAGTCTCAAAGACCAAAATATTTTTAAACCAAATGTTTAGAAGATGAGCCAGGCCACCATTTTGGCAGCAAGCTTCACCTGGTCAAGTGGAAGTTGGAAGAAAATGCCTGCAGCATGGCTAAAGAGATTCATACTTGGTTGTCTAATTTGCATGCATGAGTATAGTGTATTCTCCATGCCACTAGTACATATATGCCTTTTCATAGTCAGTGTAGGATCCGTATTTGTGCATTAAAAGTCTGCTCCCTTACAAAATGTTACCATAATTTATCTGAGAGAGCCTTCAGGTGACAAATTCTTATGCCACCTTTACTTCCCAAAAGTCATTTCTGAATAATAATTACAGCTATCAGGAGTTCCAGCATAATATAAGAGAATCTGTTTGTTAATTATTTGAATGTTAGTGAGTTGGCTGTGATTGAACCTGAATAAACATATCCACGTGTTTGGTGCCTGGAATTTCAAAATGGGAACCTTTAGCAGCAATGGCAACACTAGACCAAATGACAAGATAAACAAAAACTAGATGATGTCCCAGAAAGAATTGGGCTTTCCTGCTTTCCAAAGCAAATGCTTCCTTAATATGCACCAAACAGTGACAGCCTGACCCACTCTTGCCTGGGGCCCCACTTTTCCCACTAATGCTGAATTGTTGGAAACCCAAACAACGTTCAGCTCCAAAGGGGAAAATGCCTGAATCTGAAAAGGAAGTAAAAGAAATTGTACCAGGGAAAGAACACAGGAATGGACAAGTTCCCAGAGTATCTCTCTCTGTCAACAAGCATGTAGATTCTTTATTACTAGAATATGCAGAATCCCGTGGGAATTGCTGCATCTTTTTTTGCCTTAACTTTTTCTTGCCAGTCCTTCCTTGGCTGATTGAACCGTCTCGCTGATGGGGGGAGGTTGTCCCATCCAGAAGACACTCAAGAGCAGGTCTCAGGAGCCACATTCTTCACAGAGACAGGAGAGGATGTACCGATAGGTGGCTGTGAGTCGCATGCCCCCTGAGCAGCGCAGCCTCAACGCTTTCAGCTTGGAGGTCTGGGGCCGACAGCAGTGACATGAAGAGCGGAAGGGCTGCTTGAGGACAGTGCTGAAGGACACCAAGGGCTCGGAGCGTGAAGCCTGGCTGCAGTGCCCCTCACACCTGGCCAGAAGCACCATCTGAGGAGAGAAGAGAGGTGGTTACCCTGCGGAGATGCCAAAATCCCAGCCAGGTCGCACAACCTCCTTTACAAGGACCTAACACTCTTTGCCAATTCCTTCTGGATTAGATCACTGGCTCTCAACTCTGGTTGCATGTAGGAATCATGTGGTAAAACTTGTTTTTAAAATGTCCACACACAGGCCCTGTCTCAGACCAATTGAGTTAAAATCCTTGAAGACAGAGCCAGACTTTTGTGGTTTTTAAAGCTCCTTAGGTGATTCTGAAGTGCACTGAGAGTTTAGAACAACTGAATAAGGCCCACCACCATGATGTGCGAATAAAAATCAAAGAACAAAAGAAATTTCTTCAGACAGGTGACAGTCTACCATTGGCCCAATGCCAATTCTACCAGTCTCAAAATGCAGGAAGTCATTCCAAATTAAAATAAGGGAGTAAAGAATAACTACATAATAAAAAGCTATGTGACAGGAATTGCTAAACAAAAGAAATATGGTTTCTGAAGAAGAAAAAAAAGGTGATCTGAGTGATACTTAGGAAAAAATATTCTAAGAATATGACTTGAAACAAGGGCAAGAACAAGAAACAACGTACATTTTGGGCCCTGGAATGACACCTCTGGGCTTATATATTGAGGGGGCCTAAGATTTGTGTAATCACATCTTCAGAGTCATTTAGGGCAAATATTAACTCATTCTAACCAACTCCATTTCCAAAAGTAGATTAGCATGATAATAAAGCTTGGACTGAGGTAACAGAGGATGTGTATTCTTTATAATGGCTCTTAATGTGGTTTGAGTAAACAGACTCCTTTAAGAATCTGACACAAACTACCAAAGTTATCCCCAGAACAATGGACATAAGCACACACTCAATATCTTGCATACAGATTAAGAGGATAGAGCTGAGGTTCATTTATGTATCCCATACATAAATCCTGGTGTCCTGGAAGTGGCAGTCATTAGTGAGGTTGGGAGGGCAGCTTGATTCATTAAGCTATGTAATCCTATATAGTGGGGCACAGAGGGTAAGAGGAACTTGAGATTATTGGTCCATGTTTATGTGGGAGAGTTTTGCTTGATAAATTTCATATTAAGTGATAGAAAACATTGCCCTATAATTCCAGAACTAACAATAAGAATAGAAAAAGTGGAACTATTTAAATAAAAAGGTTAAAAGATACATAAATACATAAAACCATTTGACATCTACTTCATGGTACTTTAGGAGTTAGCAGCTGTTATTAAAAACACACCAACTATTATCTTTAACATTATCCTATATGACAGAATTAAACCATGATTAAAAAAAGGAAATGGCCTGCTCATCTTTCCAAAAGGAAGAGAAGCAGGCTTCTGGTAATTATAGATCATTACCTGAGAAGATGCTGGGCTGAATTCAACAATCTCTTAGTAACCAAGAGAATATGAGATACTAGGAAACAACCAGCAGGGCTTGGTGAAGATAAACTGAACATGATCTACTGATTTATTTTCTCTGAAAGATCAGAGGTGGAGAGAAAATGACAGCTGTAAGCTGTTTTAGTTTTATTGAAACTTTTATTCTATCCTGCCTGCTCTTCACATTGATAGGTTAAACAAACATGATCTAAAATAAGTTTTGAAAGATTATGCCATAGGTCAGTAGTACCTGGGCCAATCCTTGGTGCCTACCCTATCCCACTAATGAAAGTCCAAGGTCTTCCCCAGTCCCTTCTCCACACACGTACCAGTACATGGGAAGAGCTCCTTGACATTTCATTTTGAAGTAGTGCTCAATTTACTCATTTCTAATGCAGGTCATCTATTAGGCATATTAAGCAGTTATTCAAAGAATCACCTCCCAAAATGGAGTCTTTAGAAGTCCAGTTTCAGGCTGGATGGATAATAGTGAACATGTGTCAACAGACTTAATTCAGAAGCAAAGACATGGTGGTACATTATCCCCAAATGATACACATACAGGTGAACCAAATGTAGACTTTGAATGACCAGGCATTTAGCCTTGGTCTGTAAAATAACAAAGTCAGCAATGTAGGACCATTTGTAGAAGAACTAACCTGATAGTGATTTCACTAAAAGTTTGCAGGGTCTCAAGCTCTACCTTCAGCTCATTCTGAAGGACAAGAACTCCAGCACTGAAGACCTTGGGGTCACCTCCAATGGGCCTCTCTTCCTTAAGAGCTAGACTTTTTGGTCAAGGAGAATGCGCAGACATAAAATAAACACCTTCAGTGGCTGCTCTCAGCCTTCAGAATAAAGTTCAAAATCCTGAACAGGCACTAAGGCCCTCTATGACATGGATTTCACATATCTTTCCAGTAATTCTTACAACTGTTTTCATTCACATCACCCACTTTCTATTCTGATCAAGCTTAATCACTTAAGAATTCATGGAACTATACTGAATTTTCCTGCCTCTTGCCTTTGCTCATGTCTTTCTTCTTTCAGTAATGCCATTTCCTCCTAACTCTGCTTAATGAAATCCCAACTACCCTCCATTGCCAAATTCAAATGCTCTTTCTTTGAAGAAGAGACTATGCACTCATCTACACCATGGAATTCTATGCAGCTGTAAAAAAGAAGGATCTCTTACCCTTTGGGACAGCCTGAATAGAATTGGAGAGTATTATGCTAAGTGAAATAAGCCAGTCAGAGAAAAAGAAGTACCACATGATCTCACTCATATGTGGAATGTAATAAACAAAATAAACTGGTGAACAAAATAGATCCAGAGACATAGAAGCATGGAACAGACTGAGGGATCTCAGAAGGAAAGCAGGGGTGGGGGAATGGGTGAGGAGAGATTAATCTAAGAACTTTTATGCTTATATGCATAACCTATGGACACAGACATTGGTATGGGGAAGGCCTGGGGCTGGTGTGGATGTGGGGTGGAGGGGATCAATGGAGGGGAAAAGGGGACATCTGTAATATTTTTAACAATAAAAAAAACAAAAATAAAAGACACTATGAAACAATTATTGGGCCCTTGATATTCTCAACACACACACACACACACACACACACCCATACACACCTGCACACACACACACACAAATCCCCTCTCTGAAAGATTCCCAGTATGCAGATCTTATCTCAAAGCTGAAAACTGTATTAAAATCTAGCTGTGTTTTGTGTATATATGTTGGATAGTTAAAGTGAGGAATTTGTAAGATCCATAATGAATGTTATTAAGGAATGAAAGGGATAAATATCTGCTCTCCATATTCACTGTTGATATTCCACATTTTAGTCTCTGCCATGCCTCACTTGTGTTACAGATTTAATGAGCATCTTCTGACCTCTTCCAGACCAGAGCTTCTTAAACTATAATATGTATGTAAACCAGAACCTGTTAAAATGTAGAATGTGACTGAGTAGTTCTGAGTGAGGCCAGAGATTCTGCATTTCTCATAAGAGTCTGTTTTATGTGAGTACTGCTGGGATATGGGCCTGTTAAAATTTGAGAGGCTCTGCTCCAGATGGTTCACCAGATAGTGACAATTTAGCTAATAATAACAATAGCAGCTAAAATTTATTGAGTGCTTTCAACATTTAATCCTCATGACAATTCTATGCTAAAAGCACTACACATTATTATCTGTACTATTGTTACAGATAAGGCAGCTGAGGATTTAGAAAGTTTAAGTAACTTGCTCATACTCACATATCTGGTAAATGGCAGAGCTGGAGTCAAACTCAGGTCTGTCTAAAACCAAACCCTTGGTCTAAATCACTATAATATCATGCCTCCTGATATTACAATGCTTTCCTGAAGCATGAACCAATTCACACCTTTCTCTAATCTACTTTGACCTGCTTCTGGGGGCCTTAACTATATATCATTTCCATACAAGTCTGACTTTTGTCTTATAGACTCCTTGGGACACATCATCACCACCTCCAAGCTTATGTAGAGCTGAATCTTCTAAGATCCAATGCAGTCCTATATAATACCTCCTTCATTGTCAAGACCCTCACTCAGCTCCATCCCTCAGTGATTTGGGGACTCCTAGGGACTCCCAGCAATTCTTTGGATAGTACCACACACTCTCTTACTCCTAACCAATTAATTCATCCTTCAGTTCAATAAACCTTTGACACCTTCAAACATCAGTTCACCTGCCAAAATACTGCCCCCAGTTTGTGGCTGACATATCTTCCTCATGCTTGCATGACTTGGCTGTGTTTTAATAACATGGGAGGACTCCTCTCCATTTTGAACTGCACTTACATGCTGTTAATTGAGAGCATCTACACTATTCTATTATAAAATCACGAAAGGAACTTCTTTTGACAAAGAACCCACATGGGGCTCCACCTTTAGACAGTGAGTTCAACAGTTGGTTATTGCTCATAAGACCTATTGGCTTCTCACAGCACAGGTGGGTGATAGATACATTCTATCTGCTTGGGTCCAGTTCATTTTTATTATCTTATGTTTCCCAAACAAGTGACCTGATGCTAGGAAGCTAGGCAACTTCTCCAGCAGCCCCTTTGTATTTCCCCAACTTTGTCACTTGGCTCCAGCTGGATGTGAAAGCCAGTTTCTTCCAATATGAACAGTGCTGCCAGATTCAGGGTGTTTGCTCAGGGACAGGCTCCTTCATGCTCTAATCTGATTTTCATGTGCTGGAGCTAAGAGTAATAAAAAGGTCCTTGGGTAATAATAAAAGAATAGTAAGGATGATGATATATAACATGTATTGAATGTTTACTAGGCTCTAGGCACTGTGCCAAGCCCTTCATATGCAACTTAGTTCTTAATAATCATTTCAGAAGGTAAACTCTTCCTATTTTACAAATTAAGAAGTTAAAAAGCAGAAGATAAGCTAACAGCCTGAAGTCGCATAGCTGTATAGTGGAGAACCAGGCTTCTGAACCAACACAGTTTGATTCCTGAGCTTTTTCTCCTAACTGCATGCTATACTGTTAGGCCATGACAGTCAGCCTGTCAGTCCTTCAATTTTCATAAGATGTTCAAATTGGTCACGGGCAAGGTCAAGCTACATTGTGAAGGTTGTAGCCTGCTGTGATTCCTGGGTCCAGACCAAAGAATGCACTAGAGACCTTAGGCCTCTGCTCTTTCTGGTGACCTATCAGATTTCTTAGACAGTTATGTTTTTTCTGCAATACACAACTATGTTCTGAATGAGGAAAACCTAAACACAGATGGTTTTCATCATCCTTTATTGAAAGACTCTTACCATCGCCAAAGTCATTTCCCTCTTCTGTCATGTAGAACACCCATGAATTCCTGGCTTAGGCCATGACTGACTAGATATCTCCATCAGTATCAGAATAAAGATGCACCTGTCCTATCCTAGAACAGAGTTTTGGCTATTTTACCCCAAATGAGTGAAAAACATGTTTTGCCTTTTTCTCAGCAGTGTACACTGTACACCTCTTATTTAATGGCACCCCTTGAAGAACCCCTTTTTCCTCAGCAACAAGATTTACCCGTGTTTCTCCTAAACTTTCCCTCACCAACACCTTCAACAAATGACTGTAAAACTCATCTCCAGGGACCCAGATCGACCTTTAAAATGTCTGTGCCAGGCTGAAGGCATCATCAAAATTGCAACTAGAGGAATGAAACAATGTGTATGGGGGAGGTGGTGGTTGTGGTAAGAGCTTTGATAGGGTGGGTGGGAACTTGGCAAACTCCAACTGGAATTTGGTCCCTTCCCTCTGGTCACAACTCAATGGGACATGAATAGACCTTTGAGCACGGAACACTTCCCTTCCCTCTCTCCCCCATTTACTTGTAAACATTATGAGAGCTAAAGCTTTGTCTTTATTTCTATTTTTGTGCCTCTAGTACCTACCACAATGCCTGCACATAGTAAGCATTCAGTATACATTTGTTCTTTTTAAAAAAAAATAAGTCATATCTCCCCAATAGTTAATTGTGTTATAAACTCAATATTCTCGACTCCCTTATTTCTTCAACTACTCTATGAGCTTCAGGGGCACCAGCAGGAGATAACTTGGGGATCCTGACCACTCCCTCCCAACCCCAAGGCTCAGTTCTTGGCATGCTAAGTCCCTTTTACTTGGAATTTTCCCAGGATTTGTTCCCTGAGCCTTCCTCCCCCTTCTCTGCTGTTGTAGTTCTTGTGGTCCTTCAGAATTCAGACAACTTTATGTCATGGTTCCACACCCATGGTCACCATCTCCCCCTACTTATCCAACTTAGACTTCAAATATCTGTCCCACCAGTTTGCTTTCCTAATCTCAGTTTCTGAAAATTTTTCCCTGGCCTGAATCCAGAAGTGGCTCCCTCCAGTCCCTCTTTCTTGTGCTCCCCTGGGAAGGGAAGTCAGACAACAGGATCTATTTCTCTGACTTTTATCCTTCCTTTTAGCACCCAACAGAGTGGCTTACATTTACTTTGCTCTTCTGCATGCTCCCCCCACCACTGCCAAGTTACTGTGTTCAACATGAACCACATTGAGGTTTATTTTCGTAATCCTTTAAGGCTATAAGAGATCCTAACAGTTATTGAAGTCACAGTAGTGACTGAAATAGAAAAGTGAGTCTGAACACCTGTCCAGTTTATAACTTCATCATCAAGATCATAATATTATTTATTAATATGTATTATATGCTAAAAACTGTGCTGGATGCTTTACAAATATTATCACCAATACTCATGCCCACGCATTTAGGTAGACAGCAATAGCTCCATTCTATAAAGAAATAGAGGCATCAAATAAGTGCTTCATTTCCCCAAGCTGACAAACTGAGGAGCTGGAATTTGAAACCAGGTCTCTCACTTAAAAGTATGGGATGCCTCAGTTCCCTAAAAGATGTCCTAGACAGTTCGTTTCCACTAACTAGTGAACTTTTGCCTCTTGGTTCTATAATCTTTACTTAGAATTTCAGGGAAGATTGTAAATGAACGTGCCACTCCCAGATTTTTTGTACCCAATCCTAGGAGGTGTCAACACTAAATGCCACCAGGCGCATCATAATCTGTGGCCACACTGACCTTCTTGTTGGACCAATGTAGTCAGTCTTTTCTGCCTGAACCCATCTCAACCTTTTCGTGAATTGTTAGAAGATGGGCAACAGGCCCTTGGGGCTGGCCAACTACAAGTTTAGGGCTATGGGAACAGGCAGTTTCATGGAAGGCTCCCTGAAAAGCTTTCACTACTAGTTCTGGTTCTAGAAATATTGCTGACTATAAATAATAATTTCCAGCAGATTAGAAGTTAAGCCTGGATTTCCAGTACTGGCTCCTGCATTCTACTTTCATTCCTCCATTATGAAACTATATTAGTTGTTAGATGAATGCTCCAATGCAGACATTGCCACTCCTGGGCTATATAACATTGACCAATCTACTTAACATTTCTTTCAGGTTTCAGTTTTCCTTGACAGTAAAATGGGGATGATAATGCTTTCCATCACAGGTTTGCCAGCAATGATTAGATTATATAGTATGTGGTGCCTGACATATATTAGCTGTTCAAGGAAGTGCCCTCCCTTTCCCAAGCCTGGGTCACAAGCTCCCTTTCATCTGTCTTCCTAAGGGCAGACATTGGATACATGTAAATCAGGAATTGTTAACAACTGAAAGGCAAACAGTAGGCATGTGCTTAGTAAATAATGGCCTTTGGACATCACATTGAGAGAAAATTTTACAGAGAGGAAAAACCTACTCTAGTTTCTTCTTTGTAAAAATCCCTGTTAGCTATTTTCTAAAGAAAAGCTAAATGCTTTATCCCACATCTAGATAGACAAACAGTTTTGTTAAATGAGATCCATTAGAGAGAAGGCCAGTCTGAGTCTGTGAAAGTTAAGAATTATAGAATAATTCAAAATGAAAAAGTTTTTGTTCTTGGGTACATAAAAAAACCTAATCCAGGAAAGTCTGGGTAGTTGAGATTCTGCCAGGCATATTTTATGACCAAAGAAGAAAGTTTTCTAATTACAAGCACCATTTACATAAAACTATTGCTATATTTGAGATAGTTTAAGATGTTTGCAAACAGATTGTTCACATGAAATTACAAACATTTCTCTTACTATCACAGTTTTGCACTATTTACCATAGCATTCTGGAAGAAACAGAGATGAACAAAGGTAGACTAAAGCCTTTTTCTAGGACTCATGCTCAAGCACTGTGAGTTTGTTAGGTTTGAGTTAATGACATTTCTTCTTTGACCTTCCCTTAACGAATGTAATAATTGTTAAGGTATTCATCCATCATTTCACCAAATATTTCCAGATTGTTATTTCATCTTTGGAGATGCTCCTGTTTCTCTGTTCCTTCTAATCATCACATTGACAGTTTCTTTGAAGTAAATTTAATTCCTTTTTTTTTTTAAGAATCATGATTATGGGGGAGAAATCATCCATGGAATAAGAAATGCTAAATGCTAAATCCTAGCTAGTGCTATATGGGGCTAAGGGAAGAAAAGCTACTAATTGTTCCAGCCAATTTCTGTGCAATCACAGTTGTAAAAACACATCCCATCTTTTTCCCCCAATTTGTTTTAGTTTTATTTCCTAAGAAGGGATTGTGGTCTTGCAAAATTTTCAGTTTATTCTTTTTTATTCTTTTTTTTTTTTTTTTTAGCTCTACAAGTACAAATAAGAGACAGAAAGTTTTTCTTAGGTACAAGCAGGACTTTGGGACAAATATCATTTGCGCTGTTTGGTAACACAACTCTATTTGTTACAGTCTTTCTCTTTAGGTCTATTTTTTTCCCACAGTCATAGATGTTACTAATATAATGGTTAAAATGATTTAACTCAAATTCTGATACCCCCCAAACTAAAACAAGCCATCATCATTGAACTATAACCAGACAAGTTATGGAAATTTTAAAGGCAGACAGAAGTTGCAATGTTTTTAGATGGAGGATAGAGAGATTTACTTATATGGTCTTAATTCTAGTGGTTGATATTACAAAAACTTCTTAATTATACTGGTAATTTTTAAAATATTTGCCATATGAGAATGTTTAAGTGGTTTTAGTCTCGGGACTAAAAGTGGAAATCTCTGAAGTTGGCCTAAACAAATCCTTATTTACCAAATGTAGGTAAATTTCATTCATGTGACTGGGGCAGTGACAGTCATGAGAATTCTCATTCTAAGTTTGTTCTTCCCTACTATGTGCCTCCCTTCTGGGTGGTCCATGGGGTTGGCCATTCTTAGTGACCTTTGAAGTATGGTATTCCTTCCCACAACTTGTGACATCAGTTGCAATAGTTGCCTGTGCAAAAAACTTACAATCACTCCAAACAAGAATGATTTGGATAATCAATGTAAAAATGACAATTGATCAAATTGCCATTTATCTTTTGAAATCATTTTAACATAAACATAGAAGGTGAAGAAAGTCTTGGACCACAAGGCCAATGACTATTTCATCAGGAAACTCTTTGAAGAGCCCCTCAAGAATTATGTTTCACTGCTCAACCATATTTCTTCCACTCCCTTCTTCTTTATTACTGGTGGAGGTAGAAGGTGTTACAATAACTTGTAGACTCCATTTTTCATTCTTGAAAAAGGACATTACCACACATAAATTTCACAACCAAGGATAAAACACACCCCTCCTATCTTTGGTTTAGCAACAATTTTATTGCAAGAAACTTCTAGCTTTTCTTATTGACTTTGAGCAGCCTGAAAAGAGAGACGCATTACTGACAAAAGTGCAAAGCATGGTGAGAAACCCTAAAAGCATGATTCTCCCACAAGCCTTGTGGGCCAGCCATATAGCTCAGGTTTGGGCTGTCATCATAGTTCTCCATCCCCTGACAAAGGAATATAGCTTCTCTCCTGTTTCTATAAGTAATGCTACCCTCACAGAGATCTTGTTCTTACCTTTGAGCTACACTTGTACAGTGGGTGACTGATAGAATCGACATAGTGGTGCCTCATGCAACGTCGAGGGTCCGAGTCCATCATGAAGGAGCTGTCTGTTTTGCTGTCTGTATCTCCCATTAGTGCCAGCAGGGAGAGCATAGAAAAGGATGCAGCTAGTACATGATTTCTCATTGTTGTAAGGAAAAACTTCTCAAGTGGAACAGCAGAGGGAGGCAGAGGACTAAAAATTGGAAATGCCTTCACCTCCTAGGATCCAGTTCCTTCCAAGGAAAGGGCAGGATCTGGTTGAAGCTTTCTGGTTGTCATTGTCCTTTGTATGCCAGAGTTTTGTCTTACTCTTTGCACTTGCAATCCATCATCACTGTATCTGCTGCACAGCTGGAATGAAAACAGAAATTATTTTCCCCGGAAACATTTACCGAGAAAACTTAATGGAACCCAGGAGGTATTGAGTAGAATTTTTCCATGTCATTTCAGTAGAGAATATTGGTTTCTAGAGTGTCATTAGCATAAACTGCTATCCATTCCGCATCCTCTCCACAGCTTATGCTATATATTTATAACCATTTAAAAGTGGAAACAGTGGTTTAATAGAAGCATATGTTGACTTTAATTGCTGGAGTCCATGTTCCTAAAAGCAAGAGTAGTTTGAATCCAGTGTAAAGAATAAACATGTGGTTCTGGACACAGCATAACTAAATTGGGTGGTCTCATCCTTGTTCTTGGCTGGTGAGTTCTAGTCAGTTTCTCAGTAAGCTTTGGTGTCAACGTCAGCTTACATGGATAGAGAGGAGAAAGATAGGCACTAATGAACACAAGCCATGTCCCATGGGAAGGAAATATATTTTCCACTTCTAAGTCCATACCCACCCACTCACCTAGTTTTCCACTTCTGTGCTCTGGGCTCATCCTGTTTTTGTTTTAAGCCCCATGGCACCCAGCATCAATGACAAACTGCATCTGAGATACACGTTATGCTAACTGGCTTCCAGTGTGGTTATGACAATATGTGTATTTGCCAACACAGTCACACATTTCTGCAGTCTCTGTAGCCTGAGAACATGGCATAATTTGAAAAAGTAAGTGGTCGTTGGAACAGAAAATTAGCTTTAAAATGTGAGAGTGCTATACCAGCTTTCCTGAAATTTGCTTTGTTTTTTTAACCATACACCTCTTAGACAAAGGACTGGGGTTCAGAGATCTCCCCAAATCAACTCACTATCTCCCAAGGCATGGCCAACATTGGTGCTTTTTATCACAACAGAAGACAAAGAGTATAAAAAATATTTTCATATTTAGGAAAACATTTAGGAAAATTGGTGAGAACCTAACATTACATCCAAAACAAAAGGAACATGATAATCAAAGCTTCAGAAAAACTTTCAAACGTATTTCAGATAAAAGATTGATTTTGTTCATAGTACAATATTTTTTTAAAGTTCCTACTCATGGACAGTCTGAATAAACAGGGAAAAGAATTGATTAACAGAAGAAAGTATTAATAAGATAAAGATTAGAAGTTCAAACTCATATAAGTCAATTAGTTTTGCTCTAATAAAGTAGCCCCAGACCCACTTAATCTGAGTTAGCTGTCTTACGAATATAGCGCAGGGGATCCCAAGCAGAAAAGTATGTGTTACATTGGCCTATTTCAGACCACAGCATCCCTGGCAATGGCAACACCTCAGCATGTGTGTGTTTCAGGGAAGTTTTATAAATTGAAGGAAGGGCAGGGATCAGTAACAAGGGGACCCACCTGGACTCTAACACTGCCATTAATTAGCTGGAGGACCTTGCACAGCTCATTTAAATTGTTCCAGCCCCAGTTTCCTCACCTGTAGTGTAGGGACTTGGAAAAGATAGCAAATACAATTCCCTCTTGCTCTAAAAGTCTCTACCTGATACTTATGGATCCAGTTACCACCATCTTCCTATGCAGAAGATAATCCTAATGTTGAGGAGATCATCTTTTCATACAACTTTGTACCATTTTCCTTTATGTGGATGCTAATGGAAACATTGACATTGATCAAGCCTGAGCCTAAAGCTCCAAATTGGCAAAGGATCCAGAAAAGCATTTTTTGTTTTCTTTTCAACTGTATAGTCTAGGTTTCCCTATGCATATTACACTGAAACTCACCAAGATTTCAGTTCAAAGAGCCAGCGTTTTTGGGCTGGGGGGGAGGGGGAGGGTTCATAGGCTGCAATAATACTGACCATTTCCTGAGTTTCAATATGACTATATTATCCCAAGTGGTCATTTGTCTCTTTAAAGCCTTAATTAGTCTCAGAAAGAGAATTTATTAGATTTCTCCTTTCACCACTCCAGTTTACAGATATTTCCCCCAGGAATCAATGGCAAAGGAATGAAGGGAAAAACAGACATTCTAGTCCTGCCCCTCCCTCCCCACTGCCAGCACCTTCTCTTCAGAGCCATGGCCAGGAGATATGGTCAAATGAGCAAATGAAATGAAAGAAAAACACATATAGCATAATAGTAAAAAACAAGCAATAATATCAATAACAAAACTTTATATATGTGTATAAATAATTGTATTTGTTAGCATTTGCATTCTCTCCACAGAAAAGAACATATAAAAATATAAATAGTTCTTAAACATAGAAGATGGGTATGATCACTCATCTGAAAGAAGTGAAAATTAAAGTACCTTGAGCTACTTTGTTCAACCAATCAGATTTACAAAGATTCCAAAGTCTCATCATGCACTCTGTTAACAAAGCTATGGGAAAGAGGCCCATTTTAGAGTCAGTACAGTATAAATTGATACAAATTCTGTAGAGGCCAATTTGGCAATATCTATTAAAATTGCAAATGTATATAACTTAGACCCAGCAATTCCACTTCTGAGAATTATCCTACATGTGAGATCATGCAAACTTATGGTTATTCACTATAGCATTGGTTGTCATAACATAAAATATAGCACAAATTATCCATCAGTAGGAAACTGGTTAAATATATTATACAACATGCATACAATGTAATACTATGCAACTGTATAAAAAAGAATGCAGAAATTCTACAGATTTGTGTTGTTAAAACTGGGAGGGACAAAAATATATATTTGTGTGTATTTGTATTTGCAAAGAGAAGCTCTGGAAGGATACCCAAGTAACTATACAATTACCTGTGGAGGTTGCAAGACAGGCATGGAAGAAAAAGCTTTCACTGTATACCTTTTTTTTTAATTTGTAGATTTTTGAACTTGCGAATGTATACCTATCCTAAATTTTATTTAAAACATACTTTCTCTTTTAAAAGCTAGGTATAAAATAGTAATTAAGTTAATAGATGTTTAAAGTCTATGTCAGTATTTTAAAAATAGTATGATATTTTTATTTCTTATAAATATAGGAAGACATACTAGTCTTTTCTTAGTTCTTGTGCACTCCTGCCACCTAGTAGCAACATCCTGAATTGCAAGTACAGTTAATTTTTTTTTTTTTTTCCTGAAAGGTGAATAAAATACTTTTGCAAGCAATAATATGAAGTTTATACTGATAAAGAGATAGATAATGTCACACAAAATGTAACTGTATTATAATATTTTCTCTTTAAAGATGATAAGCTGAACCCAGAAGCAGTAATAAAGATAAAGTATAAAAAAGATGACAGAGGAAATGTTGCTTTACCACTAATAACAGAGTTTTCATTTCAACACACTCAGAAAGCATGATACTTTTTGTTCAGTTTTTGTATTGACTTCTGAAATAAGAATGCAAGCAGCAATATAAATATGCCACAGAATTCACAGAACCTCAAAACATAACATTGGGATTTTTCCCTTAAGTGTTCAAATTGAATGGTTCAACATTGTTGTGTTAAAGAAGGGATAAGCATAATGTTCAAGAAACGAGGGATGTTAAGTCCAGTTGTCCGAACATTGTGTTGTTTGGGGTGCATAGCTGAGAATGTGCAGAGTGCCAAGGGAAGTGCTCACAAAGAGGAAAAATGAAGGAAATTTGCATCAGTTGAAATTCCAACTTTAGGGCAGTCTAAGGATCTCCATGTCTGTCTTGTAGGAGCTTCTGTCATTTTTCTCAAAATTAAATTAATTCCAATTTGCTTTCATTTTTTAAAAGCTACATAGCATAAAATCAAATGCTGCCTATCAAGACTTAGAACCTCTGCCCAGCCAATGATAGATTGAATGAGAGAATGACTCTTTTGCTGAACTCAGTAGCCCGAGGGCTGCTTTGTGCTCTGGATAAAGTCTCTGAGACATGGACTTGGCCACTGTACAGAGCCCACATTCTAATAGCTTCAATGTGGACCTTTTGCCGACAGGAGAGGCACGTAGGTCAGCTTGCCCGACTTTGGAGCTGCCCTCCAAAAGATACCAGTGGAAAAGAACAACTGGTGCCCAGATTTCCCCACCTGTCATCCTCAGCGAAATAATATAGCAGAGCTTACAGTGGGCCCAGCCTCCTGGGTGAGAAATGGTGTTGTGTCTACAAATCAGCTCACTCTTGGGCTGACCTGTCTGCCAAAGGGTAAAGTGCTGGTTTCTTGCAAAGTTATTTCAGCAACAGGCTAAAACAAGTGGCATGTGCCAAGAATGGCCTGCTTGCCAGGCAAGGGGGTGGTGCTCCAGTATTCATAACGGCCCCCCCACACACACCTGCTCAAGCTGTTTTCAGTACTAATATATGCAGGTATTGCCTCCCATGGTTTCTTTCAATAAGCATTTATTCAACACATTCATTGAGCACCTACTAAGTGTCTGCTTGTGTTCTAGGAGATAAAAGTTATGGGTCAAGGGAAAAAGTAAGTCCTATCCTAATTCCCTCTTCCAACTTACTGCACCCACCAGCAAAAAGTCTTGGCCTGTTGTTTCCCTGGGTTATTCTTTGGACGCATTAATAAAACCCCTTAACATCTAATTTGTACCCAACATGCACAGCATCATTTCTAAGATCAAATTAAGCAGATAAAGTATAATAACTCTGGAATGGCATCAGCATAACAGAAAGAATTATTTGATATTTATTATAATGTAAAACAATCATATCAAGTATGATTATGGTAAAGATGACAGATGATAGAGCCTCTCTCAAAGGAATTGCTAAAAAAAAATATATTTAAGTGTAGAAGCAAGGTTGCCACTAGATAACTCTTCAAACTAGGATTAAAAAAGCAAGAGACTCAAGGTCTAATCAGGGAATGTGAAATGCTAAGTAGACCCTTCCCAGGAACTCAAAGAATTCCAATTGGATCTAGTCAACTAGATGCCTTAGAGAATAAGTCAGATACCTCTTCACAAGGCACTTAATATATAAACTGTAAACAGCATGTTGGATTGTATAAAGCATCCCGTGAGTTCAGTGAATGAGTTTTGATATTATTTTTATCTGGCAGCATAGCATATCAGCAGCAGCCAAAAAACCATGACTGGGTCGACCCAGAGGCAGTAATACTGACAATGAATGCTGTTGGGCCTCCAGTCTGCCAGCCCCAGGTAGCTCCAAGGATGAGGAGCCACAAGGTCACTGGGGAGGGAGCAGCTCTTGCCCCTGTTGTCTCATGGTGTCTACGCTACAATCATAGGTGAAGGAGCATGTGAGGCAGTGCCTGCCCCAGTTGTGCCACCTTAGAAGAAAGAAAGTGATGATTAAACAGCAGTCCTCCAGTCTGGGATAAGACTCTCTGTTTTCCCAACATGTATTACTAGCCAAATATGGCCAAACTCAACAGCGATGGTGATGAAGGAAGACAAAATATAGAAGAAACAAAAGGAAAGGAGAAATATAGCTCAGGAAAGAAGTAATAAATCACAATCCTGGGGTAAATAAGGGTGCAGAAAAATACTGGGACTAGAAGTAATTTCTGAGGATGATCCAACTCTCAAGTGGACCCAACTGTGTGCATGTGTCTTTGGACTGAATAAATTTACTGTCCGGGAAAGGACTGGTGTGGAAGGATTCAACCTTGAGACTTCCTGAAACTTAAAATTCTGATTTTCAAGAAACCCAAAGGAACCTTTCATTATTCTCTAAACTCCCACTTATCTACAGCTTTCATATTTTTCTCCCCAAACCTATTTCTAGACTATGTTATTAGTATCCCGTCTCACAGTGTTTTACATTCATTTGTCAGAAATACTGTATAACTATTCCACTACATTCTGAAGTTTAAAGAACATTTTATTGTTGCCCGATCTGGTAGAAAGAAGGCTGATCTGAGGAGCCTCAAGCTCTGAGTCCTACCTTCCCATCATTGTCTGTGCAATCTTTAACAAGTCACTTGACTTCTTTGAGACTCAGGTTCCTCATTTACAAAATTAATGGAATGGTATAGATGTTTCTATAGTTCTATCCATTTCTAATATTCTCCAACTATATCTAAGTTTCTCAGAGTACAGCACCTGCTTTGGGGCTACATAGTCTCCAAATCAATGCTACAGAAAGAGTTCCTTACTCAAGAAGTTAATGATTGTGGAAAAGTCCAAACAAGTTCTAACGTGGTGCCTGAGGCAACACTGAAGGCCAAGCTATAAGAATTTGCCCCTTGATGAGGTCATATGGGTGTCCTAAAATAAAAATAGTGCTTAAAACCAATATGCCAGCTGGTGTTGCTCAGTGGTTGAGCATTGACTCATGAACCAGTAGGTCATGGTTCAATTCCCAGTCAGGGCACATGCCTGAGTTTCGGGCCCCACCCTTAGTAAGGGACGTGCAAGAGACAGCCAATCAACGTTTCTCATCATTGATGTTTCTGTCTCTCTCTCCCTCTCCCTTCCTCTCTCTAAAATCAATAAAAACATATTTTTTCAAAAACCAACATGGTTCATAAATTAATAATATGCTGTTAATAATAAGTAGTTAGTGAAGATATTTCACCAGTTGCTATTTCTCTTAAAGCTGTCTTAAAATGTGTAGTGCTTTTTCCAGTGTCCACCAAATGGGGAGAGAAGAAAGACAAATAGTAGTCAATCATGCTAGAATTAAACTTTTTTCATTTGATGATAATGATGATGATGCTGATATACAGGTTGAGTTCAACACCCTTATACCTTTCTTATGAATGAATCTTATTCCTAAACTGAGCTTGAGACACAGATCCTCATGCCTTAATGGGGCCAGCTGTGATGCTGTTTCAGGATAGAAGAGGAAAATTGGTTAGAAGAGTTGTTTTCTCTGCAGATGTAGAATGAATAAAGTACTGGTGGTCAAGAGCAAGGCACTCTGCTAGGTGTGGAAGCTTTGTGCTAAGGGAGGTACATTCTCAAAGTCCTGGGCTGGAACTTAGGTCTAAAAGAGTTGCCCATTGTATATGGTTCTTGGATCTTGTGCTGGGCTTACGTGGGCTTCTATAGTTTCTATGGAAAGACTCACTCTGAGTTCTTAACAGTTGACACAACTAACAGACTTTTAGAATACAAACCTTGCAAAAATTGTAAATGACCAGATCTGATTACCCATGTGTCAAAAAGCACAATACAGTTAAAGACTTTTCCTCTAAGTGTTTGGATTATTTTTGTAAACCTAATGAGCCCACTAAAAACTGTGACTGATACGGTGACAAGCTGTCAGAAAATGCTTAGGGGTGGCCTATAGTGCCACAAATCAATAATAGCCCTAAACATGGAGTCCTCCTTCATCTTATCATCAATAAGTAATAAACATAGGGAGGGAAGACGCCACAGAAGTAACAGAAGAGAAGGAGGAATCTGCCACTGCTCTTTCAATGATTTCAAATACACAATTTCAGATAGGAAAGGTTCCCTTTATTTCACCCACTTCCTGCTAGGAAGGGAGTTTTCATGTGAGGAATGAGACACATTCTAACCACTCACCTTTGTATAAAACTCTTTGGAAAGAAAACAGGAGAGTTCTGAGTTACCCAACCCAGGGACTCAGTCCTGCCAAAACACATGAATATACTTTCTCTCTGTGGAAAAGAAAAGGTGGCCAGGTATTCTGGGGACCTTGATGGTAATATAATCTGACACTGGTTCTGCTACTGGACTGCTGGTTGTGGTATGGACTTACGAGAAGAGAGGTTGCCAGTGTTAGCTCAGGGTACAGGCTCCCATTTACTGTGGAGCCAAATGAATATGTTGGCTTTTCTTCAAAGTCTCCAGCAAAGTGTTTCCAAAGCTGCATTTGAATATCCTCACTCACAACAATGTTTTGGAATGATGAGTAGTGATCTCACCTAACAGCTGTAGAGCCCTTAGTTAGAAATGGGGCATAAACAGTAGGAGCAATGCAGTCTTTCCATTTCCCATTCAATTTGTCTTTTCTTCCCAATGGTAGGATTTGAATACTGAATTCAATCTTATTGCAATCTAGAATATTTGTGGATGCAGAACTATGTCAAAGGGGTAAGGTTAAAATAATATCACATAAAATATGTTTCTCTATATTGCTAATAACTCAGAACTTCTTAAGCTATTGGTTTTCTGTTTGCACCTTGCTTTGCTAATTCTCCTGCAACAATTTTATTCTTCTGCTTTTAGATTTCAAACCACAGAAAAAATTAAATTCTGAAAAGGAGTAATTTCTCATAATTTGGGGGAAAGTCACAAAAACATATCAAGTCCTAAAACATTACCTTGTGTTTGAAAGAAAAGTTGAACTTTGAATAAGGATTGGATTTCTTTGATTCTTCCCATCTATTTATTGGCAGGTATTTGTGTGCCTACATTTTACTTAGAGTTGAAGATGGGGAATATTTTTTTCACTTGAGGAGTGTACTTTCTTTCCTTAGGAAGAAAAGAAAACAACTAAAGCAAGTAAAGAAGGGAACTTCAGAGTTCAAACCCCTCTTCCTAGGAGGGAGTAGGTGAAATTAAGGAAAGCTTTCTTTCCTGAAATTGTGCTATTTGAAAATTTGTAGTGGCAAATTTTGAACATCAAAAATAATCTTTTATCCTTTCTTTCGTTACTTCTCCCATGACCTGCTCTCTTCCTATTTGTATTCCCTATTGATCATAGAATGGAAAGAGATTCCATGTTTAAGGCTATTGTTGGTTTGTGACACTGCAGAAAGGTCACCCCTGATCACTTTCTGACAGCTTATCAACTTTCTTAAGTGTATTAATCTGTTGCACTCTCATTTTTAAAGGATATTGCAATTGATTGGATCGCAGCTTTAAAAAAAAGTTGGTATTGTGCCAGGCTCCTTGGAAGAGAGAAAACTGTATGAAAAATTCTTAGCTTTTGTAGAAAAACAAAAAGGAAACTATATCTAAATTTCATAGAACCTAGTTTAATGCTCATGTGCAGATTTGATATGAGGGTGAAATGGACCCCAATTGGATGAATTCCTGATTTATTATAAGCAATGAGCACTGGGGATATATCATCGACTGAAGTTACCCATTTTTTAAATTTTCTGAGTCAGCACTCTTTCTAACAAGAAAGTAGTTGTTCCAGACTGTGAACCCTATCCAGGGTATTACATTCTGACTATTGAAAATGGGTTTAGGTGGTGTGACTCTCAGCAATATATGCTCATCCATCAGACTCTGAGACCCTCTGATGAAGGGGACAGTAAGCATGAACTATACCAAGCAAACTATTGGCAGGCACACACACAAAAAGCTTTACAGATGTGAAGGCAGTTGGCATCAGAAATAATGCCACAGGCACAATCTTCCTTAAAAACTCAAATGTGTGGGCTTGTGAATTTGCAGCATGCAACCTGCACAGCCAAGCCAGCATTCATTTCAGTACCAGCTTCTCCCACCCTGCTGTACACACATGGGGATTTCAGAAGGATTCCCCATTCTTTGTTTTTTCTTGGAATCAAACATAAAAGTTCATGGTTGCTGATCTGATGGGTGAGGAGTGGGTACTACCAGCTGGAATGTTGCCACTGGCAGGGGCAGACAGAAAAATAAGAATGCTCTTAATGTCCTCCCAAAGAAAACCTTTGATGGACAAAAGAGTGGTTGTATTTTTACCCTCTCCCTTCATGCTGCCAGGCGTCTTTAAATAGATCCTCTAGCCTAGGGACTTGTATGGAATAATTCATATTAAAATCCAAGAAGTGGCAGAGGAGGAGAGTTGGTTCTTTCTTCTCTTTCTTTTCTTTCCTTTTCTCTCCCCCCCCCCCCCCTCCTTTTCAAGCTAACAGGAAAATACTCATTTTAATTCAGCTATGTTAATTTTTTTCTTTTGGGTCTTTTAATGAACTTTAGCTAATTCAGAAAGACTACCAAAGCCCCTAGGAAAAGAAAAGGAATCGGAAGCTGCATTGTAGATTACTCTTTAATACCTTTTGGTCCCAAGGACATTAGCAGCATCTTTTAAGGATGCTGCACAGAGGGGAGTACATGAGGCTCTTAAATGGGAATGTCTAATTGAAAAGTCCAGTTTTTTCCATTTGCAACTCATAAATCTGTTGTTGTGTTAAGAGGAGGAAAAAAAAGAAAAAGAAAAAGAAAAAGTCTTCCCCCATCTCCCCAGCCCCATGCATTTTTAGTTCAGCTCAACCCAGGATCCTTTTCTCCCTTCTCCCTTTCACCAAGTGGATTTCATAAAGACATTCAGGTCCACGCTAGCCAAATTAAAAGTCCTGTTTTTCCTCTTTCCTTGGGAAGAGAAGAATGTGGGAAGGACAGAGAAAGGGGGAAAGGGCCCAAGGATTCAAGGAGCTTTGTTTCAAGTCACTTGTCTCTCCCTCTGAAATAGAGAATAACCACATTTCTCTTAATGTAGGCCGAAGTGCATCCAGGCGTTGCCATAGCACTCCCACCCCCAGCCTTTTGCCAGAGATGTGCGGGTCACTGTGATGGTATGCTTGTCCCTGCCAGCCCGGGTCACTGAAGCCCTGCTCTCAGCAGCCTAAAGGGCAGCCGAGCCATGTGGCTGTTCCTTTCTGTGAGTGGGTTCAGGCTCAAGGCTCCAACAGCCCCCCGATCCTATCAGCCCAGCAGAGCTGTTGCCAAGAATGACATCCTGGGAATAGTATGGAGATGGAGAGACCTCAAGGAACAGGACTCAGACTGTCAGGAAAACAGGCAAAGGGCAAGCTCACAATGGAAGGAGCTCAGGCAAAGGGAAAAGGGGGCGGGGTGGGAGTGGTGGAGAGCAAAAGAAAAGAAAGCCACATGCCACCCAGGAAGATTCCAGGGAGGGCGGGAGGAGGTGGTGGAGGAAACACTTGCAGGAAACAAGTACCCAGACATGGCACTGCCAGTCTAGCTGGATTCTTTTCTGAATTAGATTATGCGAAAGAAAGAGGGGAAATATATAGCCTGCCAGCTGTTCAAAGGCTTACAACCTTGCTTTTATTGTCTGGGTAAGTTGGTGAGGTGGGGCATCAGAGGAATTCCAAACATACCATCCCAGAGAAATTTTAATATGTTGCCCAGTGTCATACACGAAGAGGAAATAACAGCTGATCACAGCCATGGCAGGCTACAGAAATCTGGGCCCTGGCGCTCACTCACCCTTGCATGGCCCAACTTCCTTCTGCTTTAGCACTTCTCAGTCCTTCCACCTGTCTCCCCATCCCTTCTGCTCCCACTGGCCCAGCCATGGGGCCTGGACAAAGTAGCACTAACTGACTAACATGGGAAGAGGTGAGGATGGGCTGGAAGGCTGCTGGTCAAGAAGCTGAGGGCTAGCTAGGGTGAGTCAGGCACCCCATGGAGTCAGAGGCATTTAATCCAACCACTGGGGTGAGGCAGGGGTTGTGTTATCTACTGATAAGGATCAAGGACCCTGGTGATGCTCTCTTCAGGATTTTTTCCCAGTAACCTATCCCTGTCAGAAAACACGAGACTGGATTATTTGAAAGTAACACTGTGTGTGGTTCTCATGGAGACCTGGGTTTGGAGAACAACTTCTATCAATCTCTTCCCAGGGGCCTCTTGAACTTAGGCCAGACCCAGAGGTCATTGGTTTTGATCCTGGGGGTAGCACAAGTAAGTGGTAGGAGATAGCGACTGCATCTTCCTCTGTACATGTTTCTAATTCAATTATTCATCAAGTGGCCCTGATGTCAGCTTCTGAGTAGGTGACACATAACCATCCCAGATAAACACAGTGTGTGGTCCTTTATAAAGGGTGATCAAGGGAGCAGAGGAAGGTTAAACTGCCCTTTCCCTAGGTTTCTTCTACCTAGGCAAGAAAGATCCAGGTCATGATAGCTATACAGGTGACATGTACCCAGAATCCAGTATAAAGGCCTAACAAGAAACACTTAATCATAAATGGTAAGAAAACCCATTCATAAGTGGTAATAATTTCAACTAAATCTGAATACTAACAGATCTTTTCAATTATTCCTTGTAATAAGGAAGTCATTGTCCAGTTTACCTACTGGCAAAGCCCATTTCAGTTCCAAAATCTAACTGGAAATAACATACAAACTGAGAACAAAAGCATGGGACAATGTCTCATCCACCTTTGCATCCATCAGGACTAGCATAATTCATTAGAAGAATGCTGGAATGAATAATAAACAATAAGAATAATAGTACTTGAGTTGTGAGTTTTTGAAATGGAGTAAAAATTGCCAGCTACCATTGATGGCTATAATTCTAAGAAACTCATCACGTTTTTCAAGGGCCCCGGAAAATAAATTAGTTGGAAATTGTTAAATGTATTGAAAAGTTATTAATTTCCCCCTTGGCAGTGTCATTGGAACTCAATTAAAATGGAAAACTCCACAGGCATCTTTCCATCTGTAGGTGTCAACTGCTTGGTACACAGTCATCAAGAAGGCCTTAATCAGTTTTCCCTTTACCTGTACTAAATATATTTTAAAGTATATGACCCAAAACATTGCATTTTGTGTTCAGACACTCTTATGTAATAATCTGAATAATAGTTTAAGAAAACTGTTGTGATTCAGTTAAATGCCTTGTTAACAACAACAGTTTTAAAAAATCACTGTAAAAGTGTATAGCAATAGAATCTATAGCATGATTAAAGGCTTTTTCAAACAGTAAATATCCCAAACTTGTAAATTAACTCATTGAAAAGCCAGATTTTCTTTCAATAATGCCTGCTAGGCTAGTTATTAGAGAAAATCAGAAAGGTTCCTATTAAACCATGTCTCTGCTCCACAATGAAAACTGGTCGATAGAAGCCAGACTGGTGAGAAGAAAATGGGCAGATATTTGCATTTGGTATAAACACACAATCAAGAAGCTTTCTGCAGTCCCCTGCTATATTTGGTTGACACCCACAGCCAACACTGCATTTTAGGCATCTCTATGTTTTCAAATGCACCTTGTATTTAATATTATGTGTTGGAGCAATTTGACAATGCCAGATTATTGTAATTAAAATACACTAATATTAGGAATGAAAAGAGACATGTTTCACGGCATCCATATTTGTTATTAATGACAGATGCAAAGAATAGAACCTGGGACTCTCGTTTTGCCAAATAGCTTCCTTTCCCCACACCTGAATCTCAGTAGAGAGGGGAGTCTGCCTCTTTCATGCAGGTTTATCTGGACTCCTTCATTACAATGAGCCTCATTTAGAGGCATTCTGAGTCATTAACATTCTGTACACAAATTCCCGTCCCCCAAGTAAGAGTTATGCCCAGGCCTATTACAGTCCAATTGTTCACTTTAACAGAAAACTTGTATTCAGGGGGTTGAAATAACCCTTCAAATATTCCTCAGGTAAGAGTAATTCCTATAGGTCCTTGTCCCTGTGCTGGTGGGAGCATCCTTTCCCAGTCACTGCTTAGACAGTGTAGCATTGGTCCTGCTGCAAGAACAAGCGAACTACTAAAAATAACCCTTTGCAGTAAGGCCAAGTCAAACAGCATGCATTTCCTCTGAATTTTTGCCCAATCAAAATCATATAGTAAATCCATCCTCCTTTCTCCGCAGTGCTCCTGACTGCATCTATGGAAGCAAAGTCTTTGCAGTTTTGGAGAAGAGTGCAAAGAAACAGGATTCCTGCAAATTGTGACACAGAAAGCTAGAAATAAATGTTGCCTATTGTTTGAAGTCATTCTAAGCACTCCGGCAGAGCCCTGGCAGGAGATCAGCAGCATACATAAGTAGTAATAAAAGTAAACAGTGCGCTTTTAAGCTCCAAGGCTTGCCTTCGTTAATAGTGCCCCCATTGTAAGAGGGATGAGGGCAGTGGGGAAGATACTGGGGAATCCGGAATCCATGTCTGCATGTTGCTGCTTCTCAGTCTCCTTTCACAGGGTCAAATATAAAAACCATTACAAAGTTACACCCAACTAAACAGAGTTTGAAAGTTAAATCTCTTTAAGTCAAACCAAAAGAGATTTTCCAGCCTCTCTGTGAGGCTCCCCTGCTCTGTCACAGACTTCAAAGACCCGTTTACTTAAAAAAAAACACAAAAAACAAAAAAACAAAAAACCACAATGCTAGCATGCTACAGAATAATGCAAATTAAATTAATGCAAATTTAAGTGGTATTTAAAGGTTGTTTCTTTGTCTGAGAGGAGGATGAAATGCTCGGTTTGGAAAGAAGTAATTTACTAGGCAAGCCGTCAGCGCTTGTTTTCCTGCTTACCTTGGGGGAAACGCAGGGCTCCCTTCTTCTCAGACTTTTCTGAGAGCTAGAAAGAGGTCCTGTTACTTCCAAATGCTTTTGTTCTTCTGTCCCTCTGTCACATGGCTTGCCTTTTATATTTGCAACACACAAAAGTTAGGACTGTTGTTTAAGCGACAGAGGGAGAGAGAGAGGGGGAGAGAGAGAGGGAAAGAGAGAGAGAGAATGTCAAATGGAAAAGTGCCATTGCAGTCATATATCAATCAGGCGTACGGCCGCAGCAGCGCACTAGCAAATGGAAATGCCAGGGAAATGTGAGGCGCTCGTTATCAGGGACTCACAGCCGCTGCCCACCGCTCGGCTCTCTTCCACGGAGCATCTTGCGATGGGAACAACATAGAAGAACAAGGGCAAGGAAGTTTCCCCTTTTTTTCTGGGGGGAGGGGGGAGGGAGGCATTATGGAAATATTATGGGTATAAATGAATATTCTAGAATTAATTCATTGGCGAGCATGTGGCTGCCATAAAGATGTGCAGTCCCCAGTAAAGACACATAGTTTCAGAAATACAAAGACAGAGTAGCATTCTGTTTAACAGTTCAGCAGCTGATTAGGATAATGCTGAAATTCTAAGTAAGAGAGAAGGATGGGAATGAGAACTACTTCTCAGGCGATGCTGTTGAAGCAAGTGCGAAACGCTGTCCTGTTTTATCAGATGTGTGTGGGTGGTGAGAGTAGTTCATCCATTAAATGATTTTTAGGTGTATCCATCATTAAATACACAATGGCACTTTAATAAGCGCCTTCATCTGCATCATTTAGACTAAAATTCTAGATCTGATTTAGAAACAAGGAAAAAGTGTAATCCTTGACTCCTTGAGATATGTGAGTGTGAGACTAACAGGTAAGGCCAACCCACCACACTACAATTAGTAGAAAAATGGCAAATGTGTGTGGGCTAAGCACTTGCTAGCTGGATAATAGTTATGAACTGTGGGAATAAAAAGGGAAATATTTCATAATTCTTGCCTTTAAAAGGCTTAAAATTAAGACAAAAAACCATCAGCAATTTTTATGGAAAACACAAAGTACCATTAAACCATTTATAAATTTTTATATCAGATGGATCCAGCTCCAGAATAATTTTTTTATTAATGCCAATAAAGAATTAAACTGAGAATATTTTTAAATGGTATTTCACAGGATAGTAAATATATAATAACAAATTTCTCTTGGGAGGCTCATATAATTGTTGATGCTGAAACTTTCATGTTCAGCTGTATCACATTATTTATTATTTATTAATAGATTTATAATCACATTATTACTTTTCTGCAAAATATTTACTCCATATAGTCACTAATGTTTACAGGAGGTATCTTGAAATCTTTAGGTTTATCTCCACCATTTATTTATTTATATTTTTAAAATATGTTTTTGTTGATTTCAGAGAAAGGACAGGAGAGGAAGAGAAGGATCGAGCCTTCAACCCAAGCAAGCATGTGCCCTGACCAGGAATGGGACCTTGACTTCCAGGTTCAAGGAGTAACGCTCAACCACTGAGCAACACAGGCCAGGCTTACTTCCACCCTTTAATAAGAAGCCCCTTTTCTTTTGCTCTACCAGTGAAACACTCTCTACCTGGGACCAGCCAGTCACAAACAGAATCCATCTACAAGGATAATGGATAAATCACAAATGTAAAGCCTTGAAAGAAAACCTGATACTTGGCCCATAATGATACTGGCTAAATGTCTTAAAAGCAGAAGATCAAAAAGCAAATAGAAATTGGGCCTTAGAAATGGAAATAATCTGAAAGGGAAATGACTTGTAGCTGAGTAAGAGCCATGGAAATAGTCATGAACACATTTTCTGGCTCAATATTGTGGGTCAGATTGGGAAGGAGGATAAGCTCTTTGGCCACCAACATTTTCAAATATCAGAGCTTGACATCCATCCACCTTTTCACTTATCCTACTAAATAATTTGTGGCTTTCTCAACATGTGCTCACCAGTCCACTCTGCTATCTTTTGCCTTTGGGTTCTCAGAGTCACTCTATCTGCTCTGAAGTAACATGAAAAGGTGTGGTTCTTCCTGGTTGGGATTTTCCAGCCTTCTACAATCTGAGTTTATGCAAGAGCACCACAGAAAGTGTAAAGATTGCAAACACATTGAATGTTTGGCTACAGAAGACAGGATCTCTCCCACATAGAGCCCTATTGCTTTTTCCAGCCGTTATTCTGTCAGGGGTGGCGAAGAATACCATCTGCTGCCCCTTTCAAGAGGGAGGCTTTGACTCCACCCATTAGGGTCCAGAGGACCCTTTTCTGAGCCTATCAGTAGGTATCTGGCAACAGTAACTCTTTTCATCACATTATCATGATTTTTAGAAAGGTCACTGTACCATGTATGGTAACTTTCAGTCATCATTAATGTTTCTGAGAAAGAAGGACTCTCTTTAAATTTCTATCTACAAAAAAAAGGATGAAAATACTTCTGCTGTTATTTCATATGCACTCAGGGTGGGAAAATTTTGGAGAAGGAGATATCTATTATCTGGATGGGAAATTCTTTAAGGGACCAGTCCTGAGGATTTTATTTCTGGTACAATTTTCAGGTTGCCTCTCTCTTTTTTGGTGGCTTTACTGGTTTATTTACAGAAGTCGCCTAGCACCCAAATATCCATGGAAGGATGGGTAATCCCAAGGCAGGTGGGAGGAAAGATCTGCCTCCTCCCTGCAGAAACTGCAGGGAGCAGATTTTTCCTCTCCCTTTTTCAAGGCATCTGGAGAGATAGGTGTGACCAATCCTGGCTCACCAGATGTGCCATCCAGGAGGAGTGGCCAAGGCATGCAGACATTCAGATGTTATTTGCTATGGTCACACTGCAATAGAAAGCCCAGAGGTTACAGCAGCCAGTGTTGGGGGCAACAGAGCCCAACCCTGTGGCGGTGGGGGATCTGGAAACACAGAATCTATCTATGATAGCATCCTTAACAATCTGATCATTTTTACTCTATCTATTCTTGCCACCATTTTATGAGTCTGGATCTGAAGCTTTCCTGCTGATTCTGAGAACTGCCCCCTATCACCATACCCACCACAATCCTGTCAGTAAATCCCTTTCTGCTTTAATTAGCTAGAGACAGTTTTTGGGCTTGGTAACCAGAAGTTCTGACCTGAACACTGGATTTTCCAAATTTAGGCAAACTAAAATAATTAACATACAAATGGAAATGTAACCTCTACTTCCTCTTAGCTACTTTTCCAAACAAATGGTTTCAAATTCATTGCTTGTTTGTTTTATAGTTTCTGTTATAATATTTTGAAAGTAGAGAATTCCTATGTAAATATATAACTAAAAGCTAATAACATTTGCCATCATGTATACATGGATACAGATACATGTGTGTGTGTGTGTGTGTGTGTGTGTGTGTGTGTGTGTGTAAAATCTCAACATACTAACATTTTCTACTAGGCATAATTTATAATTATCTGTGAGAATACTAATCTTTATCGGCCACACAAATATGATACTATTCATTCAAAAATACCTATAACTAATAATAAAAACTATTTAATATATGTTTATTCTCTGCTGAGCTCTGTGGCAAATATTTTATCTGCATTATCTGTTTTAGAGACAGACACAACACTCCTATAAGATACTATTTGTTATTCTTTATTTTATAAGAAGAGAAACTGAGGCTCTAAGAGGATAGGTGATTTCCCTGTAAGAAAATAGTAAATATGAGCTCTGGATTTCCTGGTTCCAAAAGGCCAGGGCTTAGCCACTATCCTTTGCTTCTGCCATTCAACAAAAATTCACTGAGCCATGCTTTTATAATAATGTCATTATTTGGAGGAATACAAATAAAAGTAGGACATAGATGCAGTTTTTAAGGTCTTACTGATAGTTTAGGGAAGAGAGAAATATTTGCTTATAAAAACAGCAAGATAGAATGTGATCAGGGTCACAAGCAAAGCAAAAAATACAATACGATCAAAAGTGATGCAGTTCTGGTCAAGATGGCAGAATAGGTGGACACTGCTCTCACCTCCTCCCATGACCACATCAAAATGACAACTAAACTTTTCAGTTTTTATCCCATATATGAATGAAATTATATGGCTCTTGACTTTTTTTGTCTGGCTTAATTTGCTTACCATGATATATAAAACTGAAAGCAACAAATGAATAAATAAGAAAAACAAACAAACAAAACCTCAGACACAGACAAGAGTGTGGTGGTTACCAGAAGGAAAGGAAGGTGGGAGGAGGTAGAAAAAGGTAAAAGAGGGATAAATGGTGATGGAAGACGTGACTTTGGGTGGTGAATACACAAAACAATACACAGATGATATATCATAGAAATGTACACTTGAAACCTATATAATCTAATTAGCCAATGTTACCCCAATACATTTAATGAAAAAAATCTAAATCACTGTGATATGGTAAGTGTTAAATAAACTTTGTTTTTCCTTGGTAAAAAAAAAAAAAAAAATTATACAACAATCAACCTGGATAATCATTTGGAGACTAACTGAACAGAATTTTATAACTAAGAATATTCAGAAGCTACATTGAGACTGGTAAGAGGGGCAGAGATGCAAAACGGTCTGGCCCCAAACCCATGTGTGGTGGTTGAGAATCCAAAAGGATATCTTGGCTGAAAAGGTCCCTCCCAAGGAGGGAGGGGTCTCGGTTACACTCCAGTGCCGGGAAAAACAGCCCACATAACTTCTGACTGTGAAAATAAGTGGGAATTCTGTCCATCTGGGTGACACAGAAGGCTACTAGACATCCTCTTAAAGGGGAAGTGCACAAACTCTCTCACAGGCACTCACCTTGGGCTCCAAAGGGGGAACCGCAGTTTTGGGGCACCAGACATACAAGAAGAAATTGAGTGGCATGACTTCAGGGTGAGGGCTGTAGGGACAGCTGCAGTTTTCTCTGTGTTGAACTTTCCACCTGTATGGTCAAATCTGAATCTACATTAGCCTGGTGAGCTCCACCAGCTCCACCCTGATGACTCCCTGAGACCCTGCCCTACCCAACCTAGAGCAGGGCTCAAGACTCTTTCAGCAGCAACCAGCCTGGGTGCTTGTTGCAAACTCTAAAGGAATTCTGATCAGGTTGAGGCAGGGGGGTGGGGGAAGGGCAGAGACATATAAGGAGAAACTGAGTTGTTTAGCCTCAGGACAAGGTCTGGAAAGACAATTGCCATTCTCCCAACATTGAGTCCTCTCTTCACATAACAAAATCTGAATTTGCATTAGCCAGGTGAGCTCCACTAGCTCCACTTTGATGACTTTGAGATCTTGCCCCACTACGAAGGTCCACAGACCTTAAGCAGATGGCAACTGGACTTGGTGTACTAGGAAACATATGTTGAGTAGCTTCAGTTCAGAAGTGGTGCCAAATCTGAATCTAAATTAACAGGGTGAACAACACTTGCTCCACCCTAATGATGCCCTAAGGCCCTGCCTAACCCCACTCCTGTATTGATGAAGGAGCTTTTGGTGGCTGAGCATTATGACCACTAGCAAGTAGTGACAGGTCTTGGGGTACCTTGGGCCATTTGTTGACCTTCCCCAGGCCAAGTACTGGTATCAGCCAACATTCGTTCACAGCATGGCACCCTCCCATGGGCATCCAGGCCCAGAACAATCAGCTACCACCTGCAGATTGCTTTGTAGCTCCTAAAAGGTAGTCCCAGGCTGGTTACAAACAGTATCTGATATTGGCTTGCACCAAGGTCCCTTCTAGGAGGCCCCAGAACCAACACATCCAGTAGCCAGTTAAGACTTCAACAGAGTATGACCTGATTAACCCCATAAGCAGCAAAGGGAGATCTTGGAAAGCACCAAACCCCTTTGGGTTGAATAACAATTTTTATAGAGAGCCTACGCACAGCAGCCCATACACTATGATTGTAGCCAATCCTCTGGGTGAGCCAGCTTAAGAATGAACCCCATCCACTGATTTCCAACAGCAATCAAGCCTCAAGTACACCAGGAAGACACACACAACACACACAAGACAAACTTCTGAAGTACCCTACTCAGGTGATAAAGAAGACTGTACCTCTGGGCTCCACAGGACATCTACTACTTAAGGTCACCTTGCCAAGATGGGGAGACATAGCAGATATACCTAGTACACAGAAAGAAACACAGAAAAGCAGCCAAAATAGAGAGACAAATAAACATGTCCCAAATAAGAAAACAGAAAAAATTTCCAGAAAAAAACCTAAATGAAATGGAGGCAAGCAATCTACCAGATACAAAATTCAAAACACTGACAAAAAAATGCTCAAGGAGCTTAAGGGAAGAATAGATGATATCAGTGAAAACCTAAACAAACAGATAGTAAGCATAAAAAGAACATAGTAACAATAAAAAATAGTCAGAAATGAAGAATACAATAACTAAAATGAAGAACACACTAGAATGAATCAATAGCAGATGAAATCAAGACAGAATCAAATTTGGAAGATAAGATAGCAGTTAACACCCAGCTTTGGTGCACAGCTTGGTCCTTTTTGTTCACTGTGGATTTCTGGTAGCATCAAACGTGTTGCCCAGGGCCAGTCATAAGCAGCATTTGACATTGGCCTGTACCAGAGTCCCTTGCAAGAAACCCAAAATGAACACACCCAGTGGCTAGCTTCAGACAACAACAGAGCAGATTCTAATAAACTTCACTAGCAGCTTACCCAAAGGGTGATCTCAGCAGACAACAAAACCTGCTGAGGCAAATTCCATTTTGTGGGGTCAGCATCTTCACAGCAGCCCCTATACTGTGGTTGGGTCAGTACTCACAGTCATCCAGCCTGAGGGTTGACCCTATGCTTAAATGGGCCAATAGCAATCAAGACTCACTTACAATAAGAAAGTTTATATAACACACACAAAGAACATTCCTAAAGCACCCAGCTCAGGTGATCAAAAAGACTATGCCACTGAGCCACACAGGAAATATACTACAGAAGGCAAACCTACCAAGCGTGGGAGTCATAGCAGATCTACCTAATACATAAAAACAAATACAAAGAGGTAGCCACAATGGGGAGACAAAGAAACATTCTCCAAATGAAAGAACAGGAGAAATCTCCAGAAAAAAAGCTAAATGAAATAGAGGCAAGCAATTTACCAGGTATAGAGTTCAAAATAACAATTATAAGAGTGATCAATAAACTTAGTGGAAACTTCAACAGCATAAAAAACACACACATAGAAACCATAAAAAAAAAAACCAGTCATAAATGAATAACACAATATCTGAAATGAAAAATATACTAGAAGGAATTAACAATAGGTTGGATGAAGCAGAGGACTGAATCAGTGATTTGGAAGATAAGGTAGCAAAAAACACCAAACAGAACAGCAAAAAGAAAAGAAGAATTTTAAAAAATTAAGATCATTTAAGGAACCTTTGGGACAACATCTGCATCATAGGGTTACCAGAAGGAGAAGAGAGAGAGCAATGGGTCAAGAACCTATTTGAAAAAATAATGACTGAAAACTTCCCTAACCTGCTGAAGCAAGAGAACACACAAGTCCAGAAAATACAGAGTCTCAAACAAGATAAACCTAAAGAGCCCCACAAAAAGGCACATTATAGTTAAAATGCCAAAGGTTAAAGACAAAGAAAGAATCTTAAAAGCAAGAGAAAGACAGTTATTACCTACAAGGGAGCTACCATAAGAATGTCAGCGGATTTCTCAACAGAAACATTTCAGGTCAGAAAGGAACTGGCATGAAATATCCAAAGTGATGAAAAGCAAGGACCAAGAATCAAGACTACTTTGCCCAACAAAGCTGTCATTTAAAATTAAAGTATAAATAAATAGCTTCACAAAAAAGAAAAAGCTAAAGGAGTACATTACCACAAAACCAGTATTACAAGAAATGTTAAAGAGTCTTCTTTAAGAAGAAGAATTTAAAAAAGCATACACAGAGGAACATAGATGTAAAGAATAAAATGGCAATAAATGCATACATATAAATAATCACTTTAAATGTAAATGGCTTAAATGCTCCAATCAAAAGACATAGGGTAGTTGAATGGGTAAGAAAACAAGACACATATATATGCTGTCTATAAGAGATCACTTCAAATCGAAAGACACACACAGACTAAAAGTAAAGAGATGGATCAAAATATTTCATGCAAATGGAAATGGAAAAAAAAAAAGTTGGCGTTGCAATATTTATATCAGACAAAAAAGACTTGAAAATATAAGCTATAAGAAAAGACAAAAAGGACACCATAATTATAATGGAAACAATCCAATAAGAAGATATAACCCCTATGTTAGGTGCACCCAACATAGAAGCACCTAAATACATAAAACAATTCTTGATAGACATAAAGGTGAGATCAACAATAATATAGTTATAGTAGGTGATTTTAACACTCTACTGGCATCAATAGATACATCTTCCAGACAGAAAATCAACAAGAAAATGACAACCTTAAATAACACACTAGATCAAATAGATTTAATTGATATCTTCAGAGCATTTCACCAGAAAGCAGCAAATATACATTCTTTTCAAGTGCACATGTAACATTTTTCAGGATAAACAACATGTTAGAACAGAAAACATGTCTCAATAAATTTAAGAAAATTGAAATCATATCAAGCATCTCCTCTGATCATAATGAAAACAATCACAAGAAAAAACTAAAAAAACACACAAACACATGGAGGATAAATAACATGTTACTAAACAATGAATGAGTTAACAATGAGAATAAGGAAGAAATAAAAAAATAAAAATGAAATAAAGATGAGAACACAACAACCCAACTTCTATAGGACACGGCAAAGGAAGTCTTAAGAAGGAAAATCATAGCATTACAGGCTTACCTCAATAAACCAAAAAAATCTCAAATAAACAATCTGACTTTACACTTATAGGTACTAGAAAAACAACAACAAACAAAGCCTAAAGGGAGTAGAAGAAAGAATATAATAAAGATCAGAGCAGAAATAACCAAAATAGACTGTAATAAAAACAAAACAACAAAAAACCCCAAAACAATAAAACAGATCAATGAAACCAAGAGATGGTTCTATGAAAAAATAAACAGGGTTGACAAGCCATTAACCAAATTCATCAAGAAAAAAGACATAAGACCCCAATAAATAAAATCAGAAATGAAAGGAAAGAAATAGCAACTGGCATCACAGAAATACAAAGGATTATAAGAAAATAATATGAACAACTATATTGCCAAAAATTTGGACAATCTGGATGAAATGGATAAATTCCTAGAAACATACAATCTTCCAAAACTCAGTCAGGAATAATCAGAAATCTGAATTCATCAGTTATAACTAATGAAATTAAAGCAATAATAAAAAATACTCCCAACAACAACAAAAAAGTGTTGAACCACATGCTTTCACAAGTGAATTTTACCAACATTCAAGGAAGAACTAACAGCTATGTTTCTCAAACTATTCCAAAATATTCAAGAAGATGAAAGACCTCCAATCTAATTTTATGAGGTAAGCATTATCCTAATTCCAAAATCAAACAAAGATACTACAAAGAAATAAAATTATAGCTCAATATCCATGATAAACATAGATGTTATAATCCTAAACAAAATATTAGGAAACTGGATCCAGCAATACATTCAAAGGATCATACACCATGACCAACTGGGATTTATTCTGGGGATGCAAGGAAGGTACAATATCCATAAATAAATGAAAGTGGTACACAAAATGAAGATAAAAATAACATGATCGTATCAATAGAAGCAGAAAAATCCTTTGATAAAATCTAGCAAGCATTTATGATAAAAAGTCTCAGCAAAGTGGGAACAAAGGGAACATACCTAAACATAGTAAAGGCCATATATGACAAACCCACAGCCAACATCATAAACAATGGGCAAAAGCTAAAAGTGTTTCCCTTAAAATCAAGACCAAGACCGGGATGCCTGTTTTCACCACTCTTATTCAACATAGTACTGGATGTCCTAACCACAGCAGTCATGAAAGAAAAAGAAATAAAAGGCATCCAAATTAAAAAGGGAAAAAGTAAAACTCCCATTGTTTGGAGATGACATATTGTATATAAAGAACCCTAAAAACTCCACCAAAAAATGACTGAAACTGATAATTCAGTAAAGTAGCAGGATACAAAATAAACATCTAGATATAAATTTCACTTTTATATACTAATCATAATTTTTTGGAAAGGGAGACTAAGGAAAAAATCCCATTTACAACTACATAAAAAGATAAAATACTTAGAAAAAAATTTAACAAAGAATGTAAAAAGACCTGTACTCGGAAATTTATAAGACAATGAAAAAAGAAACTGAAGAAGATACAAAGAAGTGGAAAGATATAGCATATTCATGGATAGAAAAATTAATATCATTAAAATGTCCATAGCACACAAAGCAATCTATACATTTAATGCAATTCCTATCAAGACACCAATGGCATATTTTACAGAATTACAACAAATATTCCAAAACTTTATATGGGAGACAAAGACCCTGAATGGGCACAGCAACCTGAAGAAAGAACAAAGTTGGAGGAATCATGCTACCTTATATCAAACTATACTATAATATTATAGTAATCAAAACAGCATAGTACTGTCATAGAAACAAACATATAGATCAGTTGAACAGAATATAGAGAGCACAGAAATAAACCCACATCTTTATGGTCAATTAATATTTGACAAAGGAGGCAAGATAATACATTGGGGTAAAGACAATCTATTCAATGGATGGTTCTGGAAAAATGGGACAGATATGTGCAAATAAATAAAACTAAATGGCCTTCATCCAACATAAACAAAAATAAATTCAAAATGGATTGAAGACTTACATATAAGACTCAAAATCATAAAAATCCTAGAAGAAAACAGAGACAGTAAAATCTCAGACATTTATTCCAACAATATTTTTTGTGATATATCTCCTCAGGGAAGGAAAACAAAAAATAAAAATTAACAAATGGATCTACATGAAACTGTAACTATTTTCACAGCAAAGATATTCATCAACAAAATAAAAAGACAACCCACTGAATGGGCTAATATATTTGCCAGTGATACATCTGATAAGGGTTAATATGCAAAATGTACAGAGATCATATACAACTCAACACCAAAAATCCCCATAAACAATTCAATTAAAAAATGGGCAAAAGCCTTAAATAGATACTTCTCCAAAGAGGACATACACATGGCCAATAGGCATGTGAAAAGATGTTCAGCATCACTAATCATTAAGGAAATGCAAATTAAAGCAACAATGAAATATCACCTCACACCTGTCAGAACAGCTATCATCAATAAATCAATAAACGAGTGTTGGTGAGGAAATGAGAATGCAGATTGGTGCAGCCACTGTGAAAAACAGTATATCATTTCCTCAAAAAATTAAAAATGAAACTGCCTTGTAACCCACCAATTCAACTTTGGGAATATATCTGAAGAAGCCTGAAACTCTAATTTGAAAGAAAATATCCACCCTTATGTTCTTACAGTGTTATTTACAATAACTAAGATTTGGAAGCAGCCCAAGTGCCCATCAGTAGGTGAGGGGATAAGAAAAGCCCTGGAACATTTACACTATGGAATACTACTCAGTCATAAAAAAGGAAATCTTACCTTTTGTGACAGCATGGATGGACCTGGAGAGTATTATGTTAATTAAAAAATACTAGTCAGAGAAAGACAAATACCATATGATTTCACTTCTATGTAGAATCTAATGAACAAAATAAACAAACAAAATAGAAACAGACTCATAGATACAGAGAACAGACTGAGAGCTTTCAGAGGGAAGGTGGGTTAGGGTGCTAGGTGAAAGAGGTTAAGGAGTTAAGCAAAAAAAAAAATCCCTCATAAACACAGACATCAGTTTGGTGATTACCAGAGGGAAAGTGGGATGGGTTAAGGTAGATGAGGGTAAAAGGGGAATAAATGGCGATGGAAGAGACTTGACTTTGGGTGGTGAACACAAAATGATGTATTATAGAATTGTATACTTGAAAACTATAAAATTTTATTAACCAATGTTACCCCAATAAATTCAATAAAATGTATAAAAAGAATCAAAACATGTAAGCAAAATGCTTTAGAATGACTTTGGATGTGCTATTACTGAGAATTTATCAACTAAAAGGAATAAATACTAAAAATAAATAAGCAAAAATAAAATAAATAGTGTTGGGGAAATTGGACAGATACATGTAAAAAAAATGAAACTAGACCACCTTCTTAAACCACATACAAGAATAAACTTAAAATGGATTAAAGACCTAAATATAACAATCAAAACCGTAAAACTCTTAGAAGAAAACATAAGTAGTAAAATCTCTTGACATTTCACTAAGTAATATTTTTTCTGACATATCTCTTTGGGCAAGGGAAACAAAAGAAAGGTAAACAAATGGGACTCCATTGAACTAAAAAAGTTTTTGCACAGCAAAAGAAACCATCGACAAAATGAAAAGACAACCTACAGAATGGAAGAAGATATTAGCCAATGGTACATTTCATAAGGGGTTAATATGGTGAAATTTATGAAGAACTCATTCAACTCAGCACCAAAATAACAACAACAATCCAATTAGAAAATAGGCAAAGGACCTGAATAGACACTTCTCCAAACAAGACATGCAGATGGTCATTAAACATGAAAATGTGCTCCAGGTCACTAGTCATCAAGGACATGCAAATTAAAACCACAATGAGATATCACCTTGCACCCATCAGAATGGCTGTGACCAATAAATCAACAAACAAGCGTTGGTGAGGATGTGGAGTAAAGGGAAGCCTGGTGCACTGTTGGGAATACAGATTGGTGCAGTCACTATGGAAAGCAGTATGGAGTTCCTAAAAAATTAAAAATGAAACTGCCTTATGACCTAGAGATTCTACTTCTGTGTATATACCCAAAAAAACACAAAATACTAACTCGAAAGAATATATGCACCCCCATGTTCATTTCAGCATTATTTACAATATCCAAGGTATGGAAGAAACCCAAGTGTCCATCAATTGTTGAGTGGGTAAAGAATAGGTGGTACATATATACAATGGAATATTACTTGGCCATAAAAAAGGGTAAAATCGTACCATTTGTGAAAACATAAATAGGCCTAGAGGGTAGTATGCTGAGTGAAATAAGTCATATGGGAAAAGACAAATACTGTATGATCTCACTTATACGTGGAATCTAAAAAAGTAGTATTCTTGGAAACAGAGAGTAGAATGGTGGTTACCAGGGGCTCAAGGAGGGGAAAATGGGAAGTGTTGGTCAAATGGTACAAACTTCCAGTTATAAGATTAAGTTCTGTAGCTCTAATGCACTGCATGGTGATTAAAGTTAATAATACTCTATTTAGATGCTTAAAAGTTGCAAAGAGAGTAGATCTTATGTGTTCTCACCGCAAAAAAAAAAAAAGAGATGGTAATGATGTGACATAATGGAGGTGTTAACTAATCCTATAGTGGTAATCATTTTGCAATATGTAAATGTATAAAATCAACACATTGTACACCTGAAACTTACACAATGTTATATATCAATTATATCTCAATAATGCTGGTAAAATATAAATGAACATAAATTAATTAATTAATTAATTAAAGCTCCCCTTACAACATGAAAGGCATAGTTCATTAAAGAATTAATTGGCCTGGCCAGAGTGACTCAGTTGGTTGAGCATCATCCCGTGCACCAAAAGGTTGACAGTTCGATTCCCAGTCAGGGCATATACCTGGATTGTGGGTTCAATCCCTGTCAGGGCATGAATGGAAAGCAACCGATCAATGTTTGTCCCTCATATTATATTTCTCTTTCTCTCTCCCTCTCTCTCTCTCTCTCTCTCTATCTTCCTCCCTCCCTTTCTCTCTCTAAGCATGTCCCCCACTGAGGATTTTTTTAAAAGGAATTTTATTAAAAATCCAGATGTTATTGAAAAAAGAATTAATTAATAAAATGGACTTCATTAAAATTAAAATTTCTTCTCCACAAAAGACAATGTTAATAGAATGAAAGAAAAACCATGGACTGGGAGAAAATATTTACAAAAGACAAGTCAGATACAAGACTGTTATCCAAAATATACAAAAATGTCTTAAATTCAACAATAAGAAAACTAACAACCTTATTGAAAAATAGGCCAAATACCTGAACAGATACCTCACCAAAGAAGATACGCAGATGCTAAATAAGCATAGGAACTCTCATTTATTGTGGGTGGGAATGGAAAATGGTACAGCCACTTTGAAAGACAATTTGTTAGTTTCTTACAAAACTAAATATACTCTACCATATGACCAAGAAATTATGTTCCTTGCTATTTCACTAAAGGAGATGAAACTTATGTCCACACAAAATACTGCACATGAGTGTTTATAGCAGCTTTATGCCAAAACTTGGAGAAAACCAAGATGTTCTTTAGTAGATTAATGGATAAATAAACTGTGGTACATTCAGACAATGGAACATTATTCAGCACTAAAAATAAATGAGCTATCAAGCCATGAAAAGACATGGCGGAGTCTTAAATGCATAGTACTTCACAATTTTATACTGTAGGTTTACAGTTGTGAGTACTAGAAACATAGTTTTTCTTGTATTGTTATTTACTAATCAGTTTATTATTTTCCATATGAACAACTGTAAACTTACTTTTGCCCAACCTGTATGTAAATTATGCTTCAATAAAGCTGAATTTTTTAAAAATGCATATTACAAAGTGAAAGAAGCCAATTTGAAAAGAGTACATACTGTATGATTCCAACCATATGACATTCTTGAAAAGTCAAAACTGTGGAGACAGTAAAAAAATCACTGGTTGACAAGGGTTGAGGGGGTGGAGAACAGATGAATAGGCAGAGCACAGAGGATTTTTAGGGCAGTGATGGATTTATGTATTTGTCCAAACCCATAGAAAGTAACATACCAACAGTGAACCCTAATGTAAACTATGGACTTTGTGCAGAAATGTTGTCAATGTAGGTTCATTAATTGTAGCAAATGTACCACTTTGGTGCAGCATGTGCAGAAACAGGCAAAATATGGGAACTCTATACTTTCCACTCAGTTTTGCTGTGAACTTAAAAATCACTCTAAAAGATGAAGTCTGTTGTTGTTTTTTTTAATCCTCACCCGAGGATATTTTTTCCATTGCTTTTCAGAGAGAGTGGAAAGGGAAGGAGAGACAGAGAAGCATCGATGTGAGAGAGACACATCAATTGGTTGCCTACCACACATGCCCAACTGGGGCCAGGGATCTAGCCTGCAACAGAAGTAAGTGCACTGGGCCGGAATTGAATCCAGGACCCTTCAGTCCACTAAGCCAATCTGTCTAGGGCAAAATGAAGTCTATTTTTAAAAACAACAACATGGCACACTCTTCTGCCCACCCCCAAAATATTACCTGATTCAGTAGACATCTTCAGAAAAACAAACAAACAAAAAACCTCCCCAGGCAATTCCAAAGCATAGCTAGAGCAAAGAGTAAGTCTTTAGCCATTATAAAAGTACCTAGTCAATCAGTTCAATAAACAACTTCATAATGTAAATTCAAGCTAATTAACTACTAGATATGTGCTAATTTTGGTGAATAATATTTTTGGCAATCTTTCCACTATTTTATGAGCATCTTCAAAGCTGTGAGAGAACATCTTTGTCTTACAACATACTGTACATCTCATCTAAGGTATAAATCAGGACAATCTTTGGTTCATAAAAAGATGATGAAAGAAAAAAGACTCACAGCTCTAAATTTAAGCACCTTTTGAACTTTATAAAAACCACTTAAAGAGCAAAATTGTTAGTGTAGTAGAAAAACTAAGATTTTTATCTAGCCTTTTTCTTTTAAAATACATTCTTCTGTGCATGAGTTGCTCCATAAAGATAATGAAAAATTATACACAAACTTAAAAATACAAGGATTTAAAGCAATCTGAAGAATATTTGAGGGGAAAAAAAGGACTTATATTTAAGGAGGAAACAAATCCTCTAGCAATATGTGTCATCTTGCCTCATTATGGCTCTAAAATTAGCCTTTCCTTAATTAGGTGAGAAATGGGACTATTAGAACCATCACTTGGTACTCTGCCAAGCTCCTAGGGGTGCTCCATGCTAGAGATAAGAACCTCATTGTCCATTTTATTTCAAAGGTCTTATTCTTCACCCAGCGGGACATCTCAATAGTATCTAACATAAATTAGTAAGTCTTCCTTAAAATCCTTTTTTCCTTTAGTCTTCATCACGTTATAGAATTCACTTCTACCCTAGCATTCTTTCCTTCACAGCCTCAATTGTCTGGTCCACTAACACCTACCTGAGTGATTTATCTAGGTCATGGTTCAAATGTTATCTCAAGGTAAATTTCTGTTCTTAGCATACTTTCTAAATTTCAATGCAAGAATTTCCACTTATTCCGGAGAAATCACCATTAAAATACCCCATCAGCACCTCTCACCGTAGTACCAAATCCAACTGATTCTCTTCTCTTCCAATGTTGCTCCATATTTTGCATCCTTTACTCAATTTCACCACAGTTGCCTCAGCCTGAAAAATCTTTTAACTCTGTAATTTTGGGAAAGTTAACACTTTTTAAAATATGTTTTTAATGATTTTTGAGATACAGAGGAAGGAAGGGAGAGAAAAAGGGAGCAAGAGAGAGAGAGACTGAGAGAGAGAGATCAATTGGTAGCTTCCAGAATGCACCCCAATAGGGGATCAAACGAACTTGAGCATGTGCCCTGACATTGAATTGAACAGGCGAAATTTTGGTGCATGGAATGATGCTCAACCAACTGAGTCACACTGGCAAAGGCTGTTAACTTCTTACAACCTCAGTTATTTCATCTGTTTCATGGGTAAAGAAAAAAAATTAAGAGGCTCACTGTGAAGGTAATTTAAGACATTGAACTGACATTGCTTTATTTTTTTTATTTTTTTTATATTTTTGAATTTTTAAAAATTTATCTTTATTGTTGAAAGTATTAGAAATGTCCCCCTTTTTTCTTCCACTGATCCCCTCCACACCGCATCCGCTGCACACTGCCCTTCTCCACACTATCATCTGTGTCCACGGGTTATGCATATATGCATGTAAGTTCTTCGATTAATTTCTCCCCTCCCACACCCCTAACCTTCCCTTCCCTCTGAGATTCCTTGGTCTGTTTTTTTCTTCCACTGATCCCCTCCACACCGCATCCGCTGCACACTGCCCTTCTCCACACTATCATCTGTGTCCACGGGTTATGCATATATGCATGTAAGTTCTTCGATTAATTTCTCCCCTCCCACACCCCTAACCTTCCCTTCCCTCTGAGATTCCTTGGTCTGTTCCATGCCTCTATGTCTCTGGATCTATTTTGTTCATCAGTTTACTTTGTTCATTATATTCCACATATGAGTGAAATCATATGATACTTGTCTTTCTCTGACTGGCTTATTTCCCTTAGCATAATACTCTCCAGGCCCATCCATACTGTCTCAAAGGGTGTAAGAGATCCTTCTTTTTTACAGCTGCAGAGTATCCCATGGTGTAAATGAACCATGGCTTTTTTATCCACTCATCTACTGATGGGGGGGAAATGGGCTGTTTCCAGATCTTAGCTACTGTAAATTGCTCTGCTATGAACATAGGGGTGCTTAATTTTTTTCTGATTGGTGTTTCAGGTTTCTTCAAATATATTCTTGGGAGAGGAATCACAGTGTCAAATGGCAGTTTCATTTTTAATTTTTTGAGGAAAGGCCATGCAGTTTGCCATAATGGCTGCATCAGCCTGCATTCCCACCAGCAGGGATGTGTTTGTCCACATCCTCCTGAGTACTTGTCATTTGTTGATTTATTGATGGTAGCCATCCTGACAGGTATGAGGTGATATTTCATTGTTGTTTTAACTTACACCTCTCTGATGGTTAGTGATTTTTAGCATTTTTTCATATATCTCTTGGCTATCTGTATGTCCAGTTTGGAGAAGAGTCTGTTTAGGTCCTTTGCCCATTTTTTAAATTGATTGTTTCTCTTCCTTTTGTTAAGGCGTATGAGTTCCTTATATATTTAGAATATTAACCTCTTATAGGATATATCATTGGCAAATATGTTCTCCCATACAGTGGGCTCCCTTTTTGTTTTGTTGATGGTTTCTTTTGCTGTGCAGAAGCTTTTTATTTTGATGTAGTCCCATTTGTTTATTTTCTCCTTTGTTTCCCGTGCCCTAGGAGATATATCAACAAATATATTGGTACAAGAGGTGTCTAAGGTTTCGCTGCCTATGTTTTCATCTAGGATTTTTATGGTTTCATTACTTACATTTAAGTATTTTACCGATTTTGAGTTTATTTTTGTGTATGGTTTACTTTGGTGGTCTAATTTCATTTTTTGCATGTACCTGTCCAATTTTCCCAACACCATTAATTAAAGGGACTGTCTTTATTCCAGTGTATTCTCCTGCCTCCTTTGTCAAATATTAATTGAGAGTAATGGTTTGGGTCAATTTCTTAGTTCTCTATACTGTTCCATTGCTCTATATGTCTGTTCTTCAGCCAGTACTAGGTTGTTTTGAATACAGTGGCTTTGTAGTACAACTTGATATCCAGTACTGTGACCTCTCCAACTCTGTTCTTCTTTCTCAAGATTGCTGCAACTATTTGAGGTCTTTTATGGTTCCATATAAATTTTTGGAGTATTGGTTCTAGATCTGTGAAATATGCTGTTGGTATTTTAATAGGGTTTGCATTGAATCTATAGATTGCTTTGGGTAATATAGACATTTTAATTATGTTAATTCTTCCAGTCCATAAATACGGCATATGTTTCCATTTGTTTGTATTTTCCTCTATTTCCATTTTCAATTTCCTATAGTTTTCCAAGTACAGGTGTTTTACCTCCTTGGTTAAGTTTATTTCCTGGTATCTTATTATTTTGTTGCAATGGTACATGGGATTGTTTTTTTAGTTTCTCTTTGTGAGAGTTCTTTATTGGTCTATAAAAATGCCATTGATTTCTGGGTGTTAATTTTGTATCTTGCTACTTTGTCTAATTAATTTATCAAATCTATCAGAATTTTTGGTTAAAATCTTTAGGATTTTCCATACACAATATTATGACATCTGTGAATAGTGACGGTTTTACTTTCTCCTTTCCAATTTAGATGCATTTTATGTTTTATTCTTTTTTAAAATTTTGTTTTAATTTTAATTTTTAAATATGTATTTCAGAGAGAAGAAGAGAGAGGAAGAGAAAGAGATAGAAACATCGATGAGAGAGACGTTGATCAGTTGCCTCCTGCACCACCCCTTACTGAAGATCAAGCCTGCAACCCAGGCATGTGCCCTGACTACGAATTGAACTGCAGTCTCCTGTATCACAGGTCGATGCTCAATCGGCTGAGCTTATATATATTATTTTGTCTGGTCGCCATGGCTAAGTCTTCCAACACTATGTTGAATAAGAGTGATGAAAGCAGACACTCCTATTTTGTTCCTGGTCTTAGTGGAAATGGTTTTATTTTTGCCCATTGAGTATGATGTCAGCTGTAGGTTTGTTATAAAGGACCTTTATTATGTTGAGGTATGATCCCTCTATTCCTACTTTGCAGAGACTTTTTATCAAAATATGAGTGTTGGAATTTGTCTAATGCTTTTTCTGCATCTATTTATATGATCATGTGATTTTTGTCTTTCAATTTGTTTATGTGATGTATTACATTTGTTGATTTGCATTCCTGGAATAAATCCCAAGTGCTTGTGAAGTATGATTTTTAATATATTGCTGGATCAGATTTGCTAATATTTTGTTGAGGATTTTAACATCAATGTTCATCAGGGATATTAGCCTGTAATTCTCTTTTTTTGTAGTGTCTTTATCTGGTTTGGGAATTAGGATAATGGTGGCCTTGTGGAAAGAGCTTGAAAGTGATCTTTCCTCTTGGATTTTTTGGAAGTTTTGAGGAGGATAGGTGTTAGTTTTTCTTTGAATAATTGGGAAAACTCCCCCGTGAAGCTCTCCAGGCCAAGGCTTTTATTTGCTGAGAGATTTTTTATTACTGCTTCAATTTCATCAGTTGTTATTGGCCTATTCAGGTTTTCTGATTCTTCCTGGTTCAATTTTGAAAAGTAGTATTTTTCTAGGAATTTGTTCATTTCATCCAGGTTGTCCAACTTGTTGGCATATAGTTGTTCATATCATTTTCTTACAATCCTTTGCATTTCTGTAGTGTCAGTTGTCATCTCACCTCTTTCTTTTCTGATTTTACATATTTGGGTCTTATCTCGTCATTTCTTGATGAGTCTGGCTAAAGGTTTATCAATCTTGTTTATCTATTGAAAGAATAAGCTCTTGGTTTCATTGATCTTTTGCGTTTTTTGTTTTTTAGTCTCTATGTCATTTATTTCAATTCTGATATTTATTATTTGTTTCCTACTTATTCTAGACTTTTCTTGTTTTTCTCTTTCTAAAACTTTAAGTTGAAAATTTAGGTAATTTATTAGAAGTTTTTCTTGTTTTTTTACTTAGGCCTGTAGTGTTATGAACTTTCCTCTCAGGACTGCTTTCTCTGTGTCCCATAGATTTTGGGTTGCGTGTTCATTTTTGCTTGTTTCCAGGAAATTTTTAATTTCTTCCTTGATCTCATTGGTAACTCATTTATTGTTTAATGAAGTGCTATTTAGCCTCCCTGTGTTTGAATATTTTTGATTGTTCTTACTGTTGTTGATATCTAATTTCATGCCGTTGTGATCTGAGAAGATGCCTGATATGATTTCAATCTTGAACTTGTAGAGACTTGTTTTGTGTCCTAACATGTGGTCTATCTTTGAGAATGTGCCATGTGCACTTGAGAAAAATGTATCTTCTTCAGCTTTGGGGTGGAATGTTGTGTAAATGTCAAATAAATCCATCTGATCTAGTGTGTCATTTAGGGTTACTATTTCCCTGTTGTTTTTTTGTCTGGAAGACATGTCCAGTAAAGTCAGTGGGGTTTTAAAGTCCCCTACTCTGACTGTATTGCTGTCAATCTCTCCCTTTAAGTCCTCCAGAAATTTTTTAAAAATATATTTAGATGCTCCTAGATTTGGTGTATATCTGTTAACTAGGGTTATATCCTCTTGTTGGATTAAATCCTGTTGTATTAGTCTTTCTTGTCTCTTATTATGGCCTTCATTTTGAAGACTGTTTTCTCAGATGTGAGTATTGCTAGCCCAGTATTTTTTTCATTTCCATTTGCAATGAAATTTTTTTTCCATCCCTTCACTCTCATCTGGTGTGAGTCTTTATTTCTGAGGTGGGTCTTTTGTAGACAGCATATATAGAGGTCATGTTTTCTTATCCGTTCAGCTACCCTATGCCTTTTGATTTGATCATTTAATCATTTACATTTAAGGTTATTATTGATAGGTACTGACCTATTGCCACTTTAATTCTTTATGCCTATGTTTCTGTCTCTGTTTCTACTTCTTATTACAGCAGTGCCCTTAATATTTCTTGCAATGCTGTTTTGGTAGTGATAAATTCCTTTAGGCTTTTTTTGTCTGGGGAGCTCTTTATTTCACCATTTATTTTGAATGATAGCCTTGCTGAATAAAGTAGTCTTGGCTTTAGATCCTTACTTTTTGTTATCTTGAATACTTCATGCCATTCCCTCCTGGCCTGTACTGTTTCTGATGATAAATCAAGTGACATCCTTTTGGGAGCTCTTCTGTAGGTATCAAGTTGCTTTTCTCTTGCTGCCTTTAAGCTTCTCTCTTTGTCTCAAATTTCTGGCATTTTAATTATAGTGTGTCTGGGTGTGGGCCTCTTTGGATTCTTCTTTCTTGGGACTCCGTGTGCCTCCTGAACATGTGTGACTTTTTCTTTCACCAGGTTAGGGAAGTTTTCTACCATTACTTCTTCAAACAGGTTCTGTATCCCTTGCTTACTTTTTTCACCTTCTGTTACTCCTATGTTGTGAATACTGCTATGTTTCATGTTGTACCACAGCCCCCTTAAACTGTCCTGTTTTTTTAATTGTTTTCTTCTTTTTGGTTCCTTGATTGAGTGATTTTTTTCTACTCTGTCTTCTGATTTGCTGATGTGATTGTCAACTTCCTCTAATCTGCAGTTTATTTCTTCCAATATATTCTTTATTTCTGTTATGTCATTCTTATTTTCCCTCATAGTTTCCATATCCTTTCTCATGCTACTGAGCATCCTTATCATCAGTATTCTGTACTCTATATCTGATAGATAGCTTATCTCCATTTCATTTAGCTCTTCTTCTGGAGAATTCTTTTGTTCTTTCATTTGGGGCTTGTTTTTTGTTTTTTTTTTTGTGTCTTTTTTTGGTATTTTTTTTGCTTTATTGTTTACACCATTACAGATCTCATTTTTGCCCTCTATGCCCAAAGCTACCCCCACCAGCCCCGCCCCCCTTTCCTCCGGCCATCACCACTCTGTTGTCTGTGTTTATGGGTTATTTTTTTTTTAATTCTATTTTTGTTTAAAATATTTCTCCCCAATGACCCAATCCACCCAGTCACATCCTCCTCCCCAGTCCCTATCCCCACCATTGTTCATGTCCTTGGGTTGTGCATATGTGCATATAAATTATTTGGTTAATCTCTCCTCATCAACCCACTGGCCCTCCTCCACCCCTCTCACATTCGTCAGTCTGATCTCTGCTTCCATGTCATTGAATCTATTCTGTTCATCAGTTTATTAAGTTCTTTAGATTCCACATATAAGTGGGATCATATGATGCCTGTCTTTCTCTGCCTGGCTTATTTCACTTAGCATGATTTTCTCCAGGTCCATCCATACTGTCCCAAAGGATATGCAATCTTTCTTCTTTACAGTTGGATAGTATTCCATGGTGTGTATGTCCCACAACTTTTTTATTCACTCATCTACACATGGGCACGTGGGCTGTTTCCAAATCTTAGCTATTGTAAATTTCTCTGCTATGAACATAGGGGTGCATATATTCTTTCTGATTAGTGTTTCAGGATTCTTAAGATATATTCCTAGAAGTCGGATCACTGGGTAAAAAGGCAGCTCCATTTTTAATTTTTTGAGGAACCTCCATACTGTTTTCCATAGTGGCTGCACCAGTCTGCATTCCCACCAGCAGTGTATTAGGGTTCCCCTTTCTCCACATCCTCGCCAGCACCAATCATTTGTTGATTTGTTGATGGTGGCCATTCTTACCGGTATGAAATGATACCTCATTGTGGTTTTAATTTGCATCTCTCTGATGATTAGTGACATTGGGCATTTTCTCATGTGTCTCTTGGCCATCTGTATGTCCTCTTTGGAGAAGTGTCTATTCAGGTCCTTTGTGGGGCTTGTTTTGTTCTCCTCATTTTGTCTGCATGCTTGGGTTTGTTTCTATGTATTAGGTAGATCTGCTAGGGCTCCCAGTCTTTTTGAATGGTCTTTGGTGCAGGCCAATGTCAGACACTTATTTTTTACTGGCAGTGAGTACCCTGTTTGTATCTATCAACTTTTCACTGCTTGTGGCTCCCTCTGCTGTGGCTGGTTGCATCTGGGAAGGATGAAGATATGCAACTAGATCTACTTTTCCAAGCCCTGAGTCTAGAACCAGGTTTGACAAAGACTCAAAGCACCAAGTGATCCACCTTTGCCTGCAGGCTGATTGTAATTCTGAATCTCTTACTGAGCCTCAGGCTATAGATTACAGCAAGTAGAGTGCTTCACTGGGTGGAGTGAGAGATTTTTAATGGGTGGGGCAATTGCTTCCCCTCTCCAGGAAAAGCTGCCTGGATGATAAATGTCTGCCTCAGAAATATGTCCTCTGCAGTATGGGGAAATGACTCAGCATAGAAGTCCAAACTGCTGACCTCTGTGTTCTATTCCTAGAACCAGCATCCCTAGATTATCTTCCCATAGCTTTAGTTCACTCTGCCCTCCCTCTGCTGGAGTCCAAGGTGAGTGTTTGCACATGAAATTTTGTGTGTTAGCCTTTTAGGACTGTGCCAGCATTTCTAGCCATCTTTCTCTGGCAAATAGAAACATTGTTGCTTTTCACAGCCAGATGTTATGGGGGCATCTTTCTCAGTTCTGGAGCCCTGGACTTGGGAGCCCAGCTTGGCGTTTACAGGTTTACAACCCAGAGTTAGCAAGAACCTCCCAAAGCCTAGATATCTCTCAGGAACTTCAGCTGCTGCCTTTGGGAACCCTACCAGCTCTCTTGCTCCTCTGCACTTTCTACCAGTCTCTATGCAGTCTCCACTTTATGTCCTTATTGGTGAGGGTTCTCTCCAGCTTGTCTTCATTTGATTATTCAGGATGGTTTTTCCTAATTTTGGTTGTAATTCCAATTTGGTCCTGGGAGAGTGGCAGTGTAGCCTCCACTTAATCCACCACCATCTTGGAATCTCTTTGAATTGACATTGCTTTAGGTTTCAATGATTATTGCTTTATGTTGTTTTTAGACAAAGCCCTGCTAGAGAACACCTATGGAAATAGTGAACTTGGCCTTGGCTATAAACAAGACCACTGTCTTTGACTCCTATATTATGATTCCTATTAAACTACTTTCAAGCTAGGAAGTAATAACTTTCTCCACAGAATGAAGCAAAACTGTTTCAGTTATATTTGAATTTCAATTTCTTATATTCTTTTTAAAAATAATAGATTCTACTTGTCAAATCTCATTTTCTCAAGTTCTTAAATTTCACAGTATTAAGAAGTTTTTACTTCCTTTAGTATAAAATGTGACAATCATTTAAAAATATTTTTAATTAACTTTTCATGTGTCAGTGATCATGTATAAACTACATTCACTAGTAACTCAACAAATTAGTGTTAGGTCACCTTTAATCTTACTTAAGGTCAATTTTACACAGAAATAATTATTGTAAGAGTTTGTACTGGCAGCAATTAATGTATGCTTTTGAAAGGATGAATAGTCATTGACTAGATAGTCAAAGAAGACTATTTTTTTTAATCTTCCCCCATACAGAAAAAACAAACAAAAAAGATATTCTACTCATCATATTTGACACTTCTTTATTTTTCCCCGGAGAATTTTTTTACATATTGAAAAGTTTGCCCCAAATTTATGACTTTTATAATTAAAACTAAATTTCACAAATCATTTTGTTGGTTTAGTCAAAATAACAAGATTAGAAGAATTTCATAGTAGTTTGTGTGATAAATAAAGGCAGTTTCACTTTATCTAATTGCTTACTCAATCTGTATTTATTAAACACCAATCAAGTGCAGATAATCTTACCTTTCCTTACTAAATTATGAAGAATAATATTTTCAGAAATATCCTCTGATTTCTGACAGATGTTTGAGAAATGATTTTCAGATTTTTTCAGTCTTAATCATTTATTCAACAATTAATTTTTGAGCATTGCCAAGCCTGGTTTTAGACCTTGGAGAAAGACAAGACAGGCAAGGTGCCCATTCTCAAAGCTGAAATTCCATTAGAAAGGCAAACAACAATCTCATAAATAAATATAAAATATACTTTCAGGTGATGGTAAGTGTAATTACAAAAACAGAAAAGCATAAAGGCATTCAGAGTGAAGACGAATGTTGTTTTAGATTAGATGACAGGAAATGCACCCAGGATGAAGTGGTATATGAACAGAGATATGGATGAAGTAAGAAAGAGTTATGCAATGGCTGGGACAAGACCATTCTAGGCAGAGGGAACAGTCTTGGGGTGAGAGCAGGATTAGCATGTTCATATGAGGAAAGGAGGCAACTGTGGCTGGAGCAGTGAATGAGCAAGAGTGGAAGAAAATGAGGCAAGGGTCAAATCATGTAGAACCTTGTAGTCATGATAAGGCATTTAGAGTGTTTTCTAAATGTGATGGGAAGCCACTGGGGAGTTTCAAACTATAGGGTGACATGACCTGAATCATGTTTATAAAAGATGATTTTTTTGTGGAAATAGGCAGTTTGGTTAGGATGCCAATACAGTGAAACATGGTTGAATTCTGACTTTATTTTGAAAGTAGAACTCTTGCAGGACTTGCTAGTGGATTGAATTTATGATTTTTATGAAGAAGAGGAATAGGTAATGACACCTAAGTTTTTGGTATGAACAACTGGTGATTTATGGGTATTCCTATTTATCTGAAATAAGGAAGATTAGAGGATAAGTACAGTGGATGCAGCTGGTAAAATAGCTCTGATTTGGACGTAGAACACTTAACAAGGAACAAATGTTTTGTTACCATGTAGACGAGACCTGAGGGAACATCATTAATTGGGAGAAACTCATGAAGACAAGATGAGGGCATATATGTGAGTTCTCCATTGCCCCTCATACTCTGAGGTAGCTTTTTTTCAAATGCCAGATGTGGGAGAGAGACATGACTTTTTGGATGTGGGGCCTTTAAGATGAATGGTTAGGAAAGAACCAGGCTTTCCATGATATAATAAGGGGCCAGGATGTAATAGCAATGTGATAGAGTAGAATGACACTTGATCTCTATCCTACCAGTTCTTCCTCTGGGGTGGTCAGGGACCAGGAAATAATAACAATTGGATATAACAGAACCTTGCCCGATCCCTATCCTGCCAGCTTCTCTTCTAGTGTTAGAATGAGTGGAGGATCCAAGCAATCTGTTGCATCTGTATGACAAAGAAAGCTAACAGCAGGATTTGCTATATCAACGTTCATGATTGGAGAAGCACCAGGCATGCTTAGAGAGCTGAGGTCCAGGCCTCATGGTTAACCAGGATTGATAGTCTTAATTACTAACCTTAGCTAGTTTCTATGGAGATATTCAGGAGTTCAATTCCTTATCTGCAGGAGACAATTCATGGACAAATTAACACTTACTGCTTAGTAAAAACTTGGATTCGATTGGTAGTAGTGGAGTAGTGAAATGTGATTGGATTTTGGAAATATTATGAATGTAAATTTCCTAAAGAACTTACTGATGGATTGACTTTATAATTTGAAGGTAAAAAGAGGAATTAAGGAGTATATATAGGTTTTTGTCTTGAAACAACTGATTTATTTATATGTCATTGACAGAAATAAGGAAGATAGAAAGGATGTGTGCTGGGGGGGACATGGAATCAAGAGTTTGAATTTGGAAATGACTAACAGATACACAACTAGAGAGGAGGACAGCACTTGGAGTTCAGGGGATGATCTGGATGGTGGATATGAATTTTGGAATCATCAGCATGTAGGTGCCTTTTAAAGCCATGGGACTGGATCAACTTAGCATATATAAAAGAGGGAAAGGATGAAAACTGAAATCTGCTTGTGTTATGTCACTATGTCCAAGCCTGAAATTGGCCTAATGCCCACCGCTTTGGACAGATTCTTGGTTGCCTACACCAGGAAAAGAAGGAACATTCAAGCACAGTGTAATTTCAAAATAATGTCTGTGATTTACTGCAACATGCAAGCCTGAGATAGACATAAGGGTCACGTTACAAGGTAATGGGTGAATATTTCTACACAGATATAAAATATAATTAACAAATAAATATTAAAAGCACAGCTCTCTCTTCTCTCTGCTAGGAGAATTATCTGTCAGCTCAACAGCAAATGGACAAAAATCCTATACTTCTTTAAACTTTCAAAGGTTTCAATGAAAATTATATAATTATTCCATTCTCTAAATCTATGAATCTGTTTCTATTTTGTTTGTATATTTTGTTCAATATATTCCACATGTAAGGGAAAATATATGGTAACTGTCTTTCTCTGACTAGCTTCATTCACATAATACCCCAGAAGTCCCTCCATGGTGTTGAAAAAGGTAAGATTTCCTTCTTTTTAACCATTGAGTAGTGTTCCATTGTGTAGATATACTACGGCTTTGTTTACTTATCTACTATCGTAAATAATGCTACAATAGGATTCCAAGATGGTGGTGGATTAAGTGGAAGCTACACTGACACTCTCCCAGGACCAAACTGGAATTAGAACTAAAATACAGAAAAACAATCTTGTATAATCAACTGAAAACTAGCTGGAGAACACCCTTATAAACAAGGACCTACAGTGGAGACTGCATGGATATTGGTAGAAATTGCAGAGGCACAAGAGGGTTGGCTGGGCTCCCAGAGGCAGCAGCTGAACATATCTCAGGTTTTGGGGGTTCCCACTGAGAACTCTTGGGTCTAAACCACAAGCTGAGCTCCCCAGCCCAGAGCACAAGAACTGAGAAAGGTGCCCAGAAAATATCTGGCTGTGAAAAGCACTGGGGTTTCTATCTGTCAAGGAGAGAAAGCAGGAAATGCAAGCACCCTCTTAAAGAGCCAACACACAAAATTTCCTGGGCAACCACTCACCTTGGGATCTAGCAGGGTACTCAAGGTGAGTCCCAAACAGTGTTTGATAATGACCTGCACCAGAGACCTAGCAGATCTACCTAATACGTAGAAACAAATCCAAACAGGCAGCCAAAGTGGGGAGACGAAAAAACAAACCTTAATGAAAGAATAAAAGAATTATGCAGAAGAAGAAGTAAATGAAATGGAGATAAGCAATCTATCAGATATAGAGTACAGAACACTGATGTTAAGGATGCTCAACAGCATGAGAAAAGAAATGGAAGCAATGAAGGAAATTAAGAATGACATAGTAAAAATAAAAATAAAAACTTGGAAGGAATAAACAGCAGATTAGAGGAAGCTGACAATCAGATCAGCAAATTAGAAGAAAGGGTAGAAATAATCACTCAGAGAACCAAAATGAAAAGCAATTAAAAAACAAGAGAACAGATTAAGGGAGCTGTGGAACAGCATGAAATAAAACTATATTTGCAACATAAGAGTGGCAGAAGAGGAAGAAAGTAAGAAAGGGTTAGAGAAGTTGTTTGAAGAAATAATGACAGAAACTTTCCCTAACCTGGTGAAAGAAAGTCATACATGTTCAGGAGGCACAGAGAGTCCCAAGCAAGAAGAATCCAAAGAGACCCAAGCCCAGACACATCATAATTAAAATGCCAAAAATTGAAGGAAAGAGTGAATCTTAAAGGCAGCAAGAGAACAGGAAATTGATACCTACAAAGGATCTCCAATAAGGCTGTAATCCGGCTTTTCATCAGAAACTCTACAAACCAGGTGGTAATGGCATGAAGTATTAAAGGTAATGAAAAGCAAGGATCTAAAACCAAGACTACTCTACCCAGCAAGATTATCATTCAAAATAGATGGCAAAATAAAAAACATCTCAGACAAAAAAAGGCTAAAGGAGTTTATGACCACCAAACCAGCATTTCAAGAAATGTTAAAGGCACTGCTGTAATAAGAAGTTGAAATAGAGAGAACGACAAACATAAGCATAAAAAAAAATATTGAAAGTAGGAAGATGGCAGCACTTTGACAAGAAGTAGGGCACCCTGGCTCCCAGCTGCAGACTTGATTAACCACTAAAATACTGTGTAACCAGCTTGGAAAAACAAGAGAAATATACCTGAGTGGACATATTTTGAGTAGGGAAAAACATCACAGAACCTGGTAAGAGAGGAAGGGCATAAGAAAGGAGTGTACTCTAAAACCTTTGCTGGACTTCAAGGCCCAAGGGCTAGAGACTACAAATCTCCCTCCCCTTGGGGGTGTGGACTGGCACCCAAAAGCTGGGATCTCAAACCCAGAGAAGAAGAGAAGGGAAGGAGAGCCCGTGCATGGGAAAGAGAGAGGCAGGGGAACAGTGCCTGCAAGGAGGGCAACATGCCTTCCCAGTGAAACAACACATCTAATGGTGGCAGACAGGACAGGAATCTTTCAGTCCAGGTACTGACCATGGGAAAGGCTGTTTCACAGAGTATGGCTTCCAAATAGAAAGGGGCTGGAGGGCTGCACTGAGAAGCCACATGCAGGGACCTTCTGCTTCACTGTAAGGCATTGGGTAGACTCTCAGAAGGCATTTGAACTGTGTGGCATGGGGAAGGGGAAGAGAGCCCTCCAGCCACCAGAGAGGGACTGGAGCCATCAGTGTTGCGGATAGGGTCTCCTGCCACTGGAGCTGCCAGTTCGGTGGATCGGGACTCCAAACACCAGAGCTGCCAGTGCAGAGAATCAGGGATTTTTAAACTGCTCTTTGGGGAGATTGGATAGTGAACAAGGAGCTGTCCCAGCTTTACTGAGATCAGTTGTGAAGGGGACATGCCTCGGGCTGACTTTTTGACCCCTCTTGCTTGGTACTGAGTTGCTGGAGCAACAGAACCTCACAGAGCAGGTTCCCTGCTTGTTTGTTGCTTTGTGGGTTTATGAGTTTTTGATTGCTGAACAGGCGTACACCTTCCTGGCTTGCACTGAAGAGACAGACCAGTGAAACCTGGGATTTGTGTCTTAATTGTGGAAATTTTGAAATGAGTGCCCCAAGAGATCAGCCAATCAGATCCTGGAAAGAAGGGGGCAGAGCACGCCTACCTCTCCTGTAGGCTAGGAGCACCACCCCCAATAGGAACAGGGTTGGCTCAGCTCAGTGAAGCCCCAGATATCTTCCACAGGGCACAGTCCTGAGGGGGAAGGGAGGACAGCTTACAGGATGACAATATAAGAATAAGACTCTCAGGGACTATTGTTTGGGAACTGGAGGAAAAGCATAAAACCACTTCTGGGGGCTGGGCAGGCAAAGTGATCACCAGAATGTTTTTTAATCGAACCCACTAAGCCCAAACTGCTGAAACTGCCAATACAGAAAAGGCAACAGACTGAAGTCAATCTGAAACTGCAGCAGGTCATTGTATAAGGAACTAGAATTGGAGGATAGAAACTGAGGAATTGGCTTTAAAGCAGAGACTAACTTCCCCACAGTGAGTGCCTGACAGTGAAAGCACTAAGTAAAGAGAGCAATATCCCTAGCTACGCTAGCCATCCTGCACCCTAAAGATTCTTCGGAAGACTCTGGAGGAAGACTGGGCAACCACAAGGGGGAAGCAAAATAGCTGACAGGTGGAGGTGGTGCAGAGAACCTCAGATCAGCCAACTACCTAAGGATGCCAGAGCCAACCTTAGACAGTTCCTGACATTGGCTGATATACAAGTACCTCCCAGGAGAACCTAAGTCAGCATACAAAACATTGAGCCTCAGAAAACCTAAACTGCCCAGATGAAACTCACCTGATTCACTTTTATTTTTTTATTATTTATTTATTTATTTATTTATTTTTTGGAAAAAAGAAAGGGAAAAAATTTCTTTTTAAATTTTTAAAGTAATTTTTTTTAATTGTTTTGCTTTGCTTGTTTTTGCTTTGTTTTGCTTTGTTTTTTGTTTTATTATCAAGATTTTCTTGACATTCTCTAGTTAATTGCTGGGATATTATCATCATTATAACCAATAAGCTTACTGCTTTTTTCTAGTTTCCTCCATATCTCTTAATGGACTCCCTCCCTGCCCTTGCTTTATCTCTCTCTCTCCTTGTTCCACTGGCATAACTTTTTTTCCTTTTCCCACCCTTTATTCTCTGTCTTTCTGTCTTTGTGTTTCTTTCTGTTTGCCTTTTTATTTCATTTTTTTTCAACTATTTTCTTATTCTTATGTTCTACCCTTAATTTTTTGCTTGTATTTCTTTCAGAATCTTTTCTCTGCCCCTTTTATCACCCAGTAGCTTCTCTATTTTTTACATTTTATTTAATTTTATTACTTTTATTTTTCTTTACTATTAGCAATAATATCCTTCTCTATCTCTCTCTATTTTTTTTTTTGTTCTTTTGTTTTTTTGTTTTTGCATTTTTGCTTTAGCATTTGTTTTCTCCCTTCACTCTCCCAAATCTACTTTCTCTTGGGATGTTTCCTTTGCGATAGTCAGGATATTTTGTAAAATACTGTTTATTTCCTGGCAGTTTGGTTCTGTTTTGCTTTGCCTTTCCAGCACCTGTACAGCACTTCACATGACATGGTTGGGGCTGAGCCACACAGTTAGCAAACTCAAGAGGACAGTACTCCCAAGAATGAGTCAACAACAATCTAGGCCCAGTCACAACAGGAGAGCACAAAGAATGCATGAAAGGGACACACACAAAAGGGACACACCTGGAGCAAAGAGCTCATAGGTTTAAGGTAAACATACCTCTGGGTCTTACTGGACATACATTACAAAATCCCACCCAAAAAGACTAGGAGACAGCAAATATATCTAATATACAGATACAAACACTAAGAGCCACCAAAATGGGGAGACAAAGAAACAACCCCCCCAAACTAAAAAAAGGAAAAATCACCAGAAAAATACCTTGATGAGATGGAATTAAGCAAGTTATCAGAAATAGAATTCAGAGTAATGATTAAAAAAATGCTTAAGGAAATCTATGATAACAACTACGCACTTAATGGAAAGCTCCAGGAACTTAGTGAAAACATGAAAAGAGCTAGATATCATAAATAAGAACCAGGCAGAAATGAAGAACACTATATTTGTTATCAAGAATATATTGGGCCCTGCAGGGCATGGCTCAGCGGTTGAGCATCGACCTAGGATCCAGGCCATCAGGGCTCAATTCCTGGTCAGGGCACATGCCTGGGTTGTGGGCTGCAGCCAATCAATGATTCTCTCATCATTGATGTATCTATCTCTCTCCCTCTCCTTTCCTCTCTCTGAAATCAATAAAGATATATTAAAAAAAAAAAAAAAAAAGAATATATTGGAAGAAAATAAAAGCAGGCTCAATGAAGTAGAGGATAGAATAAGCGACAAAGAAGATAAGGTAGAAGAAACCACTAAATCAAAGTGTGAAAGATAAAAATCACCTAAAAAGCATGAGGACATTCTAAAGGAGCTTTGGGACAACATGAACTAAAACAACATTCACATCATGGGGTTAGCAGAGAGGGAGGAGAGTGAGCAAGAGATAGAGAATTTGGTGGAGGAAATACTGACAGAAAATGTCCCTATGCTGGTGAGGGAAGAAGCCAAACAAGTTCAGGAAGCACAGAGGGTTCAAAGCAGGAGGAACCCAACGAGACACACTCCAAGACACATCATAATTAAAATGGCAAATGTTAAGTAAAAAGAGAGAATATTAAAAGATGCAGAGAGAGACAAACAGTGACCTACAAGGAACCCCATAAGGGTGACATCAGATCTCTCAACAGAATCACTTCAAACCAGAAGGAAGTGGAATGAAGTTCTGAAATTAATGAAAAGCAAGAACATGCAGCCAAGACTGCTTTATCCAGCAAAGCTATCATTTAAACTTGATGGTGAAATAAACAGCCTCCCAAGCAAAAGAAAGCTAAAGGAGTTCAGTACCACCAAACCAGCATTGCAAGAAATGCTAAAAAGACTGCCTTAAGAAGAAGAAATATTGAGAAAATGGTACATTGGCATAAGGGGAATAAATGGCATTAAATAAGAATATATCAATAGTAACTTTAAATGTAAATGGAATAAATACTCCTTTCAAAAGATGCAGGGTAGCTGAATAGATAAGAAAACAAGACCTGTTTGTATGCTGTCTACAAGAGACCCACCTGAGACCAAAAGATTTACACAGGCTGAAAGTGAAGGGATGGAAATACATATTACATGCAAATTGAAATGAAAAAAAGCTGCAGTAGCATTACTAATTTCTGACAAAATAAACTTCAAAATAAAAACCATAACAAGAGACAAATAGATCACTACATCATAATAAAGGGGGGTGAATCCAACAGGATGAAATAACCCTTATAAATATATATGCACCTAATATAGGAGCACCTAAATAAATAAGAGAATTCTTGGTTGACTCTAAGGGGATGATTGACAGCAACACAATCATAGTAGGGGTCCTTAACACCACATTGTCATCATTGGATAGATCATCAAGACAAAAAATCAACAGGGAAACAAAGACCTAAAATGATACACTAGATCCCATGGATTTAATTGACATTTATAGAACATTTCATACCAAAGCAGCAAAATTCAGTCTTCTCAAGTGCACATGGAACATTCTCAATAATAGACCACATGTTAGGGCACAAAGTAAGTCTCTACAAGTTCAAGGATATTGAAGTCATATCAAACACCTTCTCAAATCAAAATGGCATGAAACTAGAAATCAACCACTATAAAAAACTCAAAAATATTCAAACACATGTAGGCCAAATAACACCTTATTAAACAATGAATGGGTGACCAATGGGGTCAAGGAAAAATCAAAAACTTCTTGGAAAAAAACAAAAATGTAAAAACAACAGCCCTAAATCTATGGAACACAGTGAATACAGTCCTGAGAGGGAAGTTCATAGCATTACAAGAATACCTCAAGAAACAAGAAAAAGCTCTACTAAACCATATACCATAACAACTATAAGAACTAGAACGAAAACAGCAAGAAAAGCCCTGAGGAAGAAGAAGGAGGAAAATAATAGATTAGAGCAGAAATTAATGACATAGAGACTAAAAAAAATATATATATACAGAAAAAAATCAATGAAACTAAGAGCTGGTTCTTCGAAAAGATAAGTAAGATTGATGAAACTTTATCCAGACTCACCAAGAAACAAAGAGAGAGGACCCTAATAAATAAAATTAGAAATGAAAGAGGCAACATAATAACTGAGCCAACAGAAATACAAAGGATCATAAGAAAATACTATGAGCAACTATATGCCAATTAACTGGACAACATAGGTAAAATGGACAAATTTTTAGAAGCATACAATCTTCCAAAGCTGAAGCAGGAAGAATCAGAAAACCTGAATAGGCTCATAAGAACAAATGTTATTGAAGCAGTAATAAAAAAAATTTTTGGACCAGATGGATTTACAGGCAAGTATTACCAAACATTCAAAGAAGAATTAATACCTATTCTCCTCAAACTGTTCCAGAAAATTCAAAAAGACAGAAAACTCCCAAACTTGTTTTATGAGGCCAGCATTATCCTAATCGCAAAACCAGATAAAGACACTACAAAAAAAGAAAATTACAGGCCAATATCCCTGATGAACATAGATGCTAAAATATTCATCAAAATACTAGAAAACCAGATTCAACAATACATTAAAAAGATCATACACTAGGACCAAGTGAGATTTATTCAGCAGATGTAAGGCTGGTGTAATATTTCCAAATCAATAAATTTGATATACCACATAAACAAAATGACAGACAAGTATCATATCCTCATATCAACAGATGCAGAAAAAGCATTCAACAAAATCCAGCACCCATTTTGCTAAAACCTCTCAGCAAAGTGGGACTAGAGGGCACATACTGCAACATAATAAAGGCCATATATGACAGACCTATAACCAACATTATACTCAATGTTCAAAAACTAAAACGATTTCCCTTAAATCGGGAACAAGACAGGGATGTCTGCTTTCTTCACTCTTATTTAACATAGTACTGGAAGTCTTTGCCACAGCCATCAGACAGGAAGAAAACATAAAAGGTATCCAAATTGGAAAGGAGGAAGTAAAACTGTCATTATTTGCAGATGACATGATAATGTACATAGAAAACCCTAAAGACTCCATCAATGTACTACTAGATTTGATAAAGGAATTTGGCAAGGTAGCTGGATACAAAATCAACATCCTGAAATTGACAGCATTTTTATACACCAACAATGAACTCTCAGAAAGAGAAGTTAAAAAAAAACACACCATTTACCACTGCAACTAAAAAATAAGATACCTAGGAATAAACTTAACCAATGATGTAAAATACCTGTACTTGGAAAACGACAGGACTCTGAAAAAAAAAAATAGAGGAATATATAAACAAGTGGAAGAATATACCATGCTCATGGATTGGAAGAATTAATATCTTTAAAATGTCCATACTACCCAAAGCAATCTATAGATTTAATGCAATTCCTATTAAAATACCAACAGCGTATTTCACAGACCAAGAACAAATATTCCAAAAATTTATATGGAACCAAAAAAAGACCCAAAATAGCCGCAGCCCTCTTGAGAAAGAACAGAATGAGAGGGATAACTTTACTGGATACCAAACTGTACTACAAAGCAATTGTAATCAAAACAGCCTGGTTTGGTACAGCAACAGACATATAGATAAATGAGGCAAAACAGAGACCCCAGAAATAGATCCATACCACTGTGGTCAGTTAATATTTGACAAAGAATGCAAGAGCATACAATGCAGTAAAGGCAGTCTCTTCAATAAATGGTGCTGGGAAAATTGGACAGGTACATGCAAAAAAATGAAACTGATCACCAATTTACTCCATACACAAGAATAAATCAAAATGGATTAAAAAATTAAATGTAAGACATGAAACAATAAAAATCCTAGAGGAAAACATAGGCAGCAACATCTCAGACATCTCATGTAGTGGAATTTTCACTGATACATCTCCTAGGGTAAGAGAAACAAAGTAAAAAAAAAAAAAAAAGCAAATGGGACTAAATCAAACAAAAAACTTATGCACATAAAAAGAAAGCAACAACAAAATGAAAAGGGAACCCATGGTATGGAAGAACATATTTGCCAAGGATACATCTTTTAATGAGCTAATTTCCAAAGTGCACAAAAAATTACTACAATTCAACAAGAGGAAGACAATCCAATTAAAAAATGGGCAAAGGACCTGAATGGACACTTCTCCAAATAGGACATACAGATGGACAAGAGACATATGAAAAAATGCTCACAGTCAGTTATCATCAGAGAGATGCAAATTAAAACCACAATGAGCTGTCACTTCACACCTGTCAGAATGGCTCCCATCAACATATCAACAGATGACATGCGCTGGGGAGGATGTGGAGAAAGGGAACCCTAGTACACTGCTGGTGGGAATGAAGACTGGTGCAGCCACTATGGAAAACAGTTTGCAGTTTTCAAAAAATTAAAAGTGAAACTGCCTTTTTACCCAGTGATCCCAATTCTAGGAATATATCCTAAGAATCCCAAAACTCCAATCAGAAAGAATATATGCACCCCTATGTTCATAGCAGAGACATTTACAATAGCTAAGATCTGGAAACAGCCCAAGTGCCCATCAGTAGATGAGTGGATAAAAATGCCATGGGACATTTACACCATGGAATGCTATGCAACTATAAAGACCCATTTCTTACCCTTTGGGACAGTATAGATGGACCTGGAGAATATTATACTAAGCGAAATAAGCCAGGCAGAAAAAGACAAACACCATATGATCTCACTCATATATGGAATCAAAAGAACTTAATAAATTGATGAACAAAATAGATTCAGTGACATGGAAGCATTCATCAGACTGGCGAATCTCAGAGGGAAGGTGGAGGGATGTTGGTGGGTGGGGAGAGATTAACCAATGAATTTATATGCATAACCCAAGGACACAGACAATGGTGTAGTGAGGGACTGGGAAATGGGGTGGGTGCCGTGTGGAAGGAGTCAATGGGGGAGAAAAGTTGACATCTGTAATATGTTGAACAGTAAAAAAAAAATTAATTAAAAAATTAAATAAAATGTGAATAGTTAAGTACTTATCAATAGTAACCTTAAATGTAAATGGATTAAATGATCCAATCAAAGGCATAGAGTAGCTGAATAGTTAAGAAAACAAGACCCAAATATATGCCATCCACAAGAGACCAACCTCAGAACAAAAGAGTCACAACAGGCTGAAAAAAAAGGAAAATTCTGGCAGACTTTAAGGGAGAGATCAACATCAATATAGCCATAATAAGGGACTTTAACTCCCCTGTGACTTTACCAGACAGATCTTTCAGAGAAAAAACAAAAAGGAAACAGTGACTCTAAATGTCACACCAGATTAGATGGAGTTAATTGACATTTACAGAATATTTCAACCCAATGCTACAGAATATACATTCTCCTCATGTGGACAGGGAACATTCTCAAAGACAGGCCACATGTTAGGACACAAAACAAGTCTCTACAAATTAAAGAAGTCTGAAATCATATCAAGCTTCTTCTCGGACCTTTACACCATGGAATACTATGCAGCTGTAAAGAGGAAGGATCCCTTACGCCTTTGAGAGACTATGGTGGAACCTGGAGAGTATTATACTAAGCGAAATAAGCTAGTAAGAGAAAGACAAGTATCACATTATCTTACTCATATGCAGAATCCAATGAACAAAATAAAGTGACAAACAAAATAGGTCCAAAAGCATGGATGCATGGAAAAGATTGACAGATCTCAGAGGGAAGGCAGGGGTGAGTGAGTGGGTGAGGAGTGATTAACCTAAGAACTTAAATGCATAAATGCATAGCCCATGGACACAGATAATAGTGTGGTGAAGGCCTGGGAGGGGGTTGCAGGGTGGAGGGGATCAATGGGGGGGGAAAGGGGGACATTTTTAATACTTTCAACAATAAAGATAAATTAAAACATAAGAAAATAAAATATATATATAATGCTGCAATGAACATAGGGGTGCATATATTCTTTCTTTTTTTGTTTTTCAATAAAAGCTTTATTAGATATAATTGACATACTATAAAATTAATCCTTTTGAAGCATAAAATTTAGTGGTTTTTAGTGTATTCAGAGTTGGACAACCATCACCCCTAATTTCAGAATAGTTTCATGATAGAAAAGAAACTCCATACCATTAGCAGTCACTTGCATTCCTCCCCTTGCTTCCCAACCTCTAGCAAACACAAATTCACTTTTTGTTTCAGTGGATTTGCCTATTCAGGACATTTCATATAAATTAAAGCATACAATATGTGGATTTTTGTTATTAGGTTGCTAAATTTAAGGTAATATTTTTAAGATTAATGCATATTTTAAAACATATCAGAATTACACTGATTTTTATTGTTTTCTTTTTTTGATTTATATTTATTGTTGGAAGAATTACAGATGTCTCCTTTTTTTTCCCCATTGACCCTTTCTACCTCGTACCCACCCCCAGCCCCAGGCCTTCAGCACACTATTTTCTGTGCACATGGATTATGGATATATGTATATAAATTCTTTAGTTAATCTCTCCCCACCCACCCACCCCATCTTCCCTCTGAGAGTTATATTCTTTCAAATTAGTGTTTTGGTTTTCTTCAGATATATTCCCAAAAGTGGAATTGCTGAGTCATAAGGCAAGTTCCATTTTTAATATATTTATCCTCACCTGAGCATATGTTTATTGATTTTAAGGAGAGAATAAAGAGAGGAGAGAGAGAGAGAGAGAGAGAGAGAGAGAGAGAGAGAGAGAGAGAGAGAGAGAGAGAGAGAGAGAGAGAAATCAGTTGCTTCTACGAACCCTGACTAGGCATTGAACTTGCAACCTAAGTATGTGCCCTGACTGGGAATAAAACCTATAACCTTTTTGGTGTATGGGATGATGTTCCAACCAACTGAGCCATCTGGCCAGGGCTCATTTTCAATTTTTTGAGGTACCTCCATACTGTTTACCACAGTGGCTGCACCAATCTGCATTCCCACCAACAGTGCACAAGGGTTCCCTTTTCTCCACATACTCACCAATACTTGTTTATTGATGTATTGATTATAGCCATTCTGAAAGGTGTGAGGTGATATCTCATTTTGGTTTTAATTTGCATTCTTCTGATGGTTAGTGATATTGAGCATCTTTTCATGTGTCTATTGGCCATCTGTATGTCCTATTTGGAGAAGTATCTATTAAGGTCCTCTGCTCATTTTTTAATTGGGATTGTTTGTCTTCCTTTTGTTGAGTCGTAAGAGTACTTTATATATATTTTGGAAGTGTCTATTCAGGTCCTTTGCCCAAGGGGTAGGGGGTGGAAGGGCTGGGTGAAATAAATGAAGGGATTCATAACAAAAAATATCATAGACACAGACAATAGTATGGTGATTATCAGAGGGCAAGAGGGGTGGGAGCAGGTAGAGGAGGGTAAAAGTGGGATAAATGGTGATGGAAGGAGACTAGACTTTGGGTGGTGAACACAATACAATATATAGATGATGTATTACACAATTGTACACTTGAAAGCTATACGATTTTATTAACCAATGCTACCCCAGTAAATTATATATATATATATATATATATATATAAAACAGTTATATAATTATTCCAAAGCTCTTTGAGCAGTGTTCGTTTTTCTTTTGAATACAACATTTATCTTATCTTTAGTTGGTGTATATTTCACTCTGTCCTCCCCAGAAACTATATAACTATTAAATTATTGGACATTCACCTCATGTGCTATGTCTATTTTCTGTTTCAAGTCTAGGTTTCTCAGACTGATACTTTCAGTCACAGAGCATTGATGCTTCAGATATGATTATTACACTATAGATCAATCTTATATTCTTTCTTACTCTGAGGAGAAGTTATCAAGGAAGTGTGAAAATGCCTGTGACCTTTCCTCATCTTTTGGATTTAGAGTCAGAAATTAGTTATGTCTTAAGCTAAATGAACTAGACAGTAAATCATGATTAGTAATACCTAATCAAGAACCAAAAGATTCCTGATTGGTAGGAATGAAGCAACAAATAAAAATGTCCAAAGGTAAAAAAAATTGGGACCTGTTCTAGTCCCATTTTGTTTTAGATTATTTCCTCCCCTCAAAACAAAAAGATATGTTTTTTTATAAAAATAATTAAAATTAAGTATATTAAATTCTAAAATTTGTCAGGAACAATATATGTGTGAGAATGGCCAAGAAATTTCTGGAAAAATAAACAATGAATAATGAAAAGTGTGGCAAAAACATCTATTACCCAATATCCATGTGCTTTTCCACATTTTTTAGTCCTTTTTGTTGATCAGACATTTTAACTAGTTCTGGCCACTGGGCAGAATAAGTGTTGCTGCTGGGTCAAACCATTTAGGATCCATGTGCACAGACTCTTCAGTTCTCTCTTCCCATGTTCCAATGACCTGGAGGCCATATATTAAGATAGTGGCAGCACAACAAGCAAGCAGTCTGTGTCATTAAATCTCCAAATGGAAGTCAACTCGCTTGGCAAGTTACCTGACCCATGGTGGTATTCATGTGAGTGTGAAATAAGTCTCTGTGGTATTAAACTACAGGGGTTTGGGGGCTTGTGTTTTATCATAGCATTACTTATGTATATACTGACACAAGAGGAAACTTTCCTCAATAGATACTACTAAACAGATCAAAGAAATATAAAAGGGTTCCTAAATGGACCCATGTCTGTTTGAAAGTTTAGTATATCACAGTGAAGTCTTAAATTGGTAGGGGGAAATGGCTTACTGGTACATGTCTCAGTGAACAAATTAACCCAAAACTTAGTATTTCAAAACAACATCATTTATTATCTCTCATAGATACTGTGGGAATTCGGACAGGGCACCATAGAAACAGTTTCTTTCTGCACCATGTACAAGGTCTAAGGCCTCCACTGGAGCAGTTCAGAAGCTGGAAGCTGGAATCCTCTGAAGGCTCATTTACTTAGGTGTCTAAGGCTGATGCTGGTCATTGGCCAGGGCCTTGTTGGGACTGTCAGCTGGAGCACTCACTCATGACCTCTCCTCATAGCCTGAACATCAGAAGATGGTGGCTGGGTTTTAATGGTAAATGTAGAGGGGAAAGGGAACTATATTGCCTATTGTGATCTAGCCTCAGAAGTGACACAGCATCACTTCTGCCACTTCCTGTGGATCAAGGCACTTAAAAAGGTTCACTCAGGTTGGAGAGGGAACACAAGTGCTACCTCTTGATTGAGAGGTGTCAATGTCATAGAAGAAGAGAATAAAGAATGGAATATAGATATAGATAAAGATATAGATATAAAGATATAGACATATTCCGCCTGGCAAAATAGTGGCAGGCAGGACAGGTGTGAGGGTGAGAATGTGTGTGTGAGTTTGTGCAAGGGCAAGTGTACATGTCGTGTGTCTGCCTGTCTGTACAAAGCTCAGGGGTGGGCAGTTCTAGCTCTCCTAGCAGAGGAGCTGGCAGCCACTGCCACTCTGCTAGCATTTCTCTCTATGAGGGTTTGGAGCATGCACCATTTTGGAGGATTTCCAAAATCCTCTTTGAGAAGTCACCAGGAGTGGTAGCAACTCGAAGTCCAGCCTCACCACTGACACCCTCTCTGCCTGGCCAGGGCCAAGCAGCCCTGCCACCAGAAGTTGAGGCCCAGGATCTGTTGTATTTGCCAGGGAGGGGGCTGTCACCTTCCTTGCCGGGCACAACTGGAAGCGTGAGCGGGACAGAAAAGAGAAAGATGAGGCTTGGCAACAGAGCCAAAAGCACCTGGGGTGGGGAGAGGCAGCAAGGGCAGGGCTGGCTGCAGAGGGTGCAGCAGGGGCAGGAGCACAGTGGCAGTAGTCAGAGGCTGAGACTCACCACAGCGAGTGGCACAAGCACCTCACCAACATCCTGCATAGGAAGTTTGCCCAGATTACTCCAATTTGTGTCTACAGGAGTGGCCACCAGGTGGAACTTGGTGCCAGTGGAGGGATGTGAAAAGCACAACCAGCAGTGAATCTGAGAGACCATTTATTTTCTGAAGGAAGTTTGGGTGGAGAGCACGATGGGGGCTGGACAGTGTGGCCAGGGAAAGAGAAGCGATCCTGCCCACCTCCAGTGCAACAGAGGCACCCCTTCCCTCATCTGTAGAACAGTGGTTCTGCCCAATTCTGCAGGGACCTGAGGCAAGGGGGACCAGCACTGGACTAGAAATCTTCGCCCATGTGGCTGAGTCTGGCAGGGTCTGGCAGCACAGGGGACTTCGACATTTGGCCTAATCAGAGCCTGAGCAGAGGCTCTGCCCAGCTGGGTCCAGCTGTGCTGAAAGATTGAAGTGCCAAGCTGGGATTATTTTTAAAAATATATATTTTTATTGATTTCAGAGAGAGGAAGGGAGAGGGAGAAGGAGAGAGAGAGAGAGAAACATCAATGATGAGAGAGAGTCATTGATCAGCTGCCTCCTGCTGGGGATTGAGCCTACAACCCGGGCATGTGCCCTGAAAGGGAATCAAACCCCGATCTCCTGGATCATAGATCAGTGCTCAACTGCTGAGCCACACAGGCTGGGCTGGGCTGATTTTTAAAATTTTTTATCCCCTCCTGCTAGAGTTGGAAGTGAGGGGGTTCCAGGAAGCCAGTTAGAGCTGAGGCATTGGAAGGAAAAAAAGTGCCTGTCTGCCCTCCTACAAGCTACAGGCACCAAACCTCCTGGGAGGCCTAGAGAGACACACTACAGGGAGCCAGACTCAACAACATTAGAGCAAAATCCATCTACCTCCCAAAATAGCAGATCCAAAGGTTTTCTTTTCTTTAATTTTTTCTTCTTTTTCTTTTCTCCTTTGTATTCCCAATTTTCTTTTCCTAGTCTATGTTTTAATTTACTATTATTAATTTTTAAAATTATTATTTCATTTCTTTTTTCCTTTTCTTTGTTTATTCTCATTCCAGTTCTTTTCTTTCTTTTCTGTTATATTCTCTTTTTTGGATTTTTATTTTTTCTTCTTTAATTCTTTGGGTCTTGAGTCTTTTAGCATTTTTTTCTGTTTTCTTTTTCATTTTAAGTCTTTCACGTTGGTGTTTTGCTTTTTTGTGTCTGTGTTATTTTCATTTTGTCTTGTTTTGTCTTGTTTTGTTCTGTCAGCCCCTGTATAACACCTGGCAAGATTTGGAAAAGGTTGAGCCTCACAGTCAGCACACCAGATAGCTGTGCCTATGCATGAAAGGGACAAAAGCAATCACGACCCAAATAAAACAGGAAGGCCCACATAACCCACACATGGGACATTCCTAGAGCACCCAGCTCAGAAGATCAAGGTGACAACACCACTAACCCCACAAGAAGGCCACTTCATTAAAACTGGGAGGCATAGCAGTCTTATCTAATACAAACAACAACAAACAAACACAAAGAAACAGCAAAAATGGGGAAACAAAGAAACAGGTCCAAAATGAAAGAACAGGAGGAATCTCCAGAAAGAGAGCTAAAAGAAATGGAGGCAAGAAATTGATCAAAAACAGAGTACAAAATAATGGTTTTTAGAATGCTCAATAGTATGAAAAAGGACACAGAAACCATGAAAAAGAACTAATCAGAAATGAAGAATGACATAGCTGAAATAAAGAGTGCACTGGAAGGAATTAAGGGTAAGTTAGAAGCAGCAGAAGATCAAATAAGCAAATTAGAGGACAAGATAGAAAAAATCACTCAAACAGAGCATCAGAGAAAAAATACTTAAAAAGCCTGAGGACAGTTTAAGGGAACTTTGTGACAACATGAAACAGGACAACATATGCATCATAAGGGTTCTAGAGGTAGAAGAAATTGAGCAAGGGATAGAGAACCTGTTTGAAGAAATAATGACAGAAAACTTCCCTAAATGGGTGAAGGAAAATGTCAAACAAGTTCAGGAAGCACAGGGAGTCAAAATCAAGTTAAAACCAAAGAGACTCACACCAAGACACATCATAATTAAAATGGCAAATGTTAAAGACAAAGAGAAAATCATAAGGGAAACAAAAGAGAGATAGCCAGTTACTTACAAGGGAGTTCCCATAAGGCTGTCAGCTGATTTCTCAACTGAAACACTACAGGACAGAAGGGAATAGCATGAAGTATTCAAAGTAATAAAAAGCAAGAGAATCAAGAGAAGAATATGCTATCCAGCAAGACTGTCATTTAAAATTGAAGGTGAAATAAAGAGCTTCCTAGACCAAAAAAAAAAGGCTGAAGGAGTTTATCATCACCAAACCAACATTTCAAGAAATGTTAAAGGTACTGCTGTAGGAAGAAGAAATAGAAAGAGAGCGACATAGGCATAAAGAATAAAAATGGCAATAAATAAGTACATATCAATAATAACCTAAAATGTAAATGGATTAAATGATCCAATAAAATGACATTGGGTAGCCGAATGTATAAGAAAACATGACCCAAATATATGCTGTCTACTAGAGATCCACCTCAGAACAAAGACTCACACAGGGTGAAAGTGAAGGGATGGAAAAATTTTTTCCATGCAAGTGGAAACAAACAACAAAAAAAAACAGTGGAAAAAATAAGTGTAGCAATACTTATATCTGACAAAATAGACTTCAAAATAAAAAAAAAGAGAGACAAAGAAAGTCACTACATAATACTAAAGGAATCAATCCAATAAGAAGATATAACCCTGGCAAACATATATGCACAAGATATAGGAACATCTAAATATATAAAAAATTTTTGGAGGACTTTAAAGGAGAGATCAACATCAATACAGTCATATTAGGTGACTTTAACACCCATTGACATCACTGGATATATCTTGCAGACAAGAAAATTAACAAGGAAACAGCAATCTTAAAAGACACACTAGATCAGATAGATTTAATTGATATTTACAGAACACTTCATCCCAATGTTGCAGAATATACATTCTTCTCAAGAGCACATGGGAGAGTCTCAAAAATAGACCATATGTTAAGACACAAAATTAGTCTTTACAAGTTCAGGAAGATTGAAATTATATCAAGCATCTTCTCTAACCAAAATAGCATGAAGCTAGAAATGAACTACAATAAAAACACTCAAAAGCATTCAAACACATAGAGGCTAATTAGCATATTATTAAACAATGAATGGGTTAACAATGAGATCCAGGAAGAAATCAAAAACTTCCTGGGAACAAATAAAGATGAACATAGAACCACTCAAAATCAATGGGACATAGACAAAGCAGTCCTGAGAGGGAAGTTCATAGCACTCTAAGCCTGCCCCCAAAAACAAAAACAACAAAAAATCTCAAATAAATGATCTAACCCTACAACTAAAAGAACTAGAAAGAGAACAACAATAAAAACCCTGAGTAAGTAGAAAGAAGAAAACAATAAAGATCAGAGCAGAAATAAATGACATAGAGACTAAAAAAACATTACAAAAGATCAATAAATCCAAGAGTGGTGTTTTGAAAAAATAGAGAAGATTGATCAACATTTAGCCAGCCCATCAAGAAACAAGGAGAGAGGACCCAAATAAATAAAATTAGAAATGAAAGAGGTGACACAGCAACTTACACCACAGAAATACAAAGGGTTGTAAGAAAATACTATGAACAACTATGTGAAAACAATATGGACACCTGGAAGAAATGTACAAATTCCTAGAAAAATACAGTTTCTAAAACCAAAACAGGAAGAATCAGAAAACCTGAATAGGCCAACAACAACCGATGAAATTGAAGCACTAATAAAAAACTCCCAGCAAACAAAAGCCCTGGTCCCATGGCTTCACAGCTGAGTTTTACCAAACATTCAAAGAAGAACTAACACCACTACTTCCCAAACAATTCCAAACATTCAAGAGAAAGAATGACTTCCAAACTCTTTTTATGAGGTCAGCATTATCCTAATTCCAAAACCAGATAAAGACACTCAAAGAAAGAAAATTATGGTCCAATATCCATGATAAACATCCATGTAAAAATCCTCAACAAAATATTAGCAAACTGGATTCAGCAATACGCTAGCCGAAGTGGGTCTTATTCTGGGGATGCAGGGCTTATACAATATTTGCAAATCAATAAATGTGATACTTCACTAAACAAAATGAAGTATAGAAATCACATGATCATATCAATAGATGCAGAAAAAGCATTTGACAAAACCCAGCACCCATTTTTGATAAAAGCTCTCAGCAAAGTGGGCATAGTGGAATCATACCTCAACATAATAAAGGCCATATATGACAAACCTACAGCCAACATCATACTCAATAAGATAAAACTAAGAGTGTTTCCTTTAAGAACAGGAACAAGACAGTATGTCTGCTTTCATCACTCTTATTCATCATAGTACTGGAAATCTTAGCGACAGAGATCAGACAAGAAGAAAACATAAAAGGCATCCAAATTTGAAAGGAAGAAGTAAAACTGTCACTATTGGTAGATGACATGATATTGTACATAGAAAAATCTAAAGATTCCACCAAAAGACTACTAGTTTTAATAAATGAATTTGGCAAGGTAGCAGGATATAAAAGTAACACCCAGAAATCAATGGCATTTTTACACACCAATAATGAACTCTCAGAAATAGAAACTAATAAAGCAATCCCATTTACTATTGCAACAAAAAAATTGAGATACCTAGGAATAAACTTGACCAAGAAGGTTAAAGACCTGTAGTTGGAAAACTATAAGACATTGAGAAAAGAAACAGGGGAAGATACAAACAATTGGACGTATATACCATGTTCATGGATTGGAAGAATTCACATCATTATAATGTCCTTACTACCCAAAGCAATCTATGGATTCCATGCAATCTCTATTATAATACCAAGGGCATATTTCTCAGATCTAGAACAAAGACTCCAAAAACTTATATGGAACCAAAAATGACACCCAATAGCCACAGCAATCTTGAGAAAGAAGAACAAATTTGGTGGGATCACAATATCAGGTATCAAACTTTATTATAAAGCCATTGTAATCAAAACAGCCTAGTACAGGCACAAGAACAAACATATAGGTCAATGGAAGTGAACAGAGACCCCAAAAATCAACCCATGCCATTATGGTCAATTCATATATGATAAAGGAGGTGAAAGCATACAATGGAGTAAAGACAGTATCTTCAATAAATGCTGTTGGGAAAATTAGACAGGTACTTACAAAAAAATGAAACTAGACCACCATCTTACACTTTACACAAGATTAAGCTCAAAATGGATAAAAGACTTAAATGTAAGTTCAGAAACCATAAAAATCTTAGGAGAAAATGTAGGCAGTAAAATCTCAGACATCTTTCATAGGAAATTTTTCACCGATACATCTCCTAAGGCAAGAGAAACAAAGAAAATATAAACAAACGGGACTTCAACAAACTAAAAATCTTCTGCACAGCAAAAGAAACCATCATCAAAATGAAAAGGGAGCCCTGTGTGTGGGAGAACATATTTGCCAATGATACATCTGATGAGGGTTTAATTTCCAAAATATATAAAGAACTCAAACAACTCAACAAAAGGAAGACAAACAATCCAATTTAAAAATGGGCAAAGGACCTGAATAGACATTCCTTCAAAGTGGACATACAGATGGCCAAGAGACATATGAAAAAAATGCTCAAAGTCACTAATCATCAGTGAGATACAAATTAAAATGACAATGAGATATCACCTCCCACATACCAGAATGGCTACCATCAATAAATCAACAAACAACAAGTGCCGGCAAGGATGTGGAGAAAAGGGAACCCTAGTACACTGCTGGTGGGAATGCAGACTGGTGTAGCCACTATGGAAAACAGTATGGAATTTCTTCAAAAAATTAAAAATGGAACTGACATTTGACCTAGTGATCCCACTTTTAAGAACATATCCTAAGAATCCCGAAACTCCAATCAGAAGGAACATATGTACCATCATGTTCATAGCAACATTATTTACAATAGCTAAGATGCCCATCAGTAGATGAGTGGATAAAAAGCTATGGTACATTTACACAATGGAATACTATGCAGCATTAAAAAAGAAGTACTTCTTACCTTTTGGGACAGGGTGGATGGACTTCAGAATTATTATGCTAAAGGAAATAAGCCAGTGGGAGAAAGACAAACATCACATGATATGACTTTTATGAGGAATCTAACGAACAAAATAAAGTGACAAAGAAAATAGGTCCAGAAGCATGGACGCATGGAAAAGACTGACAGATCTTGGAGCAGATGGGTGTGGAGGGGTACAAGAAGAGATTAACCAAAGAATTTATATGCATATATGCGTAGCTCATGAAAACATACAATAGTATGGTGAAAGCCTGGGGTGGGGCACAGGTTGGATGGATGGAGTCAAAGGGTTGGAGGAAATAGGGGACATCAGTAATAATGTCAACAATAAAGAATAAATAAAAAATAAAAAATAATGAAATTATAGATATGTTCATACATATAGAAGCCATGTTTGAAAATTACAATCTGCCATAGTGCAAATGGGTAATTTGTTTGTTAAGGCTCTGATACCACTTTTGAACTAGCTGAATGTATGCCTTCCTACTATGGAGATGAATATAACAAATATTTTCTTATATACAGATATTATATGGACAGATTACCTAAACTCTAGCTAATAATTCTATAATTATTAGAAGAGATGCAACAGATAAACTCTTCTAAAATTAATTACATTGTTTTTGGTAAACTTTTCTCAAATTACAAACTGTTATATAGATAAAATTCCATATACATTATTTTACTTACTAATTTTATATTGTTAGAAATAACTTAACTTGGGTTCTTTACTGAGATACTTTAAATGTTCAAAGCCTTGAAATATTCCAGGCTAAAAATATGCTTGCTATATCATATGAAGTAGGGCTTTGGGTTTTTATTTGCCCTGTGTCTGTGCATTGTAGTAAATGAAAAAACTTTTTTCTAGGAGAATCTTGGCCTTGTCCATGACTTTCTCATTCTCATCTTAAAGCAAAGGTAATATGGTTTTCCATTCAGGCACAAATTGTTGTTAGATGGTTCCTGGTTTTTCAACGAAGAATGTCAACCTTACTCACAGGTGATCAATGTCTACAAAAGTATTCCATCACAGAAGGGCTGTCAGAACCTATCAGAGTGCAATCTTGAACTCTCTGTTGCCCTATTTTTAACTTAATATTTCACTGAAATAAACAATGTCTAGGAAAGATTACTTGAGGAATACAGAATTTACTCTGTAGCCAGCACTGTCATTGCCCAAGTCTCTTTGGATCACTTTTACCAGTGTGTAACACACACCCCAGCCCCAACTTCTATAACTCTTTTTTTAAAATATTTTTTATTGATTTTTAGAGAGTGAGAGGAAGGGAGAAAGAGAGAGAGATAGAAACATCAAGGAGAGAAATATCATCGATCGGTTACCTCCTGCACACCTCGCACTGGGGATCGAGTCCACAACCTAGGCATGCGCCCTGAACAGGAATCAAACTGGCAACCCAACCTACTGAGTCAATTCTTTCTGTGAGGACTGACCTCTGTTCACTCAAGCTACTTTACCCATAGGCACTAGAACAGGAATTACCTGGAAGTTTACATCACTCCTACCTCAGCCCCAGACCTCCCACCCCTTAGCCAATGTTTGATGGAGTACAGGAGAACAAAGCCTATTTCCTTTGCCCCAAGTCAGGAGAAACTCTTAGTTGTAATTTCTCCTCCAGAGCTCCCTGCAGGATCAATCTGAGGCTGGGACATCACCTGAACTCATACCCTTCCTCTACCTCTTCCCTTCCTCTATCCTGCTCTCCCAACTCCTGTGCCAGTTTCTCTTGGGAACACTTTTTAAATAAATCACAAGTATATGAGTCCTCAAATTTGGGTCTTTTGCTGGAGAAAAAGACCTAAGAGATAATTAATCTCCTTAGATATTCTACTAATTTTTGTATGTGTGTGAATTCAAGTGACTCACTAGAGAATGAAATATTGGACTATGTGATGTAGTTCTAACAAATCAAAGTCTACATGCCAGTGAGATTCTCTAGGAGATCTATGGCCACACAAACCTTCCAGAAGGATTTTTCTGAGAAAAAGTCCTATGAACTAGGTCAAGAAGTAAGACATTGGAGTAGACCAGAAACCATGGCAGAAATCACAAACTTTGTCAAAAAATGAATTATTGAGTTATTTTCGGTTTTATAATATTCCAATGCTTTACCGATAAATATGTCCCCAACATCATTTCTTATAGTGGCCAATCTTGGAAACCAACTAACTATCCAACTATAAAGGAATTGGCTCAATAAATAAATGCTTTTATCTTATTAAATACATAGAAAGCTATTAAAATATTTTTAAAGAATATTTAATGGTTTGAAAAAATGTGAATGCAATATAGCTTAATCAAAAAAGATTAAAAGTAATATGCAGTTGGAACCTTTTGTTAAAAATTATATTCATGCATTACATAACACAGGAAAAAATATACTCCAAAATGTTGATGACAGTTTTTTCCTAGATGCTAGGAGTTTAGATAATTTATACTATCTTTTTTTCTACTTGCCTATAAGTTACATATTTTCTTCAATGAACAAGTGCTCTTTTATAATCAGAAATTATAAATACACTAAAATTAACTTTTTAAAAAGTTGAAAAAGAAAACCAAGAAGTCTTGTGAACCTCTTTATGTGTCTTACTGAAAATATATTAACAGCATGTGTTTATCATGATACACAGTGTATCCTTTAGGGAAACAACCAAGAGAAAACTTTGTCCATTCTTGATACCAAAACCAATGACAGTTGTTCTTATCCTGAGCGGTTGACCTGTTTCTTATCTGATAGACCCTATGAACAACATAAACTAGAAAGCTAAGAGACAACCTATGTCTACTTCTGTAAACAGGACATGAATCTATGGAACATGTAATTGTTCCATAGATTCTGGTGTATCCTGGTAAATCAGCTTAAGTCTTTACAGGAAAGACACAGGATCTGTGTAAAGTAACAGGTACTTTGCAAAGGCCCTGAAGCAATAAGAGAATTTGCAACATGCAGAGCCCAGCAGAAGAGGGTCAGTGCTAGACTTGCGAAAGAATTCATCCAGCCCAGCCGGGCGTGACTCAGCAGTTGAGCATTGACCTAGGATCCAGGAGACCGAGGTTTGATTCCCGGTCAGGGCACATGCCCAGGTTGCGGGCTGCAGCCGATCAATGACTCTCCCATCATTGATGTTTCTAACTCTCTCTCTCCCTCTCCCTTCCTGTCTCTGAAATCAATAAAGATATATTTAAAAAAAAAAAAAGGAAAAAAAAGAATTCATCCTTTAAATATTTGGGATGTTTGTAGGTCATTCATCCACTCAACTAACATTAGTTGAGGGTCTATTGTCTGCCAGACACTTTCTAAGTGCTGAGCAGCTATACAATGGATGATGAAAAATTGTACAATTTCTTCTGTTATGGGCTGAATGTGGCTCCCCCCAAAAATCATGCATTGAAATCTTAACCCCCAGTACCTCACAATGTGACTGCATTTGGAGGTAGGGTCTTTACAAAGATATTCAAGTTAAAATGAGGTCTGTGATGTGGGCTCTAATCCAGTATGACTAGCATCCTTATAAAAAAGGGGAAATTTGTACACAAACACCCATAGAGAGAAGATGCAGTGAGAACACAGAGAAAGCCATCTACAAGTCGAGGGGAGAGGCCTGGAACAAATCCTTCCCTCACAGCCCTGAGAAGGAACCAACCCTGACTACACCTTGATCTGGGACTTCTAGCCTCCAGAACTGTAAGACAATAAATTTTTGTTGCTTAAGTCATCCAGTCTGTTGTACTTACAGCAGCCCTAGAAAACAAATACATCTTCCATCAAGGCGATAAGAAACAAATAAGCAAACAAACAAAAAGTAGTAAAATAGTGGACAGATCAGATCAAGTACTAGGGAAAGACTGCTATGAGGAAACACAGCTTAAGCTCTAACCTGAAGGTTCAGAAGGAAGTGACCTGTGAAGAGGGAAAAACATCCAAGTAGAGGGGCAGCACATATGCATGTTCAGGGCAGAGAAAAATTGAGCTGGTTTGAAAATCCAAGAGTCAAATGATGCTGAACACATCCTATGAGAAGGCATTGGCAATAGACATCAAAATCCACTCAGATTCTTCTGTCACTTGTGTTTGAGAAGGTGTGCTGGAGCTTATTGAGTCCTTGGTCTCAATGTGGGCTCTGTCATTCATTAATGACTTGATTTCTTGATCAAGTCCCCACTTTATAAAAACTCTCTTTAATCACAGATAGATGAATCTGACAAATCTGGTGATGAGAATAGAAAAACCTCCTTTCAGAATTCATTCTTTTTTTTTTAATTTATCTTTATTGTTCAAAGTATTACAGATGTCCCTTTTTCCCTCATTGACCCTTCCTACCCTGCCCCCGTCCCCCAGGACTTCACCACACTATTGTCTGTGTCTTTGGGTTATGCATAAATGCATATAAATTCTTAGATAAATCTCTCCCCACCCACCCCACGGGGCATGCTTCATGATATTCATTCTCTACTTTTCAAACTCTTTTCCTCTTCCTAAAACTTCCTGGTGCCTCTCAAACTTCTAGGTGACTACCTGATCCTGGTTAAATACATTGAGTGTGGCCACCAAGTCAGCACTTGGCATAAGGAATGTAAACAGAAAGACTGTGACCCCATGGTCATGTATGGATGGAAGTTTGCATCTGGGAGCTTCTCTAAATAAATTTTATTCTCTTCATGCCCCCACAATCATCCATTAATCAAAGAAGCTCACTTATTCAATTATATCCTCCCCCTCTTTCTGTCACTGAGGACTTACCACCTTCTTTTGATGAGGTCTAATTCCCAGTCACCCCATTTAGCTGCTATCCAGCTGTTGGGCAGACAGACACTTAATTTGGCTCTACTAGTGTCCTCTGACTCAGAGCAAGATTTTATTCTTACCACCAAGTTCCAAAGATGGTTAATTGATTAGCAGCAAATTTCCACCATGTGGTTGCTTCAAAATTGATGTTATTGAAGGTTCCATTGCATATCAAACTGATCATTCAATAAATAAATTAAAATACATTGGCCCTTTAAAGCTATAGATTTTTTGAGCAAATTTCTGTACAAAGATGAGACTAAAATAGCTTCAAGACATTCATTCTAGTTAAACCAAAGCTCACTTTTAAAATAATCTAGTGAAAGTCATTTCTCTTTTCAAAGAGGCTGAACAGAAAGGAATTCTTGAAAAAGAAAAAAAGTGATCAAAGGATGTTATGAATATGAAATGCAATTTAAAATGTAATGCAGTAACTTGATTTTCTGCTAATACTTTTTTGAGAGCCCATCTAGAATATTAATAAATAAATAATGGTTGAGCACAGCTGATAGAACTCCCAGTTATAAACATAGATTAAAGTAAGGCTGATTTTGAATATACTATCCTGCCAGTTTGTAATAGGATACTAATATTATTACTAATTTCTTTTCATTTGCATGCTTATTAAGAGTCAAATAACCCCCAACCCCAGGTATGTGGTTATGTATACAGAGCTTCAGGGATCAGTACCCATAGAGGTGGTTTTAGGTCAATAATCTTTTTCTAACATTTCCCCTTTTTTGTCCACTCCTACAATCTTTATTGTACTGTATTATATGTTGAGTTGTATTGAGAAGTCAATAACTTTGAAATATTAGAGAATGTTACTTGATGCGCTCCCAACACCAACACATGAGAACATTCCAACCAACACAGTAGCTTTTTCTCAATAGGTATTTGATTTTACTTCTTCATACTTTTAATACAACTTTCCACTTCCTCCTTGAAATCATCTCCTCCCCCAGCTTCTGTAACACCACATTATGGCACCAATATTTTTACAACTACAAACATCTCTTTCATTACCTAACCTTGTGTATTCCCATCTCTGTGGCTCAATATGGAATTCATTATATATTTTTCCCACTGATTGACATATTATAAATCAATCAATGCCCCTCTCTCTTTTTTTTAATCCTCACCCAAAGATATTTTTCCATTGATTTTTAAAGAGAGCGGAAGGGGGGAAAGGAGGGTGAGAGAGAGAGAGAGAGAGAGAGAGAGAGAGAGAGAGAGAGAGAAACATCAATGTGAGAAAGACACTGACTGATTGCCTCCTGAGCGAGCCCTAACCTGGGCTGGGGATCGAACCTGCAACTGAGGTGCATGCCCTTGACCAGGAATCAAATCCATGACCCTTTGATTCGCTGGTCGGCACTCTAACCACTTAGTCAAAAAGGCTAGGGCTGCCCCTATCCTTTTTGAAAACTCCTGAGACCATCCCATATTCAAATACTGTGCCACTGACTGCACAGTATTTGTATTATTTTTGCCAATAACCAAATATGGCTCTTGTAATGTAGCCCTATATTTTACTTAATTCTTACACTCTTCTTATAGAGAAAAAAACACTACACTCTTCTGAGAAATGGAGAAGTGAAGTTAACAATTTGAAACAGGATCTGAGGGTCCTCCTTCTTGTCCTTCCTTGTATATATTGCCTGTGTCCTACTTCCAGTTACTGGCATCATCAACTCAGAGAAGAAAGAATTGTTAGAGCAGAATAAAGGAGGGAAGTGTACTCAGTTTTGCTTTTGCTTTTTAAAAACAGGCTTTTAAAACTGTGGCAGAGATGAATAGTTTCAGAACAAAGGATTTGAGTTCCAAAGATATAGTCTTTTTCAGTTTTAAAAAGGAGATTCAGGTCACAAAGTCTGCGCTAAACAAAAGGCATAGGGAAAAGATCATGATGACTGGGGCTGAGAAAAGGCAAAGAGAGTTAGAGCACCGGAGGGGCTTTTGCAGGGAGTGGGAGATGAGCATGGGAACCTGTGCTATCTTTCCAGCTGGAGGAAACTATTGCAAGCGTACTCCCCATGCCTTCCTCTGTGGAATAAGGACAGATGAGTGACAGTGGCTCTTGAGGGTTGGGGCTGTCCAAACAACAGAACCTAAGGGAGACATGGGAAGCCCACATGCAGTCAAGCAAGGCACAAAGAGCTGTCCCAGGTCTTCCCAAGTATAGGGGTAGCTGAGAGAACAATAGCGGGATTTTAGTATCCCAAATTCAGATAAGTGATCAAAAGAGAGCATTGACCAGAGACCAAATGGAAATATCTGGGCAGGTGTCAGGAAGCACAAATGCCAGTGATGTCCAGGGACCTGTGAAAGCAGATTCACACTGGCTTCTCTGCTGACACTTTTTCACCAAGGCTTGCTTCATGCTGAACCTGCTGGAACTTGGCTACCACCCTAGAGACAAGGGCAGAAGGAAAAGTTTTGAAATGACCATGAAAACCCTGAATTGACTAAATTTATGTGAAACTAACTATAATTAAGTTTCTTTAACCAAGCATGGTGGAAGCTAGAAATAACCAGTTAGAGAAAAGAGTTTTGGAAAATTAGAGTAAATCAATACAAGTTGCCTGTTTTGAATCCTTGAGCTTCATTTAAGCCTATGGAACTTTTCCCACACTATGCATCACCCCCCAAACTAAGACAGGATTTTTTTTTTTTTTTTTTTTTTTTTTTTTTTTACATTTTTGGCTTTCTTTCAAAGCATCTAGAAGACCTGGAGATTCCTGATAAATAATTGTTGACTTACTGAATAATCAATTAATTAATTTGAAATTAGTGACTATTTTAAGATTAAAACAAAAATGGCCTGAAGTTTTCAATTCACTCAAAGATTAAAAGGACTGCTTTGAAAAAACTACATGGTCTCCCTTCTTCTTACAACCCATTCATTATTCTGCTCAAAAAACCAGACTTCTTGTTTTAGGGAGGTGAGGAGATGTAATGTGTGCTTAGCAATATCTTCTACTTTTATGGAAGCCATGATAATAACCTTGGAGACATGAGGGGACTCAATTCCAAAGGGTTATCTGCGCAACTGTAAAGAAATATCTTTTCAGTTAATCATCACAGTCATGAAGCAGAATGTTTTGATGTGGATGAGTAGGAGAAAGAGATTATGTAGACTTCATTTGGGGAATAGAGGACAACAGTGTTCAAAGTGGTACCATAGAATAATTCTGTAGAAATTTGCGTGGATATCTGCTTATATAAACTACTTGAGTTATAAAAACAAGGTTTTAAAAACAACATTAAAAATGTCCTATTAAAAGTCCAATACAGCCCGGGTGGGCATGGCTCAGCAGTTGAGCATCAACCTATGATCCAGGAGATTTGGGTTCAATTCCCTGTCAGGGCACATGCCCGGGTTGCAGGCTCGATCCCCAGCAGGGAGCATGCAGGAGGCAGCTGATCAATGACTCTCTCACCACTGATGTTTCCATCTCTTTCTCTCCCTCTCCCTTCCTCTCTCTGAAATCAGTAAATATACATTTTTTTTAAAATTCAGTATATGATTGTAACAAATGTACCATCCTGGTACAGGATGCTGATAGTGGGAGAAACTGTTATGTGTGTGGGGACAAGGGTATATAGAAATACTCTATACCTCCTGCTCAATTTTGTTAAAACTGCTCTAAAAAATAAGGTCTATTTAAAACAAAACAAAACAGCATACTAAATCTGTAGAGACAGCAGATTGGTGGTTGCCAGAGGCTTAGGAGAGGCAGGAATGGGGAAAAGGTGCTTAATGGGTATGCGGGTTTTTTGGGGGGTGATGAAATGTCTTGGAAGTAAGTGGTGGATTCACAGCAATGTGAATGTACTAAGCGACACTGAATTGTTCAGTTTAAAAGAGTTTATTTTATGTTATGTAAATTTCACCTCAGTTTTTGAAAATTCCACAATACAATAGATGACTTTATTCAAAAATACATTGCATGGAATTACAGTCTCCCAACATGGTCCTCAAAAAAAAGACTTCTGTGGCCCTGGCTGGGTAGCTCAGTTGGTTGAAGTGTCATCCCTACACCAAAAGGTTACAGGTTTGATTCCTGGTCAGGGCACATACCTAGGTTGCAGGTTCAATCCCCAGTCAGGATGTGTACAGGAGGCAAAAGATCAATGTTTCTCACAGATCGATGTTTCTCTCACATCAATTTCTCTCTCTCTCTCTCTCTCTCTCTCTCTCTCTCTCTCTCTCTCTCTCTCTCTCTCTCCTTCTCTCTCTAAAAATCAATAAACATATCTTCAGGTGAGGATTTTTTAAAATTTGTGATTTGGACATTTTGGGGGGAAATAAGACTTTTGTGATCCAATTTGTTTTGAAGTAGTGCACACATGTCCTCTTCTTGGATACACCTACTCTGCCTTAGTGTTTTAAAGGCTTTGAGTGGTAAATCTCTTGATGTTTATTTGCTCAAGGGCACTCAGTCCCACTGTCTGTATCATATGATAACATCACATAGTATTTTGGGAGATACTAATATAGACTTTTCCGAGAAAAGAACACTCAAATGTTTTCACACAATGATCTTTCTTTGATATTTGTTGACAAATTATCCTTCAAGCAGAAATATCATCATTTCTGGTGAGGTCTTTTGGCAATGCTCAATTCAACAATAGGTGACCTTAATAAACCCACTTCTAAATGAATAAGATGTTAGAGTAATAATGACATAGAACCACTCTTGACTACCACTTGATTTATAAGCAGAAGTACCACTCTATGAAAACATTATCCAGGTCATGTAGAGATCAACTACCATAGAGTCTGAAATTTTATTCATTTGCCCCAAGTTGCACTTTATATATTCTTCAGAAATTATGACACACTATGTAGGCACATCTAAAATAGCTGACTTTTTAATAGCAGATATAAAAATGTCCAATACAATGGCAATTTAATAAAATGAAATGGACCGAGATTATTTCTTCATTGCAAGTAAATGAGTCCTCATGAATTTTCACTCTAAGGTCATTTCTTAGATTCCAAACCTGTTGATTTAATAATAATCACCACCAATTAGAATAGTCACAGAATGGAGTTGATTATTTTGTGACTTAAATTAGTTCTTCTTAATCACAGGTGGGATACAATTGGTGTGGTGCAATGGAGGGTGCATTCCCTTCTCCCAGAGAGATGTATAAAAATCTCCTAGAGAGATATTTATTTGAAAGTGAATGACCAACATTATAATTACAGATTTTATTTTATTTATTTATTTATTTTAAAAAATATATCTTTATTGATTTCAGAGAGAGGAAAGGAGAGGGAGAGAGAGAGATAGAAACGCCAATGATGAGAGAGTCATTGAACGGCCGCCTCCTGCATGCCTCCAACTGGGGATCGAGCCTGCAACCCGGACATGTGCCTAGACTGGGAATCGAACGCCGATCGCCTGCATCCTAGGTTCAGATTTGATTTTAGTAACAATAATTAATCCATTTTGAAGAAGTAATCACAATTAAGAGGGTGTGGGAATTTCAATTCCTCAAATAGAGACATGTTAGGAAAGGTGGAGAAACATAAAGAAGCAGGTTGTCTAAAGCCAGACTAAGTACAAACAGGCCATCTATTTCTTCAGCACCCACAGCACACATTCAGCTTCCTGAGTGCCACTGCCCCAAATGTCCCATTGGTCTGGGCTTCTCTGATCTGAGTGAGTGAGAGGGTTGTGAAAGTTCCAGGCAGCAGCATCCCAGGAGCCCATGCTCTGATTCAGGTTTTCCCTGTATGAGAATCTGGCTCTGTACTCCCAGAATTCCTGGCTTTGGCATCTGGGACCACCTTTCTTTTTCTGATTTTCCTCAAAATCACAGCACTAGGACCAAATAGATTACTATTCCCTAGATAAACTGGGCTATAGTAACATCTCTAGTGTGTCTGCCTGCCTCAAAATGCCATCATGTTCATGTGTGTGCATACACACACACACACACACACACACACACACACACACACACACACACACAGGTCCTGTTGCCCATCCTGGCCACTGCTGATTGAACCAGGACTGCATAATTCACCCACTTGCATCACTTTCTTTCTCCAAGGAATTTGGAATTGTAGCTCAGAGATACTTATCAGTGTACTGGGAGCTAAGATTACAAAGGAAAGATTGGGCTGGGAATATCCTGTCTGACCATGAATGCCTGAAGAAGCAGAGAAAGTCATTCAGGAGAGAAAGAGAGAATAAAGCAGATTTAAGAGAGCATGTGACCGTGGAGGGACAGAGAAACCTTGCTGTGCTCCTGATGGCTTTTCATGTCTTACTTTAAGGCCCTCCTGTATTCTGCTTTCATTTCCTGGTTTCTGAGACACCTCTCTGTTTTTATAATAAGTCCTCCACAAACATTTTTGGTTTTGACCTAAGATAGATAATGTAATTGTCTATTACTTGAAATAAAAAAATTCTGTCATTAAAAATTAAAGTTTTAAATTATTAGTCTGAGGTTTACCATTTATCTTTATATTGTGCAATACCAGTTTTAATGCACATATAGGTATTTAACTCATATGTGAACTCACCAGTATCACTCAATTCATATTTTGCAGCTTGTTACATGGATATATATTTTATTCTTACCAGAACAGGAGAAATGATGCATAAAATTAACAGGTAATATAACATTACATGTAACATCATATTTCTAGGTCCAAGGATTAGCACATGGCTATCTTTTGGAAGCCATTACTATGTTTAACACTGTCTGAGTACTTTGGCTGCTTCTCATGACTAACTTCAACTTCCTGATAACATAGTGAACTCAGGATAGTCAGACTTCCTACAAGGTGATCAGTTGGCTCTTAGAGTAGGCTTTCCAAGCAGAGGATGCTCAGTGTGCAAAGGTTTATTAAGCCTCTGCCTGTGAAAGGGACTACACAGGGCAAGAGTACAGGGAGGTGTGGTTTATTCAGGGCCACTATTGCAACAGTTATCACAATCATAATTAGAATGTTTTCTCCAATAAGCTTTGTACATTCTTTTCAAATGTCCAAAATTATGAAAGAGCATTGTAAGTAGTACAAAATATTTGCTGATTTAAGAAATAATTGTCCTTTGAAAGAAATTTTTTCAAGTACTAGAAATATTTTATTGGATTACTTTATATAAATTTTTTACAAAGTTATGCTCTTAACTTTCTGGACTCTTTGGGCCTTAGATATAACACCAAAGAAGATTGAGGGCTAGCAGCAATATTACAAGAAGAAACATGAGGGAGTCAGGTGAGTGAGTCTGAATTCATGCCTCCATTTGGAATACAAAGAGAAAATACTGATTTGGGTTAGAAAGAGAAAATTCAAGAAATGATATTTCCTTTGAAATTCAAATGAGAATATACATATTCTGACACCACTGACTTGTGCATATAACAAATTCCTTGAGTACCTTCTATTTCCTAGGTAACTGGGAAATAGTACCTTTTTATTGTAAGGAAGAGCCTTCTCTTCTCCTGTATTTATTTATACATTACATTACTATGGTATGAAATACTAGAAAATATATATATATTGGTCTTTGCTTCTGAGCTCTTGACTAGCCACTGAGGGCTTCAGTAAGAAAGCTTCTTGATAATCCACAGAGAGTGTTAACTATGTTATCACAGGCACTTGCACAAAGCTAAAAAAGCTAGAAAAAGCAATTAATCCAGGATGCTATTTCATAAAGAACAATTATAGGTCACACAGGTGCTTTGTTTATGTGTAAAGCAAGATGGGGTGTGCCACTGTGGTCAGCTGGGATGAGAAATCTCTGACTGGTGATAGTCATCCATCGATGATTCTTGTGTAACTCAATTATCATCATGATGATGCTAAATGGTGATTTTTCTATTTTTGTCATTTATTCTAATTTTATCGGTGACCTTTTTATTGTAAGGAAGAGCCTTCTCTTCTCTTGTATTTATTTATACATTACATTACTATGGTATGAAATACTAGAAAATATATATATATTGGTCTTTGCTTCTGGTTCCTGGCACAGAGCTCCTAAAACCCTTGTAATTTCCTAAGTGATAAGAGCACCAGAAGTCTCTTTTGTTCTAATATATATTTTTTTTACCATGGTTTCTGGCACAGCTTCCAAATCTGTTGGAATTTCCCGGGTGATAGAAGTGTCTTTTGTTCTAGTGAGGCCCTTGGTGGGCACCTGAATAGTTTTAGGATACGGGGTGGTCACAAGAAAGACCAAGCCATGATTAGAGGCTTAGAAATTTTAGCCTCACCCTTTATCTTCCAGGAAGATGAGAAGGGGTGAAGATTCAGTTAATGATCAATCATGCCTATGTGATGAAACCTCCATAAAAATCCCAAAAGTGCAGAGTTTGAAGAGTTTCTAGATTGGTGAACACATTCATGTGCTGGGAGGGTGACATACCACAACTCCAAAGGGACAGAATTTACTGTAGTAAATTATTGAACCTGAGGAGGGGGTCATGGGAACCTCTAATTTACAACTAAGTTGCACAGAAACTGTGGGTAACCTGGGGACGTACTACTTGCAATTGGCATCTGAGATGGGAAGGATGGTCTTGTGGAACTGAGTCTTTAACCTGTGGGGTTTGTACTAACTCTGATTAGGGTCAGAATTGCATTTTAGGACACCCAGCTGGTGTTAGAGAATATATCAATGTGAGGAAAATCCCACACAACTGGTGTCAGAAATATTCAATGTGAGAATAAGGAAAAATAAGGAGTTTTTCCTAGACACATGGACACATAGATTCTTATTTTATCCAGTGTGTTATAATATGTTATTGCCATTGTTTATCCTAAATTGAAACTGTCTCAGATTAGCCAGTGGTAGCCCTTTGAAGGTGGCTTTTGTGTCCTCTTGACATGTCTCCATAGTTCTTTGAGCTTGTGGCTTTCCATCATAATGAGATGTTCCAGGCTCATCTTACACTTTCTCTGCCCCAACCCTGGAATCACTCATTTTCCTAAGGAGTCCAGATTTCTTTTCTGCAGATAGAAGCCAAATATAAGTGCAGAGTGTGCTCAGTTGCTACTAGGATGTCATTGCTTCTAAGTCTTCTCACAGGACAGAGGTAAAAAATAGATACAAGCATATATATATGCACATACATATATGCACATATAACAGAATTTTTGGAGGGTGGACAATGCACAGAAGAAAAAAGAAGAAAAAAAAAAGACTGAGGTAGGCAGAAAAATGGTCTCCAAAAGATGCCCATGTCCTAATCCCCAGAAACTGTAAATATCTTGGGTCACATGGAAAAGAAGAATTAAAGTTACAAATGGAATTAAGTTGCTAATCAGCTGATCTTAAGATGGGGAGAAGGGCCTGTATTATCCAGGTGAGCCCAATGTAATCACAAGGGTCCTTTAAAGCAGAAAGGGGGGCAGAAAAGAGAAGCAGCATGAGAAGTATTTAGCTTGACATTGCTAGCTTTGAAGAGTAAGGAAAGGTCCCACGAGCCAAAAAAGCAGGTGGCCTCTAGATGCTGGAAAGGCAAGGAAATGGGTTCTCCTCTAGAGCCCCCAGATAAGAACACATCTCTTCCAGCATCTTGATTTTACCCCAGTGAAATCCATGTCAGGCTTCTAAACCACATAACTGTAAGGTAATAAATGTTTGCTGCTTTAAGCCACTATTTGTGGTAATTTGTTACAACAGCTATAGAACACTAACAGTGACAGAAGCTCTGTTGTCAAAGCAAAGCCTATAAAAACTCAAGTTATCTCTGGGGAAAGCATAGAAAATCACAATTACTTTGACTTGAAAAAACCTCAACCAATGTCTCTGGTGAATTATTTAGTATTGTTTAGGGCATGGAAGTTGAGACACACTAATAGATGCAACAAAAGAAAATATTATCTCTCATATAAAATCTAAGCACATAGGGAACTCTCTCTGAGAAGCCATCAGTGGTCCAGGCTCTTTCTGTATTGTTGCCTCCCCATTCCAAGGGTATTATCCTCATTGCAGGGTTCAAGACATCTCACCACCATATCCTCATTCCAGCCAGTGGACAGGAAAAAAAGTGGAAGGTATAACTCTTCCCTTTGAAAGTGTCCACGCATCACTCCAATTCACATGCCATTGGCTAGAACTGAGACACATGGCTACCCCTCTATGCAAGTGAAACTGGATAGAACTGTGTCAGCATAAAATATCTATTAGAATAGAAAAAGAGGAAAGCAAATATGGGAGACAGCTAGCCATTGCTTCCATACTATAACTGGTACTCTTCAGTTATGCTAATTCATGTATTTTACACTGGTAAAAGTATTTTTTTCTGTCTTGTGTAACTCTTTAGAAAGAGTTATTAAGGTCAGGGATGTTTTTATTCCATATGTTGATTCTTAACCAAAGTAAGAGAAAGGAGTGAATTAAGAGCACCTAAGAATCATTGCATCTGCTGGTTTCCATATTTCAGTTTAGTTATCCTTTGGTCATTTGAGGTCACTGCTCATTAAGGTCCTTGAATCTCTAGGTTTTGCTCCCTATCCCCAGCTCCTCCTGAGTCTTTGCTTCTAGCTTTCCAGCCACATACCTACCTTCTCCTGTGTATCTTCAACTCAATATATCTTCCTCAGTTCTCATGCTGGCAATAGCCTGCCTGAAACATACCCAAAACAAACACTGGCATTACTTTTCTATTTGCTGTTATAACAAATCACTGCAAACTTAGTGGCTAAAAACAATACAAATTTATTATCTTACAGTCCTGTAGATTAGAAGTCAAATACAGGTCTCACTTGGCTAAAATCAAGGTGTGACCAGTCTAGCATTTATTCCAGAGGTTCTGAAAAATTATAAATTCTCTTGCCTTTTTCAGCTTCTAGAGAGTGCCTGCATTCTTTGGTTTATGGACCTTTTTTCTTTCTTCAAAGCCAGGTGGAATCTTCACATTGCATTACTCTGACCTCTTCCATAGTCACATCTCCTTCTCACTCTCTCCTCCTGCCTTCCTTTTCCTCTTTTAAAGGCCCTTGTAATTACATTGGCTTGGCCAGATAATCCAAAATAATCTCCCTATTTTAAGATCAGCTGATTAGGTACCTTAATTCCATCTGCTACTTTAATTTCTCTTTGCTATGTAACCTAACATATTCATAGGTTTTACAAATTAGAACATCTTTGGGAGAAACATTCTTCTGCCTACCACAACCTCCATATTTATTTCCCTTCCACTGTGGCAAAAAACACACAAATAAATCTCCTTTTCCTCTCCCTCTGTGCTTCCCAGTCTCCTACTCATAAATCAGGTAATTATCCAGCTCAAGAATGAATACTTGAGAAACAAGTTTCCTACTAATTATCACCTTACTTTGTACATAATTACTAGTTTATCCTAACTTAGTTTATAAATGAATGAGTCACCCTTCAATGCCCTAAAAAATAGCAAAGTGAGGAGGCAGTCCTAACCAACACTTTTAAGCTGCCTTGTACTCGATTGCAAATTTTAACAGTGTGACTTTGGGGTTTTGACACTCTGTACAAAGTTAGTAGCAGCTCTTAAGAAATTAAACTCAACCTTGCTCACATTGATTTGTCAAACCTGTGAAATAGAAGCATTAATGTCATTTGTGATTTAGAAGTTATGCCTGAGGCTTCAAAGCTGTTCCTGAATGGAGGAACCAATGAGAAGAGTGAGGACAGAATGAGAATGCCCTTGAAAGGTGTCAACTGATTGTCACTGGTGCTAATGCAACACCAACAAAAATCCCCAGTTTGGGGAGCAGTGAAGAAGGAAACTTAATCCAGTGCAAAACAACTCAATTGTGATACAGCAAGACTGTGAAAACAGCAGTGCTGTAGAACAGCCTTGGGATCAGGTGGCCCTGGGGCCAGGACCCTCTCTGGCTAGACAGTTCTGCTCTGCTCCGTGCCAGTCTGCTTCATTCTGCTCTAGCAAGACAGAGACATCTGTGTCTCAGCTCAGCCAGTGAGATGCAGTCTTCATTCTTTGTTGGAAAGGGAAAGTGTGCTCTTGAGCCAGAGAGGAGCTGGCTTAAATGGACAAAGGTATTCTGTTCAAATCACTTCAATAGAATTAGCTAAACTTCAAAAGCATCCTCAAGACCTGGAGCAGAGGGATTTGGTAGCAAGAACATGGGAAGAGGAGTAGAAGGGCTGGATTTCCATCCAGTTTTTGTCACTACCTTATAGGCACAGACCATGACACGCTGAAGTTGTGTTGTTGTTTTTTCTTAATTTTATTTTTGTTTAAAATATTACAGATGTCCCATTTTCTCTCCAGTTACCCATTCTACCCCATGCCATCCCCCTCCCCAATTGCTCTCCTTACCACTGTCTGTGTCCTTGGGTTGTGCATATATACCTATAAATTCTTTGGTTACTCTCCCCCTCCACCCACCCGCCCTCCTCCATCCCTCTGACATTCGTCAGTCTGATCTATGCTTCCTTGTCATTGAATCTATTCTGTTCATCAGTTTATTTAAAGTTCTTTAGATTCCACATATAAGCGAGATCATGTGATGTTTGTCTTTCTCTGCCTGCCTTATTTCACTTAGCATAATTTTCTCTAGGTCCGTCCATACTGTCCCAAAGGGTACGAGATCCTTCTTCTTTACAACTATGTAGTATTCCATGGATATATGTCCCACAGCTTTTTTATGCACTCATCTACTGATGGGCACTTGGGCTGTTTCCAGATCTTAGCAATTGTAAACTGCACTGCTATGAACATAGGGGTGCATACATTCTTTCTGATTAGTGTTTCAGGATTCTTAGGATATATTCCTAGAAGTGGGTTCACTGGGTCAAAAGGCAGCTCCATGGTGTAAATGTCCCACAGCTTTTTTATCCACTCATCTACTGATGGGCACTTGGGCTGTTTCCAGATCTTAGCTATTGTAAACTGTGCTGCTATGAACATCGGGGTACATATATCCTTTCTGATGAATGTTTCAGGATTCTTAGGATACAATTTTTTGAGGAACCTCCACGCTGTTTTCCATAGTGGTTGCACCACTCTGCATTCCCACCAACACTGTACTAGGGTTCCCCTTTCTCCACATTCTCACCAGCAGGAGTTGTTTGTTGATTTGTTGATGGTAGCCATTCTTACAAGTGTGAAGCGATACCTCATTGTGGTTTTAATTCACATCTCTCTGATGATTAGCGACGTTGAGCATTTTCTCATGTGTCTCTTGGCCATCTGTATGTCTCTTTGGAGAAGTGTCTATTCAGGTCCTTTGCCCATTTCTTAATTGGGTTGTTTGTCTTCCTCTTGATGAGTACTATGAGTTCTTTGTACACTTTGGAAATTAGCCTCTTATCAGATACATCTTTGGCAAATATGTTTTCCCAGACCATGGGGTTCCTTTGTATTTTGAGGCTGTTTTCTTTTGCTGTTCAAAAGCTTTTTAGTTTGATGTAGTCCCTTATGTTTATTTTTTCTTTTGTTTCTCTTGCCCTAGGAGATGTATCAGTAAAAAGTCCACTACGTGGGATGTCTGTGACTTTACTGCCTGTGTTTTCTTCCAGGAATTTTATGGTTTCGTCACTTACATTTAAGTCTTTTATCCATTTTGAGTTTATTTTTGTGTATGGTGAAAGTTGGTGGTCTAGTTTCATTTTTTGCATGTATCTGTCCAATTTTCCCAGCACCACTTATTGAAAAGAGTGTCTTTACTCCATTGGATGCTCTTGCCTCCTTTGTCAAATATTAACTGACCATAATGACATGGGTCTATTTCTGGGGTCTCTGTTCTGTTCCATTGATCTATATGCCTGTTGTTGTACCAACACCATGCTGTTTTGATTACAATGGATTTGTGGTACAGTTTGAAGTCCAGTAATGTGATCCCTCCCTCTCTGTTCTTTTTTCTCCAGATGGCTGCACCTATTCGGGGTCTTTTTTGGTTCCATATAAATTTTTGAAATGTTTCTTCTAGATCTGTGAAATATGCTGTTGATATTTTAATAGGAATTGCAGTGAATCTATAAATTGCTTTGGGTTGTATGGACATTTTAATGATATTAATTCTTCCAATCCATGAGCATGGTATATTCTTCCACTTCTTTAAATCTTCCTCTATTTCTTTTTGCAGTGTCATGTAGTTTTCCGAGTACAGGCCTTTTTCATCCTTGGTTAAGTTTATTCCTAGGTATCTTATTTTTTTAGTTGCAATGGTAAATGATATTGTTTTTTTAGTTTCTCTCTCTGAAAGTTCATTGTTGGTGTATAAGAATGCCATTGATTTCCAGATGTTGATTTGTATCCAGCTACCTTGACGAATTCATTTATCAAATCTAGCAGTACTTTGATGGAGTCTTTAGGGTTTTCTATGTACAATATCATGTCATCTGCAAATAATGACAGTTTTACTTTCTCCTTTCCAATTTGGATACATTTTAATGTTTTCTTTCTGTCTGATGGCTGTGGCAAGGACTTCCAGTACTATGTTGAATAAGAGTGGTGAAAGTGGACATCCTTGTCTTGTTCCTGTTTTTAATGGAAACCGTTTTAGTTTTTGAACATTGAGTCTGATGTTGGCTGTAGGTTTGTCATATATGGCCTTTATTTTGGTGAGGTATGATCCCTCTATTCCCACTTTGCTGAGAGTTTTTATCAGAAATGGGTGCTGGATTTTGTCAAATGCTTATTCTGCATCTATTGATATGATCATATGATTTTTGTACTTCATTTTGTTTATGTGGTGTATTACATTTGTTGATTTACAGATATTGTACCAGCCTTGCATCCCTGGAATAAATCCCACTTGGTCGTGGTGTGTGATCTTTTTAATGTATTGCTGGATCCAGTTTGCTAGTATTTTAATGAGGATTTTAGCATCTATGTTCATCAGGGATATAGGCATGTAATTTTCTTTCTTTGTAGTGTCTTTATCTGTTTTTGGCATTAGGATGATGCTGGCCTTATAAAAAGAGTTTGGGAGTTTTCCCTCCTCTTAAATTTTTTGGAATAGTTTCAATAGAATAGGTGTTAATTCTTCTTTGAATGTTTGGTAAAACTCACCTATAAATGTGTCTGGTCCAGGACTACTGTTTGCTGGGAGTTTCTTTATTACTGCTTCAATTTCATTAGTTTGTATCGGCCTATTCAGGTTTTCTGCCTCTTCTTGATTCAGCTTTGGAAGGTTGTATGCTTCTAAGAATTTGTCCATTTCACTTATGTTGTCCAATTTGTTGGTGTATAGTTGCTCATAGCATTTTCTTATGATCCTTTGTATTTTTCATGGGTCAGTTGTTATACCACCTCTTTCATTTCTGATTTTATTTATTTGGGTCCTCTCTCTCTGTTTCTTAGTGAGTCTGGCTAAAGGTGCATCAATCTTATTTATCTTTTCAAAGAACTAGCTCTCGGTTTCTTTGATTTTTTGTATTGTTTTTTTAGTCTCTATGTCATTAATTTCTGCTCTGATTTTTTTATTTCCTTCTTTCTACTTCCTTGGGCTTTTCTTGCTGTTCTCATTATAGCTCTTTTAGTTGTTGTCTTAGATGGTTCTTTAGATCTTTTTCTTGTTTCTTGAGATACACCCATAATGCTATGAATTTTCCTCTCAGGACTGCTTTTGCTGTGCCCTATAGATTTTCGGTTGTTGTGTGTTCATTTTTGTTACTTTTCATGAAGTGTTTGATTTCTTCCTTGATCTCATTGGTAACCTATTCATTGTTTAATAGCATGCTATTTAGCCTCCATGTGTTTGAATATTTCTAAGTTATTTTATAGTGGTTGATTTCTAGTTTCATGGCCTTGTGATCTGAGAAGTGCTTGATGTGATTTCAATCTTCTTGTATTTGCAGAGACTTCCCTTATGCCCTAACATGGGTTCTATTTTTGAGAATGTTCCATGTGCACTTGAGAAGAATGTGTATCCTGCTGCTTCAAGATGAAATGTTCTATAAATGTCAATTAAATCCATTAGGTCTAGTGAGTCATTTAAGCTCTGTGTTTCCCTGCTGATTTTCTGTCTTGATGATCTGTCCACTGCTGACAGTGGGCTGTTAAAATCTCCCACTATGATTGTGTCACTGTCAATCCCCCCCTTAAAGTCCCCCAAGAAATTTTTTATATATTTAAGTACTCCTATATTGGGTGCATAAATGTTTATAAGGGTTATTTCCTCCTGTTGGATTGATCCTCTTAGTATTATGTAGTGACCATCTTTGTAACTTGTTATGCTCTTTATTTTGAAGTCTATTTTGTCAGAAATAAGTATTGCTATTCCAGCTTTCTTTTCATTTCCATTTGCATGGTATATTTTATTCCATCCCTTCACTTTTAGCCTGTGTGAGTCTTTTGCTCTCAGGTGGGTTTCCTGTGAACAACATATATTTGGGTCCTGTTTTTTTATCCATTCAGCTGCTCTATGTCTCTTGATTGGACCACTTATTCCATTTACATTTAAGGTTACTGCTGATATAAACTTATTTACTGCCATTTTTCCTCTTTATGCTGGTATACCTTTCTCTCTCTATTCCTTCTTTTTCTTAGAGCAGTCCTTTTAGCATTTCTTGCAATGTTGGTTTAATGGTACTGAACTCCTTTAGCTTTTTTTGTCTGGGAGGCTCTTTAATTCACCTTCAATTTTAAATGATAGCTTGCTGGATACAGCAATCTTGATTGCATGTTCTTGCTTTTTATTACTTTGAGAACTTCATGCCACTCCCTTCTGTCCTGAAGAGTTCCTGTTGAGAAATCAGCTGTCAGCCTTATGGGGGTTCTCTTGTAGGTCACTGCTTGACTCTCTCTTACAGCCCTCGAGAGGAGAGAGAAAGATAAAGCCTGGGCAGGGAGTGAGTCTGATAAGAGAGTTGGTGGAAACTATAGAGGAAAGTAGTAAATTTGGTTATAATGATAAACTCCCAGTCATTAAGCAAGGATATCAAGGAAGTCTTGATAGTAGAAGCAAGGATAAAACAAAACAAAACAAATAAACAAAACAAAACAGAGAAACAAAACTAAAAACAAGCTAAGTAAAACAAAATTCTTTTATAAAAAAGGAAAAAAAATTAATTATTGTAAAATTTAAAAAGAAAAAAAACACAAATATTTTTTTTCCTTTCCCTTCTTCTTAAGGGAAAAAGAGGAAAAAACAAACAAACACACACAAAAAAATTTTAAAAACCCCAAACAAAAACAAAACAAAACCAACCAACCAACCAAACAAACAAACAAAAAACAGAGAAAAAAGAAGAGGGGAAAAGAAAAAAAAAAAGACAATCAGGTGAGTCTCTTCTGGGCATATTATGTTGTCTGTGGCTCACTGTTTTGTATGCTGATTTCTGTTCTCCTGGGAGGTACTTGTGTATCAGCCAATGTGAGGAGCTGTCTGGGTTTGGCTCTGGTCTCCTTAGGCAGATGGCTGATATGAGACTCTCCATGGACCACCTCCTCTTGTCATCTATTTTGCAACTTTGTAGTTGCCTGGTCTTGCTCCAGAGTCTTCTGTAGAGTCTTTAGGGTACAGGATGGCTAGTGTAGTTCAGGGCATCGATCTTTTTGCTTAGAGGCTTTGCTGTCAGGCACTCACTCTGCGGGAGTTAGTCTCTGCTCCACAGCCAGCTCCTCAGTCCCTACCCTGTCCTCTGATTCTAGTTCCCCATGCACTGGCCTGCTGCAGGTTCAGATTGATTTCAGCCTGTTGCCTTTTCTGTATGGGCCATTTCAGCAGCCTGGGCTCAGTGGCTTTGATTGAAAAACATTCTGGTGAGTCCTTTGCCTGCTCAGCCCCCAGCAGGAGTTTTCAGTGTTTCCTCCAGTTCCCAAACAACAGTTCCTGAGTTTCTTATTCTTGTAATGTTCTCCTGTCAGCTGCTCTCCCTTCCCCTTCAGGACTGTGCCCTGTGGGGGTGTCTGGTGCCTCAGTGAGCTGAACCAGCCCCTTTCCTGTTGGGGGGTAGCCCTCCTAGGCTGCAGGAGAGGCAAGCACACTCCACCCCTCTCTTCCCAGCTCTAGTTGGCTGTTTCCACCAGGCCCGCCCCTCAGTCTACTGTGCAGACCCCAATCCCAGCTTCCACAGGTCTGTCCGCCCAACACATGCCGGGAAGGTGGGAGCCAGTTCTACAATCAGACTCAACAAGTCACAAAGCAACACACAGGCAGAGAGTCTGCCCTGCAGGGTCCTGCCTCCCGCGCACCAAGGTGCCCAGCCGGAGGGGACTCAAAGTCAGCTGCACGCAGCTCCACTCCTGGTTTCAGCAAAGCTGGGGTGGCTTCACACGCCACCACAGGGCCCCTCAGTGCTGGTCACAGATCCCAGCCTCTCTGCACCAGGAGCTCAGGGCGGGAGGGCTCCTCCCCTCTTCCCTGTGCCATGCAGATTCAGTGCTTTCTGGGGCTCAACACAGTGCCTTACAGGGGGGCAGAGGGTCCCTGTGTGTGGCTGCTCAGTACAGTCTTCTGGTCCCTTACTACTCTGGTGCCACACACTTTGAGACAGCCTTTCGTATGGTCAGTGCCCTGAGAGTTAGATGCGGGTAACGTCTGCCATTAGAAGCTTTGTTTCTTTAGGAAGGCACCTCCTGCCATTAGAGGCTTTGTTTCCTAGGAAGGCGCAGTCCCCTCCTCATGGACTCACCACTTCCCTGGGTCCCTCTGACCTCTCATCTGCTCCGGGTGTGAAATCGCCACTTTTGGATGCCAGTCTGCACTCCCAAGGGGAAGGAACTTTGCAGGCTTCAAGCCTCTGTGCTTGGAGCCCAGCACAGGTTTCAGGGGGGACTCCCTCTTTCTTCACCCCCCTTTGTTACTGGACTCTATGATGTTTCTTCAGTGCTCCCTACTCGCACTCCGTCCACTGAGGTATGTTTCTCTGGTTTTTCCAAGCTGGCTACATAGTGTTTTAGGAGTAAATAGAGTCTGTGGCTGGGAGCAAGGGCACTCTGCTGCTTCTCACAGTGTCACCATCTTCCCCTTCACACATTGAAGTTTTATGGTCCTCAAGACAAGGAGGAAGATACTTGACATCAACCGCTTGCATGCTAATCAAGGCCAGGAAAGCAATTCTTGCTCTCTTAGAGTTGGTAGATCTGAGAGAATAATTTCTTGTTTGTAACTCTGTAATAGTATGCATCTTTGGAACTGAGTTACAAAATGAGTTGGTCTGGATAACCTCCAAGGACTGCTAGGCTGTGCCCATCTTTAGTTCAGTGACAGAGTCTTACTCAACTGACAGCTACTACTCTGCCCTTGGATGGCCTCAACCTCTGCTGGGCTCCAGGACCAAGTACTTTCTGTGGCCTGGCTTGTGGCTTTACACTGCACTTTCCTCTTTCTTCCTGAAAGATGAATCAGACTATAATGACTCTTTCCACTCTCTGAGGGAACTAAGTAGATGTGAGTCTTCATGCGGGTGTAAATTTTTCTAAAAACTAGATAGTAGCATTTATGATGAATCAATTTTATCAGGCAAATATAATCCATGCTTTGCTATCTTAGTTGGAAAATGACAAGCCAGTATACTGTCTATTTAAATTTTACTCTGTATGTTTTAATAATGTAACATGGTGCCTTAGTCAGTTTTGACTGCTGTAACAAAATACCATAAGCTGGGTAGCTTATAAACAACAAACATTTATTTCCCACAGTTCTAGAAACTGGGGAGTCCAAGATCAAGGTTCCATTAGATTTAGTGTCTGTTGGGGGTCTGCATCCTCATAGAAAACACCTTCCATCTGTGTCCTCACATGGCATAGGTGTGAAAGAGAGCTGTCTGGGGTCTCTTTTATAAAGGCACTAATCCCATTCATGAGAGCTCCACCCTCATGACCTCCTAAAGGCCCCACCTCAAAATACCACTACAATGAGGATAAGGCTTCAACACCTGAATTTTGGGGGAATACAAATACTCATTCTACAGCATATGAGGTTTATGAATAATGAATCTTCAAATGAGAATCAGGGATAAAAATCTGACTTACATTTTGCATGTGTGAGTGTCTCTGTGTGTGTGTGTACATCTTTCTGATAAGAGGGTATGCAACTCAACAAATTTTCAACAGAATCTATGAGCCAAAAAGGATAAGACTAACAGTGTTAAAGGATATTCTATTGCCAGAGAGTCAGCGTCAATTATTGCCACCATCTTACGAAGGCAGCTCAGAGAGCCAACAGAACTACAGAAGTAATATCATTAATAATTTAAAGAATTTTAAATCAAGCATCATGTAGTAAAAGTCTTCTTGGTCAACCACTCATTAAAAGACCATCTACATTGGCCAGTGCCTTTTATTTCATCTATAAGATACAATAAACTTTCAATTTTGCAGACCTCTATTTAATGGACTTCAGATTTAACAGACAAAATTTCTGGTCCATATGTTATATGTGAAAATTAACATCCCGTTAATTTTAAAATGCTTTGAACCAAGATTTGTTTATAATTAAATTAACAGGTTATTTTTAGTTATTAATTCACTGTTGTTTTAAACAAATTTTAGCAAATAAGCCATATGTTAAAAAAAAAACTAGTAATTTCACTGACATAAATATCACATACCTACAACTATAATCCACATATTTAAATACAAGAGTCACTGCTCCTAAACAATGTTCAGCAAATGATTACCATATGATCACACCACTTCCAGCTCAGTAATTGAGTCTGTTGTTGCATGGTGTGACTTTCTGCAGCAGTTTTAACCCATGCTAGAGATATTCCAATGTGCACTAAGCCATGCCCCAGCCCTATGCATTTGTTTACTCCAGGTGACTGGTGAATGCATGCCTTTACTAGACCTATTCAGTATAAATTTTAAGTTACAATAATACATATAGAAAACTTTTCTGGGAAATTAAAATTTTCATACATACTTAATTTTAATTACATAAATGTGTCTACATAAGTAAAAACAGGTAAACTAATTTGTCAATTTTTTATATTTTTAAATTGATTTTTAGGGAGAAGAAAAGGGCGAGGTACAAATAGAAACATCAGTGAGAGAGACATTGATTGTCTGCCTCATGCATGCCCCCTACTGAGGATCGAACCTGCAACCCTGGGCATGTGTCATGACCAAGAATCTAACCCTGGACCTTTTGGTTTATGGATCGAAGCTCAACCATTGAGCCATGCCAGCTGGGCTAATTTGTCTATTTTTTAACATATGCATTTAGAAAACCTACTTTATTATATAATGGACTTTCAGCTTTAAGGGACACCCCGTCTCCTGAATTAGTTTGTTATAGTGAGATTTTACTGTACACTCATTGCTGCCTCCAGCCTACCACTCTCTCACACTTTTGATCCCATGTATAGAGTTGATTCATACCAAGATTCAGTGACAGTTCTTGCCCATTCTGTTCATGCCAGAATATTATATTCCTGTGATTTGACTAAATATATAAAAAATTGATTAAATATAAGCATGAAAAGAAAGTTACAAAGTTGAATTCTTTGCAAATTCTAAATTAAAACAAGTTGAATTTTTACAACTATAGAATTTTGAGAAAAATATGAGTGCAGGGTTCTGAACTCTGATTTTGTGACAAGTATCTTTTTGTTTCTGCTTTACTTTAAAGAAATAACTGGATATTACAGAAGAGTGTGGTTTGTGCAAGCAAAATTATACTCAAGGGAGATCCTTGGTCCTTCATCCAAGGATTGAGGAATTATTGTAAATTTACATGTTTTTGGGTTAAAATAAAAAGATTAAGAAATGTATGAATCATTTTTATGATTCCCAGATTGAACCAACTTTTTCTAGTAGCCAAACAACCATCAATCCCCACTGAATTAATTTAGAGCAATTCCAGATAGGAGAAAAAAATGGGTTCCAGGACCCATGATTTTCAAGAATATTAATATTAATGTATTTTCACTGACCCAGGAAAAGAAAGTGAGTGGAAATTTTCAAGTCTACAGATGCTTCCATATTAAGATCAATATGTTCCTTACAAGATTAAGGCATTCTACACCCATTTGAATCCTCTAGGAAGCAGATTCTAAGGTAAGATTAGATGTACAAGAGATTTATTGAGGGAAATTTGTGTAATGAGTGAAAGAAAAGGAAACCAGAGTAGGTGGGAACAAGTTTAGACCATGATGCAGACTTTACACCTGTGAAGGGAGGGAAGAAAGATTGAATAGAAGGATAGAAAGAGCCATAGATTGCAGAACAGCTTTAAAAACATCTCAGCAGATGGGGATCATTAAAATAAAGATTGCCCAGAGGACCTGAACCAACAATTCTCCCAAGAAGACATACAAATGGCCAATAAGTATATGAAAAGATGTTCAACTTCACTAGCTCTTAGGAAAATGCAAATTAAAACTACAATGAGATACCACCTCACACCTCTTAGAATGGTTATTACCAAAAAGACAAGTAATAACAAGTGTTGGAGAGGTTATGGAGAAAAGGGAACCCTCATTCAGTGCTGGTGGGAATGTAGACTGGTACAGCCACTACAGAGAAACAGTTTGGAGGCTTCTCAAAAAATTAAGAATTGAGCTACCAAATGATCCAGCAATCTCTCTTCTGGGTATCTACTGGAAAAATTTGGAAGCATTAATCGCAAAAACATATGCACCCTATGTTCAAAGTGGCCAAGACATGAAAATAATCCACATGTCCTTTGATAGGTGATTGGATAGAGAAGTGGTACATGTATACAATAGAATACTGCTCTGCCATTAGAAAAGATGAAATACAGCCATTTGCAACAAAATGGATGGATCTTGAGAATATCATGCTAAGCAAAATAAGTCAGAAAAAGACAAGAACCATATGATTTCACTCATATGTGGGATTTAAAACTGAAAGCAATAAATAAACAAACAAGAGAAACAAACGCTTATAGACTCAGACAACAGTGTGGTGGTTACCAGAGGGAAAGGGGGTTGGGGAGGATTGAGTAAAGCATAAAGGGTGTCAAATACATGGTGTCAGGTGGAGATTTGATTTTGGGTAGTAAATACACAATGCAGTATAAAGATGATGTATTATAGAACTGTACACTTGAAACCTATGTAATTTTATTAACCAATGTCACCCAATAAATTTAAAAATAAAATAAAGGATTGCCCATAAGAGAAGTCCCATGTTAAGCTGGAATGGCCCAGCTCTAGTACCCTCACTGTTCAGTGGATCCCAAACATGTGGCAGTTTCAGCCTGTTGGCTAACTGAACTCAGCCACATGACTTTGAACTCCTTTTCTATTACAAAATGTGGCCATTGGAAATAAACACCATTTTCTAGGTGGGTTCAGACCAATAGGGTGTATGGAAAATGAAGAATCTAATCATGTACAACCATCTTTTTCAGGAGACTCCTGGGAAGGACTCATCTTTATTTTTTTATTGAATTTATTGAGGAGACATTGGTTAATAAAATTATAAAGGTTTCAGCTACACAGGACTCGTCTTTCTTTATCTACCTGCATCTGAAGCCTTGAGACAAAAATGATTTCTCACAGATTCAATTATAAAGCTTGTGAAGTCTTTGCAGAAGCATATGAATAAGTTGCTTTTTTGGTAGGTTGACTTTAAATTTAATAAGTATTTAGTGAGCACCTGTTATGGCTGTGACAGGCACTGTTATGGAGGTTACAGTGCAGACAAGGCCTCCTAGAGCTTATACTGTAGCAGAGGGGACAGACAATAACAAATCTATGAGCAAGATAGCAGTAAGGTCTGTGAAGCAAATCAAACAGAGTAACATGTTACATGTTAGAAAGGGGATGGACAGGGTTGGTGGTCAGAGTATTATATAGAGCTAAGGAGGAAACATTTGAGGTGAAACCAAATTAGAAATAGGGAATGAGAGTTTGGGCAAAGGAAATAGCAAAGGCAGAGGTTATGTAGGAGAGAGTTTGGCACCTTAGTAGAAAGAAACAAACCTTTGGAGAGACAGGAGCCAGCTGATGTGGGGCTCATGGGTCAAGGGAAGGAAGCTTGATTTTTTTTCTCAAGTGTGATGAGGCGACTTGAAGGGTTCTAACTAGGGAAACAACATGACTAGATTTACATTTTAACCTTTGTGGTTTCAGAATTTCTATATGGAAGGAGCTTGAAAATGGTAAGGTGCTTACAAAGGTTTTTTGTTTGTGTGTGTTTTGTTTTTGTTTTTGTTTTTGTTTTTGTTTTGGTGGGGAAGAGAGTTTGTGAGCACAGGGAGATGGGAAGTGGTGAAAAGCTTCCCACTTTTCTTAAAATTGAGAAAATGTCCATTGTGGCTACCAAGGAATGGGGGGAAGGTAATAGTAATTATGAGGTGGTTACAGTGTCTCTAACCCAACTCATTCTCATCCCCAGGCATCCTCACGGTATTTTTTAATCACCATGATTACTGTGTAGAAAATTTACATATTGGAGCAAAAGATGCCTGTCACCTAGGTATGATGCTTGCTGCAGGGGTAGAGGTAACACATGATAGTGGCTTAGATTAAGGAGGTAACAGTAGGAATGGAGCCAAGTGGATTTATTGAAGAAACTTCTTTTTCTGTGAAGACATGATTGATTCAGTCACCAGTTCAGTAGCATCCTGAGCATTTAAAACACTCCCCCAAGCTATGTTCTTTCCCCTTTTCTTTATGGTATGTTTCTAAATTCCCCTTTCCTTTATGGTGTGTAGCAGACACTGTCAATGATCTGCTCTCAGCCCCTCAATCTATTTTTATTATTCCCTTATGCCCATCTCCTGGCTGTGGTGTGTTTTTGCCATTAATGACCTCTGCTTGTGACTCTTCTTTACAGGACTGTCCTCCAGCTACTGAAGGATTTTGCCCAAATTTGACAGCTGGGAGTACCTAGGACTTTCCTTCCCTCTCATCCTCACCTTCCTATGCTTGAAAGGTATGGAAATATAAAAACCCAGCCCCCTTTCTCTGAGTTGAAAGGACTCTGAGATGTAACTTACCCTTAGAGCACTCCACAGGATCAGGCAGAGGCTGCCCTCCATGGGAGTTTGCCTCTAAACCCAACTCACTTGTCTTCTCCTTCACTGTCTTACTCCCTTCATCTCCTCACTGGCTTCTTCTGGGAACATTTTGTGAAAAATCCATTAGCACACAAATCTTTATTTCAGGGCGTACTTCTGAAAACCTCAACCTAAGACTCTTTGCTCCATTACCATAACTACCTTCTTAGTCCAAGCCACTATCATCTCTTACACTGTACCACTGCAACAAGCATCATACTACTTGTTTCCAAGATTTTTCTACCATGAGCCTTATCATCCAAAGGTCACCTGTGTGACTCTCTCCCATGGGCATCACTCCCAGGGTAGCCTTTTCTCCTTCATTTGAGAAAACCCATTGTGTAATTTGCCCTTCATTCAAGAAAGATCATTGTGTGATTGGTTGAGAGTATCATTATTATAGGCATAACCTTGATTCTGCCCTGGTTTATTTTTAATAAGATAAAAATTCACAAATGTCAGCACTTTATTATTCATAATGAATTATTTGCACCATATCCTACAACTGATCACTACACACCAGAAATGCCCAAAAGGATGGTATAGAATCATATGAGACTTAAGATAAAATTACATATGACAAATGGCTCATCTTACCCCAAGCACAATTAACACAAGAGGAGCAAGAATAGACTACAATCCAAATACATTTTCTTTTTTTAGCAAGGAATCTTTTATGAAAATAACAAGTAAAAATATTTAAGTATTAACTTGAACCATATGAAATCTCCATCAACATTTTCATATGGTTCAACCTACCACTAATTATGAACATTGGTTGAGGATTTTATAGATTTTACAGGTACAATATAGATTTTAAAAGGTCCTGCCTCACTCTTAACCTCGGCCACATACCTTCTCAAACAAACTGCACTTAATCTCAAACACACTTATCCAGGAATGCTTAGTCCAACACTAAGTAAATGGATCTCAATCATTTTCATAAATTCAAAGCCTTCCTGCAAATTGCAGTGAGCCCTCATCTTTCTTCACCCATTATGCACCACCTCACTACTAATGCCTTACTACTCACCTGGGAATGAGACTGCAGGACATTTCTTAGCATTGTCTGGTATTAGCCTCTATTCAACCACTTCCCTCTACTTATTTTGGTGGCAACCTTGTGAGATGAGCATTGGACACAAGACAGAAGACCTAAGCATGAATCAGGCTCAACCATGTTCCAACTCTATGATCATGGACTTCTTTTCTCTTACAAACCTCCTTCCCAATCTGAATGCACATGTTATCTTATTCTTTTAATTAACGGCTTCAATCTGCATTTTATTTCCTTCCCTCATATTGACAGAAAGAAGCTATTACCTTTCAACATAATTGATTTTCAATACTAAAAGTAGGAACAAAAAATCAAGATAAACTAAAGCTGTGGGTGCCTGTCCTTAAGATGGTATATACAAATAACTACATATTTATTTATGACTGTTATGAAAAGAGATGGCTTCATGTGTTGGTTGCATTCACAATGTTGTACACAGCACTGTAATATTTTATCTCTCTCAGGAGTCACCAACTCATTCCATACCTCAGTGTCTGTAAAGTAAGGAGCAAAGGCGTCCCTATTCATTTTCCTTCAGGGGATTTGCTCTGTTGTGGTCACCCAACTTGAATTAAATGATGCTTTGAGTCAAGTTGCTTTTTCCTTAACTGAGAAACCAAAGACAGACCACAGTTAACAATAGTCTTAAAAATAACATCTTGGGAGTTATCGTCACATGTTTCTTTATTACAGGAAATGCATACCAAATGTCGCCTTGTATTTAAACCTGAAAAGTGGGCAGAGTGTGGGGAGACAATTACACTAAAAGCTATTTAAGAAGGGCAGGTTTTCCATGACTGGTAACAATTGGCCTTAGAACTCCATCTGTTCCTAACTTAATTTCATATGTAACTATTAGCACAGGTGCCATTGGTTAATATTATAGAGGCAAAAGTGATTGTTACGCAACCTTTAGAATGTGAGTGGCTCATTCAAATCCCTCTGGCCTGACCACAGGTCCAGTATGGATGAGGAGCAAAAATAAAGAACAAAGTTGCAAGGACTATGTTTTGTGGTGGTTTTTTTTTTTTTTAGTCCTTGGAACCAGAGACATGAATTTAATTTCAAGGCCCCTTGAACACAGAGGCCTTTTGACAATTCTCCCCACTTCCCTGAAATGCATGCTAGCCAAATGCTGTAAGGGACATTAGAGCCAGCTACATAATTTGTGGGGCCTAGTGCAAAATGAAAATGCAGAGCCCCTTGTTCACAAAGCAGGGAAAAGTTGCCTTTAAAGGTACTAAAATAGAAAGCTTTATTCTTTCTTCTGTAGTTCCTCTCTTGCTTTGTCATGATAGCTTTCATTTGTTATTTAATGTCATTTTAAGTAAAGAAAAATTAAAATTTTGAATTATTAGCATGAATTTACTACTCTTCTTATATTGCATGATGCCAGTAATCAATGCAAATATAAGAGAATTTAACCAATATGTGGAATTACTGAAGTTACACAATTCAGATTTCCTGGCTCATACATACATGTGTATGTTGTTCTTACCAGAAGAGTGGAACTACTGCACAAAACTAACCTAACTGTTTTTATTTTACTTCTTCATATACATATATTCTATCAATATTCTTTATCTTTGGCTTACAGTAAGTAAGGAAGGACTGGGGGTAAGGAATTAGGGATTTCCCTATTTCTCTCTTTTCTTCTATTTTTAGTTTTCTGCGTGAGTGGTTGGTTAATACAGGGAAGTAATACAAGTAAAAAAGAACACGATAGGGTTCCTTGGTTTTTTATGTTTCTTAGAACATCACTGCCTCCATTCTGCAATTTAAGCAAATTCTGGTTCAAATGGAAAGCATCAACTTACTGTAAGATACCCCACTTACTCAATTGCAGATGGAACACACTTTGAGTCTCTCTGAACTCACATCATGTGTCCACTGAAATTCTATACCCATTGAGCATCATGAATCCTATACACTAGAGTAGCAAGGAACAGTGAACACTCATATCACTAATATTTTCTCTATTCACATTTATACTCCATTGTTCCATTAGATTTCACTAACAAAACACAAGTTCAAAGGTAAAATTATTAAGAATGTCAAGAAAATAACAGCAGGGCATTAAACCAAAGTGCAAGACCTTTCTGAGTATGGGCCTCTGTGTAATTACCAGATTGCACACCCTTGAAGACGGTCTTGGGGGACATTTCTCTTCACACTTTAGCATTTTTTGAGCATACAATATGTATGCAAAAAGTGAATGAGACAGACAGATAATGTGCCATCTTTTAAGTCTTTGAGGGGCTGTTTGGGTGATTGCTATGCTCATGTTTCCAATAGAAGAGCTCCTTGCTTAGCTCCTAAGATGATGCCTAAAGTGGGAAGGAAATATCTAGCACTCCTGGGATAAGCCTTATCTTGAAAATTGCAATCCCTTGAGATAAATGGGGGGAATAAAAGATCTATACAGCTGAGACTTACACTAAACTTATGAACTCAACATGACATTCAGAATATATTACCCAGGTGTCTTATTGTAAACAGATTACAGCCAATAAGGTGACCAAACACAGCTCCCAGCACCTTGCCAAAAACAGCAAGCTAGTGAGCTCCTGTGACAGAATTGTTGAACTTGAAACAATACAGAAAACAGTTTTTTAAAATTGTGATAAAATACACGAAACATAAAATTTACCATCTTAACCATTTTAAGTGTACACTTTATTAGTGTTAACTATATTCACATTGGTGTGCAACCAATCTCCAGTACTTTTTCATCTTGCAAAACTGAAACTCTTTACCCATTAAACAACTTCCCATTTCCCCATCTCCAAGCTCTTGGCAACCACCATTCTATTTTTTATTTCTATGAGTCTGAGTACTCTAGATACCTTATATAAATAAGTGGAATTACACAGTATTTATCTTTTGTGACTGGTTTATTTTGCTTAGTATAATGTCCTCAAGGTTTGTTAATGCTGCAGCACATGCGAGAATTTCCTTTCTTTTTAAGGCTGAATAACATTCCATTGTATGGATATACCACATTTTGTTTATCCATTTATCCATCAATGAACATTTAGATGACTTTTACCTCTTGGCTATTGTAAATAAAGTTGCTATGAACATGAATGTACAATATCTCTTCAAGACCCTGCTTGCAGTTCTTTAGGATACATACCCAGAAGTGGATTTGCTGGTGAAAAAAATAACTTTAGATCATGCTTATAGGTTCATGATCCATTTTGGGACATAACATGATGCTTGAAATTGTCAGGAGACTACCTTGGCAGTTTGAAGGGTAAGAGAGTTAATATGGAAGTACCAAGTTTGACAAACTAAGAATGTATCCCATGTAGTTAGTTGTTCAAAAATGTGGTCTTTCCAATGGGACAGACAAAATTGCTGGGTAAAATAAACACCAAGACAAATAATCAAACCAAAAAACTTTGGATTGGAATGAAGTGAAACTAAATAAGTACACTGAAGATGTGTAGAAGAAGTACTCATTGACCATCCAATTGTTCTTGAAAAAATAACATTTTTAAAATAGCGCACATGGGTTTGTAATGCAATACTTGGAGCAATGCAAAATAATTCACTGTGGCAAGATATCAATCTGCAAGCAAAAAACAATGTCCCCAGTAAGTATTTCCTCAACACCTTGAAGTAATCTCGTTGAAAATGCATCAGTGTTCAACACTTAAACAGTCAACACCCTAGCAGATTTCCCCAATGGATTTTAAAATTATAGAACTTTCAAGTTTGTAAAGATGTTAGACATAATCTAGTCCATCTCTCCTGATTATAAAAGGAAGAAACCAAATCTCAGAGAGGCGAAGGGACTCTCCCAGGACTGCAAAGCTAGTTGGTGACAGAAGTAGGGCTGAATTTCTCAATTCTAGTGGTGAATCTGTTAATATTCTTAAGACCACCCTTATTACAGCAACCTCACAAGTACTTAACAGTATAAATAAAATAATTCAGGCCTGAAGACAAGAGCTTCTGGATTACTTTCTGTAGTACAGCCAAACTATCATTGATGTTGTCCAAGCACACTGTCCCAATCCAGGAATGTAAAAGCTGCTTTTTTTTCCAGGACACATCAGAATGTTTGATGGTGCAGACAATCAGCAGCATAAAGGCAATAGTCAGTGCCTCAGATGGGTAAACATATCTCCCCCCTTCTTTGGATTAACTCATGACATTAAGACCTCAGAAAATTTCTGTTAAAATGGAAATATATCCCCCAAGAGTGATTATACTTGAATTCATTATGGACATTAACAAAGTAGGAAGAATTATGTGATTGGATTAGTTATTTAGTTGTCACTTTATCAAACAAGATATCTTCTGGCATTGAGGGACTGGGTTTCAGGACCCATACATTTTTGTTGGGTGTAGAGAGAGGTTGGGGAGAGAAGTTTAACTAAGCTGGGGTATAAAAGTGTAGAGTCTCTTTGGGGCCCTGCAGAGAAGGAAAGCATTGGACAGGAAATGGAGAACACCTAAAAAGAAGATATAGAAGTATCAAGGAGAAACTTGACTTACCTGATAATATCACCATGAAGGGCTGCTAAAAATGCTACAATTGGAAGATAAATGTCCACATGACTCTTACTGTGTACAGCATGAAATAATTTTTGATCATCCAACAATATCTAAGATGTGAGCTTTAAAAACTGGCCTCTAGCCCTGGCTGGTGTGGCTCAACTGACTGGAGCATCATCCCATACATCAAAAGGTGGCAGGTTTGATTCTTGGTCGGGGCACATATCTTGGTTGCAGGTTCGAACCCTGGTTGGGGCGCATATGGGAGGCAACAAATAGAAGTTTCGCACATTGATGTTTCTCTCTCTCTCTCCTTTCCTCTCGTTAAAATAATTTTTTTTAAAAACTGGCCTCCAAACTGTCTATACAACCCACTGTAATATTCCTACTTGACAGAAAATAACCTAAACTTAACTGAAATAGCAGCCATGTTCCTATAAAAAGAAGGAAAGGGAAAAGGTAATGGAAAAAAAACCTTTGATATTCCACCATTGGTGAAGTCACCCAGTTTGAGGGAACTCTGTCCCCTCTGTTACTAGACAATTGAGACCAATAGATATGTGAACAGACCCTTTGGGAACTGGGTAAGGTTAAGACAGAGTGAATATTTGTTTTCTTTACCTTATCTTTATTTTTCCTATATCTCTGTACTGCGTGTTGATTCAGCCATTAGAGACTGTGAAGGTTCAGATAAGCTTGGGGAAACCCCACAGGAGTGGTGGTTATTTTCCATTCTCTGGTGTGTGTGTGTTTTGCAGCCAGCCATGCTGGGTGGCTGGTTCCCTGGACCCAACTCCTGGTACCCAGGAAATTCCAGAGATGCCGGGATCTTTGGGTTTAGTCACAGAGAAACCCACACCACACCTAATCTACATATTTGTTTGGAGAATTTGTTCCAGAAAATTCTGAGGATACCTGGGAAGGACAAATTGGTTCTTGGGAAGGTCTCAAAGGACTTACTCTTCAAAGAGACTTAGAACTCATAAGAAACTTTGAATAAGAATACTGTAACTAAAATGTTCACAAGAGCAGATTCCTGGGCGAGCCAGTATTTCTTCATTGCTTTATAAGACTCCTGCTATCTTCTGGTTAACCCCTGTCCCTTTCCTGCTCCCCCATCCAACCACTAACATAATAGACACCTTAACATAACAACAGATACCATTTTGAGCACCTCTCTAAGTTGTTACCTACATCATCTCATTTATTTCCACTCTAACCTTGTTAACTAATTACTATTATCATTCCTCTTTTCACACAGGAGAAAATTGAGATAGAGAGAACCGAAATGAGCACTCCAGGTTACAAAATGAAGGGAGGTAGGACTCAGACCCAGTGCCATAGAACTTCAAAATGCATGGTCTTTCCCACACACTTTCTTGTCTCTTAAGCGCTTTGCTTTCATACCCCATTTCCCCACCCCTGACTTTGGAGCCTCAGCAATGAGGCCTCCCTAAGAAGGGCTGGGCTTTGAGGAAAGAATCTAAAAGTTTCTAAAGGTTAACAAGGCCCAGGCCCTAACACAGGCAAAGCTCTGCACTGGGCCCAAAACATAGAGTCTGGCTGCCTGCTGGAGTTTCCATTCCCAAGGGGAGACTGCCCAGGAGAGATGGTCATCTGGGAACAACCTTCCTGATGTTCCTTTGGCTACACGTTTTGTTGATTTCCTTAAGAGTGTTTTCTTATGGGATTTCTGTTTCTTTTCTGGCTTGGTTTGTGACTTTACTTCATTTCTGTTTATTTCTTATTATTTGACCCAACACACTTTGTTTTCATTTGATTTTTTCCCCCTCAGACTTCTGGCATATATGAACTGCAGCTCATTTTGCTGTATGATATGCCACCCTGTGTGTGTGTTTTATTATTTGTGGTATTATTTTATATCCTGAAGTCCTTGGAAGTCAAAATTTAAACACCATGAAAATGATATGGGGAGCATTATTCAAACCCTTTGACTTAAGCCAAGATCATCTTATTAATGAAATGCATAGCCGCTATTTAGATCACAGTTTAGATTACCTCAATTGTTCATTAGTTTATTCTGTATAACTGATGAAAGCTGCCATTGAAAATGTGGCATCAGTAGCTTTAAAAAGAAATAAAAATATGAAGCATTTCTGACCCTTTTTTCTTTGGCCATCCAGGGATGGGGCAAGGAAGGCTGGGTGATCACTAGCTCAGAACCTTGTGAACAAGGAGAGACTTAACTCCCAGCCACAAAAAGTGGAGCAGGCCAGGTAGGATGGATTAAGGAAAACCCTAAAAGGATGGGACACTCGGTAATTTTCCATAGAAAATCACCTGCCATGTTGAATAAGGCATATCATGTCCAACCTTTAATCCCAGATAACGTTCTGAATCTTTTAAAAATTACATTAGTTTGTAGTCTGTGTTTGGGAGACTATCATCAGAAAAGGTGGGATATAAAATAATACTACAACGGATCTAGTTTTAATGCCTCTGAAAGAGACAAGGAAAAGGCCACATAATGTGTTTCCTGGGTTACAGTGAGAAAAATCTTCCAAATATCACAAAATTTTCCAAGGAGAAGGCCCCAGTCAAACAGATTCCAAGTATAAGTAAATACATAGGACAATGAAGAGCTTTATAAAAGGTCTATACTGTTTTTGAATTTATTTAGAAGTGTTAACAATTTGTTATGTGCTAAGGTTTCAGAGTCAGTGAAGTCTGAGTTCAAATCCTGACCGTGCAACTTACTAGCTGGGTGACAATGGGAATTCAGTTACTGCATCTGTAAATAGAAATGATAATGTCTACCATTTGAAATCCCTATCAGCTCAACTGAGATAATGCATATAAGGTACTTAGTACAATGCTGACATACAGTAACACTTCAATAAGTGGTTATTCTTATACATTTTTCTAACACTGCATGTATTTCCTGTTGGCATTTGTTGAGCCATTTATGCATGCAGCAGAGCACCATATGGAAACACAAATATTGTTCCATGTATACTTACAGTAAATCTTGGAGAAAAGTTGGCTTATTTTTCAAGTAATTTTATATTTATAGAAACTAGAGCGAAAGCTGACTTGGCCAAAATCAAACGGCAAAGCACAGGGCAAGAATCAAAGCTAGAACTGAAAGATCTAGCAGCTCCTCTCCAACTATTACTCCAAGAAGTATAGTGGAGAAGACAAAGAGAGATCCCAAGATCTGAAATGGCTAGATATGGACAGGGAAGAAGGAATACAGAGGATGTTAAATATGGAATACAAAAGCAGGCAGAGCTTCTCCATGGGTTTTTCCTCTTCCCTCTAGATTCTCCCCCAAAGAGTTGTATGTCAAAGGTCCCATTGAAAAGTCCCCATGACCACTTCAGCTGGGAAGGTAGACATGTGTGCCACTATGACTTTCAGGGACTAAGGAATGTGCCCAACCTGCAGTATCCCTATTTACCTAGAACAGTGTTCAGGACATAATCAATAAATATTTGTTAAATGAATGTGTTCTGTCCCACAATCCTAAGAGATCTTCATTAAATTGAGGCACTTTAAATAAAAAAAAATTAAAAAAAAGAATGTACCCCCCCCAAAAAAAGTCTATTTATACCAGTCACTTGTGTCAATACATAATGGATGTTAGTATGTTTATAGAGATCATAGAACAAAAATGTTCCATGTAATTAACAACTGCACTTTGGGGTACTAAAATAAAACTCTAAAATTCACAAATAGTGTTCAGTTTTGCTGAGTATGACAATCAACAATTCTACCAATTCAAGAGCCAGGATCACCTTGTAATTTAATTCTGGGTATAGGTTCTTGCAGGCCATTCATCTCTGCTGCACTCTCTTTTCTGAGTCAAGAAGAAGAAAGGAGGAAGATGGTAGCAGACTGAGTGGAAGCTACACTGATGCTCTCCTGGAACCAAACTGGAATTACAACTAAAATATAGAAAAACCATACTGAATAATCAACTGCAACTGAAGGCAAACTGGAGAGCACCCTCATAGCCACGGACTTAAAGTGGAGACCACATAGAGACCGATAGGAAGTGCAGAGGCACGAGAGGGCTGACTGGGCTCCCACAGGCAGCAACTGAAGGTCCAGAGGGAGATCTCAGCTGTGGGGGGTTCCCACTGAGGACTTTGGGGTCTAAACCCCAGGCTGGGCTTCCCATCCAAGAGCACCAGAACTGAGAAAAGTGCCCACATAACATCTGGCTGTGAAAAGCAGCAGGGTTTCTGTCTGCCAGGGAGATGATGGAACTGCAGGTACACTCTTAAAGAGCCAATGCACAAAGTTTCTTGTGCAGCTACTCACTTGGGCTCCAGCAGAGGAAGGGCAGAGTGCACTGGAGCTATGTGAAGAGAATGTAGATTTGTGGGCTCTGGAGATAGAGATCAGAAGGTACCCCTCTAGATTCCTGTGCCGAGTCATTACACCATACTGCACAGGACATCTTTCTCAGGCAGGAATTTTCCTGCTTTTGCCTGGGTGGATGGGTAGCTATTGCTCCACCCTGCTGGAAAATCTCTCACCTTACCCAGAGGAGTTTCTACAGCCTGAGGCTCATTAGGAGACTGATAACAATCAGCTGCCCTACCTGTAGAGTTTCTACAGCCTGAGGCTCATTAAAAGAATCAGATTAATCAGCCTGCAGCCAGAGTCAGACCTCAGAGTGCTTTGAGTCTTTGCCTGATCTGCTTCTGTACCCCAGCCTTAGAAAAGCAGACTTTGGTGTGCATCTTGGTCCTGTCCAAATGCACCCAGCCCCAGCAGAGGAGACCTCAAGCCATGGGTTGTTGATAGCTCCAAACAGGGTACTCAGGGCCAGTCACAAACTGCGTCTGACATTGGCCTGTACCAGAGACCCTCCAAAAAGACTGAGAGTCTTAGCAGATCCACCTAATACATAGAAACAACCCAAATAGGCAGTTAAAGTGGGGAGACAAAAAACAAGCCCCAAATGAAAGAACAAGAGAAGTCTCAAGAAAAAAAGCTAAATAAAATGGAGATAACCAATCTATCAGATACAGAGTTCAGAATACTGCTTGTAAGGATGCTCAACAGCATGAGAAAATACTATATATAGCAACTATGAAAAATGACCAGTCAGAAATAAAGCACACATTGGAAGGAATAAACAGCAGATTAGAGGAAGCTGAGGATCGGATCAGTGAATTAGAAGACAGGGTGGAAAAAAATGACTCAATCAGAGATCTAAAAAGAAAAAAACAATTAAAAAACAGGAGGACAGTCTAAGGGAGCTGTGGGACAACATGAAGGTAACAATATACACATTATAGGAGTACCAGAAAGGGAAGAGAATAAGGAAGGGATAGAGTATTTGAAGAAATAATGGCTTCCTCAACCTGGTGAAGGCAAACCTCACACAAGTTCAGGAGGCACAGAGAGTCCCAAACAAGAAGAATCCAAAATGGCCCATGCCCAGACACATCATAATTAAAATGCCAAAAACTCAAGACAAAGAGTCTTAAAGGCAGCAAAAGAAAAGCAATCTGTTACCTACAAAGGAGCTCCCATAAGGCTGTCAGCTGACTTATCAGAAACTCTACAGGAGAGAAGGGAATGGCATGAAGTATTTCAAGTAATGCAAAACAAGGTTCTGAAATCAAGACTCTTCTATCCAGCAAAGCTATCATTCAAGATAGGTGGTGAAATAAAGAGATTCTCAGACAAAAAGGCTAATGGATTTTATCACTACCAAACCAACATTGCAGGAAATGTTAAAGAAACTGCTTTAATTAGAAGTAGAAATAGAGAGAAAGAGAAACATTGGCATAAATAATTAAAATGGCAATAGATAAGTACCTATCAATAATAACCTTAAATATAAATGGATTAAATGCTCCAATAAAAATATATAGGGTGGCTGAACGAATAAGAAAACATGACCCAAATATATGCTGTCTACAAGAGACTTACCTCTAAACGAAAGACTCACACAGAATGAGAGTGAAGGGATGGAGAAAATTTTTCCATGCAAATAGAAATGAAAAAAACTGAGGTAGCAATATTCGTATCAGACAAAATAGTCTTCAAAATGAAGACCATAATGAGAGACAAGAAAGGTCACCACATAATACTAAATGGATCAATCCAACAAGAGGATATAACCCTGATAAACACATATGCACCCAATATAGGAGCAGCTAAATTTATAAAAAAACTTCCAGAGGACTTTAAGGGAGAGATCAACAGCAATACAGTCGTACTAAAAGAGTTTAACACCCCACTGACTTCACTGGATATATCTTCCAGACAAAAAATCAACAAGGAAACAGTGACCCTAAATGACACACTAGATCAGATGGATTTAATTGACATTTACAGGACATTCCACCCCAAAGCTGCAGAATATACATTCTTCTCAAGTGCATATCAGTAGATGAGAGTATAAAAAAGCTGTAGTACATTTATATCATGGAATACTATGCAACTGTAAAAAAGAAGGATCTCTTATCCTTTGGGACAGCATGGAGGGAACTGGAGAGTATTACGTTTAGTGAAATAAGCCAGTCAGACAAAGACAACTACCACACAATCTCACTCATATGTAGAATGTAATAAAATACACTGATGAATAAAACAGATCTAGAGACATAGAAGCATGGAACAGGCTGAAGGATCTCAGAGGGAAGGTGGGGTTGGAGGAGCGGGTGTGGAGAGATTAATCAAAGAACTTATATGTTTATAAGCATAACCCATGGACACAGACATTGGTATGGGGAAGGCCTGTGGGTGGGGTTTATGTGGGGTGGAGGGGATCAATGGGGGAAAAAGGGGGACATCTGTAATACTTTCAACAATGATAAATTAAAACAATTAAATAAAAAAATTATTAAAATCATTGCAATAGTGGGTCTGAGATGTAGTTGTGTATCCATCTCCCCTATTTATCCCTGCTAATAACATAACTCTTCCTTGATGGTCTGCTCCTCCTTGACCCCATCCACGTAATTCTTTTGAAGCCATCCTTCCTGATATCCCACCAACCCTGTCAGAGACAAGAGCAGGTAAATGAAACCTGGATATCCATTGTACTACTTTCCCCTGGACACAGTGATTACTCAAAGAGTAGGCTCATGCTCCCAGCCAGACAAATCAGTCCTTCCCTTGGTTTTTCTAAGTAGAGCTGAGAGGGAAGAGCTCTCTTTCTTTCTCTGGCCCCTATGAAGACATAAACCTAAAACAGTAATGGCCAGGCTACTACCAGATGGAAGAAGCTCATCATTAATGGAAGATAATGAAGTGGACACAAGGAAAGAAGATGAACTAGGGTTCTGATGGAGTTCAAGTCCCCGGTTCTAGATGTCCCTGGGGCCAGTTCCAACTTTCTTGGATCTTAAGCTGGTGTGAGTTGTGTTTCTATCACTTGCAACCAAGAGTCCTGACTAAAAGGGAAAGAAAACTCAACCAGGTACACTCAGGACACAGCAACTGATAAAACTAAAGTAATAATAGAAATCATACACCCAGTAAAGGAGAAACTATGAGGACTCTGTCAAGCAATAAAAACATGAAGGGTGGAGTGTAGATTAGAGCTACCCTCACTCTTTGTTATATATCTAACCAACATTTCCTAGACCACAGAACAGAGCTGAACTTCTTAACAAGATGGCAAGTTTAGATATTTCATTTCTGCAGGGGTATATACACTTCCATGTTATACAAAGTATTTTGGGAAGTCCACAAATGTCTTGTAGCTAATTGGGAACTGTCTTCCAAGGGCTATAAGATGCAACTAGTGCTAATGATGGTGCTAGTGATTCATATTTCCACTTGGCCTCTTGCAAACTGTGTCACATTAAATAGTAGATTCTTCACTTGTAATATTAAAATAATAAAAACACTGAATGTAACAGAGGAGTTGATAATATTAAGTTAGGTTATATATGTAAAGACCTGGTACTGTGAGTGACACATCATTGTGACTCAATAAATGCAGCTAACATCATCAAGTTAATTAATAGATGCTTATGTCTGAAAATGCACAGACATCAAGTATTTAACTTTTGTAATCAACTTTATATTTAATTTTGAACATGTCATTCTAATTATGTTTCATTGCATAAATACAGGCGACCTCTGGTGGTCAAAACCACTTGTAGAACATGTTAAAAACACTATCTTGAAGTAAAAAAGGAATCACATGAGGATATTGCTCTCTCCGTCCCATTAATATAAACCAGAAGTTATGGGCCTATGTATGGTGTTATGGGCTGAGTTGAATTCCCCCAAAATTTATATGTTGAAGTCCTAATCCCTCCTACCACAGAATTTGAATGTATTTGGAGATAGAGTCTTTAAAAAGGTAACTAAGTTAAAATGGGGTCATTGGGTGGACCCTAATCCAATCTGACTGGTGTTTTTATGAAAGGACAGCAGGACACAGACATGTAAAAAAGAAGATATGTGAGGACACAAAGAAAAAGCAGCCATCTGCAAGCCAAGGTTAGAGGCCTCAGAAGAAACCAACCCTGCTGACACCTTAGTCTTGAACTTCCAGCCTCTGGAAGGAAAATAAATTTCCCCAATGGGCAAATGTCTATGCTATTTTGTTATGGCATCCCTGGTGAATAACCCATATAGATCAAGGTACCAGTCCATAGATAACATCAATTTTCCTTTTAGTGTAAATTGTATCAACAGATATAACTTGTTATCTTCTCTGAAGTCCATTTGGATGTAACTTAGGTTGATGTATGCCATAAAGCATGGCACTAAGTGAAGGGTTCCTTTCTGGGTTTACACCACATGAGAGTTACCTTGTTTCATAGCCAAATACTATCCATTGAAAACCTACCTGAATATTGGGGATAGCTAGGTACAATCCAATAAACATTAATTAAAAATTATAGAAGCATCATCTTTATTGACAAAGTTCAACACATGTAATGAAACTTGCTTCTATAAATAATTACTATTTGTCATAGCATTTTCATAATTTGATGTAGTTTTAGCTTAAATTGTTTCCAAACATTACAGGAGCCCCATTATGATAGCTTTTTTCCTTTATTTTACATTTAAAGATAAAAAGTAAAAAGTCATAGAAGGTCAGTAAAGAAGGTTAGTTGCAAAGGTACAATGCAAACCTAGGCTTGTTTACTCCATATCCTATGCTCCTTTCACTACTTCCTGCTACTTCTCCACATTTTCCATTTTACATGAGCCTCAATTGCTGAAATCTTCTTAAAGAATCTTTATTAAATCTGAGATTTTTTTTTCATGAATAGTGGCAGACATTTGTTCTAAAGGCTTGTGTTTATGCATTGGACACATGAAAACAAACTGGATATGAAACAGGGAACTAGGTACAAAGATCAATGTGAGGTACCTTTCCAGAACCTCAAATTGATTAAAGATGTAGAGATCTGAGAAGGTTTCTATACCAGGAAGGGAGATAAGAATAATTTAGAAATGTTTTTATCCTCATAATTTGATGTTATTCTGTGCAGTCAGTATTTAATAAGAATTGGTGTGTTCTCTCCATGTTCACAGAAGTATACTTTGATTAAAGGAGGAAGTCTAACATTGCCTTTTCTTAGTTTGGAGTTTATCTCTTGAATAACTGACCCTCAGTTGCATTTTAATGCAGAACATCTAAGAGAGTGTAAATAAGAATTGATGAAAAAATTATTTAATTAGTAGAATTCAGCACTAGCAAAGTGTTCCCACATCAAATAATTAAATTCGAAGGTATGATATTTCTGCATAAAATGCAGTAAGATTTTATTGATTTGTATTCCATTAATTTATGATAATATAATCTAGGTCTTTCTCTGAAGAAAGAATGTGCTAAGAAAAATTCAATAGTGTAAACAAGAATCGATGAAAGCATTTTCATCTTGCATAAGCAAAATAATTCTTTTAATAAACCTTGGCACACTCACTGTAAACCAATTGGATCTAACCCATTATGTGGGCATAGAGAGAGCTACGTGTTCAATTTGTTGAATCAATCAGTGAATACATTAATTCAAAGCATGCAGATTTTCTGCCCCTCAAAGGGAGCCCAAGAGTATGTCTGCCCACCAAGACAATGGTTCTGAGTGTGGTCCTCAGACCAGTAACATCAGCATCACCTGGGCACTTGGTAGAAATACTAATTCTCCAGACCCACCCAAGACCTCCTCAATCCAAAACTCTCAGGTTGAGACTGAGCCATCTGTTTCAACAAGCCCTCCAGGGGATTCCATGTGCACTGAAGTGTAAGAACACTGCACAAGAAAAGCAGTTGTTTGTTAGATGTGTGTGTTCCTAATTACATTCAAAAGAAATAAAGCTGTCATTTTTTATGAGTAGTCTGTTTTTTAACTCTTTCACTATTTCAGAGAGACTGTCTTCCCAGTGAGTCTGAATGAAGACGAGCTATAACTGGGTATTTGTTTATAGTGAGGCTAAGAAGCAAAACTGATGCCAGTTGTCCTGACAGAAGAATGAAGGCTCAGCTGCTGGGCCTGGCAGGCCTCCTGCTGATGGAAGGTAATGGAAATTGCCCAGGATCTGGAGCTCTCAAATGGTCGCAATAATTTTCAAATCTATTGTTTTATTTCTCTTATTTAAGTCTTGTTTGAAATGAAATCCAATCCATATTTTCCTTAATTTACATTTAAAATTGTCCAAATGTTATGTTAGTAGGGAATGAGTGAGTCCCCAGGAGACCTTTTTGAACCTACTAAAACCTTTTCTTCAAAACAGGAAGTTGCACTTTACCCAGTGCAAACAAAGTTTAGCTTGAAAAGGCCTGATTTGTACTTAGCTTTCTTAGCTGAAAATTTTGGAATATATTTTAATTTTCAAAACACATTTTCTCCTATTTTCCTCACTATCATCAATTTCTATATATAACATCCCAAAGCATATATGCTGCCTTTTCTTCTCATATAAGCTAAGTTACAAGAGCTCTAACCTTATTTTCATGTACTAGTTACACTTAAGTTTAATTCAGTTTAACAACCTTTAATTATTGCCTGTGCAAAGAAATAAGACTTCTTGTGGGGAGGGAAGGGATAAAAACAAAATTAAGAAATAATTTGATCTTAGCTGAGAAATGCCTGAGTATTTGTTGTATTAAATATATTTTGATCATCCTTTGCTTCCAAAGTTGCCTGTGAATTAAATATAGCTTCCATATCAGATTTTTGAAATTTACTGGAGATTCTAAAGAACCTCTCCATATTTGGGAACAAACTATTTAATTAGTGGTCTGAGGAGGAGGGAGAGATGGAGAGAGAATTATGGCAACCTGCTTGGATCAGGACAAAATATAGTCAGCTTTCTTGTGCCCAGTTCTTCTGAGTTCCCACAGTACTTTGTACATACCTCTACTTAGCACTTCTCCTTAAGGCAACTACTGATTTACATGTCTACTTCTCTTATAAGGACTTGAGCTCCCTGAGGGAAGGGACTGCTCCTTTCTCAAGTCATGTGGAGTTGCACCAGGTGCTTGATAAAGCATGCTTCTTCAACTGGTTCTCTTAGCTACTTTCTCACTTGAGGCCTCACAGAGGATTACAGAGATCTTGCCATTTGGGCCTAATACTATAGAAGAGGCTCCCAGCCAGTTTAGGGCAGGGCCTTTCTCATTGAAAGAAGCTAGAATGGAGGAATGAAGTAGCAGAGTCTCTGGTAACCAGATGTAAAAGCAGAAGAGCCCTGAGGAAACGTTTTGAACAATAGAGGAGACAGAAATATGAACCTCTTTCATCCCTTCTCCTACCCCGCCTCATTGCCACTCCATTCAGGTGCTTCATCCTGAGCCAGTGTGCCAGTGTTCCAATCACTATTACTGCAAAATGAATCAACCCCCCAAAACTTGGGCTGAAAACAGCGATCATTTTATTATCTTTCTTAGTTTCTGCAAGTCAGGGATTCTGTTGCATTCAGACAGTGACTTGAGTTGTAACAATGTAGGGCTGAAGTAACTAGAACTTGGCTGGCATCCCTCTCCATGAAGTTTTTGGGCCTCTTCACATAGTGCCTCCATGTGGACTGATCTGAGATTCCTTAAAGCATGGGGACTTCAGAGTAGTCAGCCTGCTTCTATGGAGACTCAGGACTGCCAACATTAGTGTTGCAGTGAGCAAGGTGGCAGTTGAGTTATATTTTATGACCCAACCTCAGAAGGCTCATAGTGTCACTTCTGCCATACTTTATTCATTGAAATAGTTCTAAAAGCACACACAGTGTTGTGGAGAGGAGACATAGTCCCCACCTCATGATGGGAGGAGTGTCAAAGCCACATTGTAGAAGAGCATGTGAGATAAGAGATACTATTTTGGTCATCTTTGGGGAATACACAATTTGCCACAGCCAGGAAGAGAGCCAACAGCTGTGGGGACTCATTTCTTCCAACTAAAATTATTTCCCTATAAACCACCCCCACCCTATACAAGTAAAACATCCTTCTTATTCCAGTTATATTTTTCTTTTTGTTTTACACTGAAGAAATCTGGCACAACATTAATCTTAAATATCTTAAGGTTTCTGTCCAATACATATGAATTGAGGTTTAATAAAACTTAAAAATACCGCAGGTTTGATTGTTCACACACATTCCCAAGTAATTTTCTCAAGGAAATGCTATTTCAAATTCTCTGTTAAGGAAAGAAAAAGTTAAATGAAAATCAATATTGATGGGTAGTGCTACATGAAAAATGTGTGTTGTAAGTTATTTTACCACAGAGGTAGTTTCCTGTGGAAACTGTGACTGGTAGTAAAGCTCAGTTTTAAAATATTTTGAGATAGAAGCCAAAATCATGGGTGGGGAAAAATAATTTGCTATTACACAAAGAAACATCAATTACTTAGTAATAACCTTTTAAAAGATATGATTAAAGTATGTATGTTTTCTAAAAGTAATTTGTAGCATGTTTAATTATAGCTAGGATGTACTGGCAATTAATTACTAACAAATTTATTCACAATGTGTATACAATTTTGTCCATCTAAAAATTTTAGTTTTCTTAATAAAGAACTACTGGATTTTGAAATTTTACTATCTAAAGCAAGCAGCAAGTGACTATTGAGCTTGGTGAGATAATAACTATTATCTTTATTTACCTCACTAGCAAAATCTGGTGCCATTCAATATAGTTTATACATAAATTATTGCAAAAGGAAGATTTAAACCATCACAGATTTGTATTTCAAAAAGAATATAAATTACCCTTGTCTCTTTTTTCCACACTGATGACCCGTATAATGAGCTAGAGAGGTGAAATTCAGGAAAGCATTTTCATTAACAGTAAACTAAGAACAATTAATAACATTTTTTAAAAGGAGGGGGAGAAATCATTACCCAGGGCTACAAAATTAAAGAGTATAACCTTGTTGCAGCTTCACTCTAACAAAAATGTATTTGCAAGTAATTATCACCCACAGCATAAATAACTGTAATATCTACCTGAGTCAACATTAGTCAGATTTGCAAAGCACCAAAGAAAATAAGCAATTAGTTGATTCCTCATCCAAGAAAAGCATATTACTTTGTTACAAATAATTCCAAAATTCCCAAAGGAATGAGTGGGTGGAGGCTGGTTCTGTACAGCTATGACCCAACTTTAGGAGATGTGGCAGGGGACCTGCCAATCAGAAGGCCACCTTCTCATAAACTGCAGTTCAAGTTTCTTTTACTTTTCTGAACGTCCATAATAATAACAGAGTTTTATGATATTGACGTCTGCGGGCTATTACTATAGAACCTGCCTATAAATAGTACCTGAAGTACAACTGTTGATGAACTCCAGAAGCAGGTTTCCAAAAGACCCTCTGCCAAGAGCTTCAGTTCTGCCCAGCTGGGCGTGGCTCAGTGGTTGAGAGTTGGCCTAGGATCCAGGAGATCGCAGTTCGTATTCCCGGTCAGGGCACATGCCCATGTTGCGGGCTCGATCCCCAGTCGGGGGCGTGCAGGAGGCAGCTGATCAATGACTCTCTCATCATTGATGTTTCTCTCTCTCTCTCTCCCTCTCCCTTCCTCTCTCTGAAATCAATAAAGATATATTTTTTTAAAAAAAGCTTCAGTTCTGTAAGAGAAAGGCCTCAAAATGGCCCATGTCATCAAGCTGAGAAATTCTGGACTAAATATTCATTTCAAAACAAGACAGTAAGACTGGAAATGCTGAAATAGCCTATAAACTATTTGAATATTATCATCACATGATTTTTAGTACTCATGCATTCATCTTCCCCCTCCCCACCAACTTCTAGCTGTTTTGCTGAATCCTATCAAATAATTGTGCAGGGCTCATTTTTCTAGGTTAAACACAAGGCAGGACCAACCTTTTTAAAGCTGAAGTTCAGAAGAACATTCATGTTCGACCTCTCACTTATATAACATTCAGCTGCCTACTACCCATGATTTTTGTGGCAAGAAACCAGCAAGGCAGGTGTTGGAATGATGATGGTATCTGGCTCTAGCTTCAGATTGGTAAATTGCTGTGTACATATGAGATGTAGTGCCCTAGCTCCTCTTAGGAATGTGCTCCTCTGAGTGAAGGAAACATCTTATCTCCTTCCTATCTGATTATATGTTTAGAAATGCATACCTACCTCTAACCTTGTCTACATGTCAGTTCTGGATCAGTGCAAGGCACTCATTTGTTGTCTTAATTTTAGAAACTTTGCCCAATAATGTAAGAAAGTCTAAATCAGTAAGAGCCATCAAATTTCTAAGGAAGATATTTGTAATACACAAGGTGTTGTTAAACAGAGTAACTTAGTCTGCATTTCTTTCCTTTTAGTCCTCACTCTCAACTGAAAGTGAACTGTAGTAATACAAATTGTCTACCTGCCAACCATTTTGTTTCCCCTTAGTTCTGTGTGTAACAATCCTCTGGAAAACTGAGGACTTTTCCTCTCTCGTTGTCAGTAAAGATGTTCTTTGATCTTGAGAGTTCTACTGTCAGAGGAGAGTAAACATTAAACACAGAAGGTAAAGGATTCTACACACGGGTCCAGTTATATTGTCCTGGATTGTTTATTTGCCGACGATAACTTCATATCTCAAAGTTTCAGACCCTTGTACTGACTCACTTAGATGAAAGAGCTGGAATTCACCAAAGTCACACACAAAAGACAGCAATATAGTCTGGCCCGCGTGGCTCAGTGGTTGAGCATGGACTATAAACCAAGCAGTCAAGGTTTGATTTCCAGTCAGGGCACATGCCAGGGTTTTGAGCTCAATTCCCAGTAGGAAACGTCCAAGAGGCAGCTGATCAATGACTCTCGTTCATCATTGCTGTTTCTATCTCTCTCTCCCTCTCCCTTCCTCTCTCTGAAATCAATAAAAATATATTTTAAAACAAAAGAAAACAAATTAAAAAAAAAACCACACACAAAAGACAGCAATATTTTTTCTTTAAGTGTTAATTTTTATTCAAAATGTTATATCCATTAAAACAATACATATATACATTAGTCATACATTTTCAGCTTCCAAATTACACATTATTATTGCATCTTATTTTTCAAATTTCAAAACTGTTTTCATACTTGAATAAAGGCCCGCTTGTGAGGTATTAAAGGACAGGAGAAGCTGAAGGTTTATGAACTGGCGACCCTCAGGCAGGCACCCTGATGGTACTCTCTTTAAAATATGCTCTTCTTTAAAAATTGGATTCAGAGGAAAATCAGATTTAGGACTTGTGGTTGGTATAGGGATAAGTGTTGGAAATCTTCCCTTGGCTTGCATGAAGGAAAGAATATGGCCACCTTGAACCTTTAAAGAAAACCAAACAACAAGCCCTTAATTGTTCTGTTGTACCTAATTTCCTTTTGTATAGAGTGTGGCACTAAGAATTGCCTTTTTGAAAGAATTATAAGGAAATAGTGAGGAAGAATGGAAAGGGAGCAGGTCTCAGGACTCTCTATTAGTTACAATTCTTTATGCAATGCATGCAAAGCCTATGTGTGTGTGAGCATGTGTATGTGCATACACATTTTCTTACCACCACACCCCATCCATTGTACATCATGTTCAGTATCCACTGATCTCAATACCTTTTCTTGGCTTAGGTCACTCACATTGACTTCAGATTTCTAAGGTAGGTACAACTACATTTTCCACTTATATTCCTATCCTCAGTATGCTTTGTAAATATATTTCCTGACCACCAACCTCTCCCTCATCTCCTCAGGGGAAGCACAGAGCCTGTTTCTTTGGTATTTCTTATTGCTAGTAGGACAATGACGGAGGCATGCTTAAAGAACAATCAACAATGAACACATTTCTTACTTGCTATCAAAATTCTGAATCTGAATGTCCCCAAAACACTAATCATTTCCTAAATGATAACTGACACCCTCTAAAGATATCATACCTACAGAGAGTGCCTTAAGACAGTTTGAATGTGCAGAATGTGACACTTGCACATTTTTACCTTCATCCAGTTTAATCCTACCCCAACTCCAATTTCAAATATGATATTTGATTCTTTCTGCTGATGTCAACATCTAGCAATCCTGAACCTCTGCAGCAGGAAGACAAGGGACAATCCCCATGTGGTAACATATTTATCACAGTAGATGATGAACTTGGCAGAGTTTGGCCAGTACCTATTGTGTTTCCTCGGGGTCATTCATGGATTATTGTAGTTCAGGAGGTGAAAGGAACAGAGTTAGGCATCTGCCTGACTCAACTTTGTCCCAGAAAAGCATGTGAGCTCTTGTTTCCTTGATATTTTTAAGGGTACTTAACAAGGCTTTCCTCTCCATGATAATTAAGCCTTCATTGAAATAAATAGATGACATATCTAAATGTGGTTTTGTACTGTTATCTAGAGGAAATATTGGCTTCTAGGTACAAAAACAAAACCTAAAATTAAATAAAGTTTCAGGCAAAGTTTGCATGGTTATTACAAGGCTCAGCAACACAAAACATGCATGTTTAGCAGTTTCAGCGAAAATCTTAATCCATCTAAGAGACTGACATAGCTCCCTGGAATGCCTGACAGAGGACTATATTATGTTCCTGGCAAGGACAGTCATGTTTCACACCTTAACATAATCTTCACCTACCCCCAACTGTAAAATATAGGAGGAAAGTGGAGGAGATTTAAAAATTATATATATATATTTAAAATAGCTATAGAATTACCCACACGATTATTCTAGCACCAAAAATTAAAAAATGGCAAGTCTTACTACCAGGTATGAGCTATACTTGAATGGTTTAGAAGCATTTTATACATTTAAATGTCTTCAGAGATCTGCACACAGTCAGAATGAATCAGTAAATCTACTAGTCAGATATCTTCCCTGTGTCCCTTCAGCTCCACTCCTAACCCTTTTCTTCCATGCTCTCTGCCAGGAACCTGGCAATCTGGAATACAGTAGTCCCCCTTATCCACAGTTTCACTTTCTGAAGTTTCAGTTACACAAGGTCAAATGTGGCCTGAAAATATTAAATGGGAAATTTCAGAAATAAACAATTCATGGGTTTTAAATTGCACACCATTCTGAGTACTGTGATGAAATCTTATGCCATCCTGAGCTCCATCCCACCTGGGACATAAATCGTCCTTTTGTGTAGCATATCCATGCTGTAGACACTTCCTGACCATTATTTACTTAGTAGCCATATTAGTTATCAGATCAACTCTCTTGGTATCACTGTGCTTATGTTCAAGTAACCATTATTTTACTTAATAATGCCACATTCACATAAATTTTATTACGCTATATTGATATAATTGTTCTATTTTATTATTGTTGTTGATCTCTTACCATTTCCAAAATTAAAAGTTTATCATAGGTATGTATATATGTATATGTGTATAGGAAAAAACATGGTATATACAGGCATACCTCAGAGATACACCGGTTCAGTTCCAGACCACTGCAATGAAGTTAACATCGCAAAAAAAGTGAGTCACACAAACTTTTTGGTTTCCCAGTGCATATGAAAATTATGTTTACACTATACTATAGCCTACTAAGTATGTGATAGCAATAGTTTTAAAAATACACAAATCTTAATTAAAAATACTTTAGAGCCAATAAAGACACTTAGCTTTATGCACGGTTTATGTAGCTTGATGCAGGGTTGCCACAAACCTTCAATTTGTAAAAATTACAGTATCCTCGAAGTGCAATAAAACAAATTGCAGTAAAACAAGGTGTGCTTGTATAAAATTCCATATTATCCATGGTTTCAAGCACCCACTGGGGTTCTTGGAATATATGCTCTGTAGATAAGGAGGGACTACTGTGCATCAACAGGGCTCCCATGCCCTCTTGTCTTTGGCCAATGGAGAACATCTAGATATGATCAACGAAAAAGGTGAGTGAAGTCAGGGTATTAATGCCCTTAGCTTCCTCCCTGAAGTGTTGCCTTGGGCTGGCTACATTCCTCAATCACCTTTTCTATCTGGTCGACTACTTAACACTTCTAAGACTCACTTGCCCCTCCTCAATTCCAGTAACCATCCCCTTCCTTCAACCTTTCAAGCCTAGAAGTGGTAACAACTTGGTGGTTACTAGTTATAGGTAACTGTACTATCCTTTGTGGCTCCCCTATACCAGCTTTGTAAATAAATCTTCCTTAAATTATTTTTTTATTGAGTATGTCAACTGTTTCCTGTTAAAACTCTGATTCTGACACTCAGAGACTAGAATGTTTAGATTTTTCAGGGTCCCTGGAGGACACTTATAAGGCAATGTTTACAATAAGAGGGAGATGCTAACCACTCATAAGATGAGTGTGGAGTGTGGAAGGTGAGATCTAGTTGAAGGTTGCTGATGGGGAGTAGCAGGAATAACTAGTCAAATTTTTGCAATTTATAATTTACTATCATCATGGTGCACTTGTCTACTACTGCTCCACTCACAGGCAGATGGAGAAAAGCTGTGGGACACAGAGCAAAGAAGAGGGGACTCAGTCTCCCACCTCATGTCCCCTTCCAGGGAAGTATGTCCTGAGTTTGAGACTCTCCATTGACCAAGCTCCCTCTAAAGGTCAGCTTAAGCCAGCTTTATAATTAAGAATGAGTGTCCTTTGAAACTATTTTCCTTAAATATTTTAAACTCTGAAAAAAAAAGTCAAGCAGTGAAAAGTTATAAGTTTATGGTAGAAAAATGGCATTTAAATATTCTTAGGTCATCAAAAAATCAACAAATAACAAGTGCTAGCAAGGATGTGGAGAAAAGAGAACCCTCATACACCATTGGCAGGATTGTAAACTGGTACAGCCGCTATGGAAAACAGTATGGAGATTCCTCAAAAAATTAAAAATAGAGCTGCCATATGACCCAGCAATTCTAACTCTGGTTATTTATCTGAATAAAATAAAAATTCTAATTAAAAAGGATATATGTGTCCCTATGTTCATTACAGTATTATTTACAATAGCCAAGATATGGAAGCAACCTACTTATCAATAGATAAATGAATATATATATATATTAAGTTGTGTATATATATATATATATATATACACAACTTAATATTACTCAGCAATAAAAAAAGATGAAATCTTACTATTTGCAACAACATAGATGGACCTAGAGGGTATTATGCTAAGTGAAATAAGTCAGACAAATAACATATGATTTCACTTATGTAGAATCTAAAAAAAACCCAGAACAAATAAATAAACAAAACAAACAGAAACAGACCAAAAGATAGAGAGAACAAGATGGTGGTTGCCAAATGGGAGGGGAGAGGGGGACGGGGAAAAATAGTACAGAGACTGAGAAACCCTAGTCCAAATCACAATCCAGAATAGACCATACCAACTAGCATTTGATTCGATGCTGTCTTATTGGTATATATAAAGCAAAATTTAAAAAAAGACATTTGTGTGTTATGAACAATTATTTTCTCTTTGAATTTCTATAAGCTGGCATTTAAATACTGTGGGAAAAAACTCTTATGATAGTCTAAACTTACTCTATTTTTTCTCACTATATTCTTACATAAAAGACATTATATAGGACACCTACACAATCCTTGGCACATAGCACATGATTGAGAAAAGTTAGCTATTACTATTTATAAAATTGTGTGTATGGATATCTTTCCAGCCTCTAAGGATAGCTGTATTTTCATTTGTTGTTAATACGACACAAGCACACTGTTCTCTAACCTCTTCACAAAGAGCTTCTAGATGGAGTGCCTCTAATTTCTGGGTCATTTCTTTCTGTTGGATCATGAACCAACCATCAAAATTGGGAGGTTTTTAAAAAATGCTTATAAAAATAAATTTTTAAAAAGCAAAGTTTGATATGACTTACTTCCTCTCCTCAATACCTTTCCTATTTATAGCTCAGAGAACTATGTGAAAATGGAATTTTGGATAAAATAATATAAGTTTAAGTCTAGTTTTTTTTTAAATAAAACTCTACAGATGGATGCAAAAAAGAAGAAGAAGAACTGGGAAAGTCCAATCCAATTGCCTTTATTCTAGAGGTCAGCTGAGGCCTTGTTTTCTCAAGTGTTTTATAAATTCTTCTCAAAGGAATTGTCTTAATTGGGGTTGACTCTAGAAAAAGGAGGTACTGTATTTAAAAATTAGAAGTAGATATGTTCACAGAAGTTAATTAGTTAGAAAACTCAAATAGGAATTTAATTAAATATATTTATACATCCCATGGAGAAATACTTTTCTGCAAAGGCATCAACCTTGCTACATATTTTTCCTAAAACCAAGGAAAAAAGTTAATCAAAGTTAGGTGTTCTTACCCAGAGAGTGTTCAAAAATATTTAAACAGACATACTTAAAAAGGAGAAACTGGCACCTTTCATTTCTACTTACATTCTTATAGCCAAAGCAAATCACATGGCCAAGGCCAAAGCCAATGGGTCAAGGATAATTTTTCTCTCTTGAGGGGCACTGCAAACTCACATGGCAAAGTATGTAGATGTGCAATTCCATTACAAGGAGAGAATTAAGAGAAACACAGATCTAATCTACTACCATCCCACTGACCACTTGGTCACTAGGCAAAGCCTATGATATCTAAATCCTCCATCTCTGATTGATGTGCTCTCCTCTTGCCCTCATATACAGCAGTAAACCCATACATTTTCAGTGAACTTTACCAGCCAAGCAGAGTTCCTACTCTTAGGAAAGGGGCTGCTGATTGTTTGGGACAAGGTACCCTGATATTAGCCAGCTAGTCCAAGACAAAGCTGAGTTGACATTCATGGTCTAAATTAGATGAGCATTTGTTGAGGGCCCATGTTCATCTAAATTCCGGACAGCAGAAAGCTGTCTTCAAGTCCCAGAGACATTTTACTCACCCAGTTGCAGCTCCAAATGATTTCACAGTGGTCTTTAAGTTCCCCAGTAAAGTAGATTTCTTAGTTCTTCTCAAAAGTTCCCATTTAAGAAATTCAATAGAAAACTGTGGAAGTTTCCCACAGTTGCTGTCCTAGAAGGCCTGGCAGTATTATTGACTGCCACAAATGCAAATCACTAGACTTACATCAACAGAAATCAGGAGTTTCATCTCTCACTCGAAATTGTTTGAGACCTTTTGAAATCTGATCTTTATTCTTACTTGCGTGAAGATGCACATCCAAGTCTGAATCAGGAAAATCACCGAACTACTCTTCTCAGAAGTGGTCAAACCCTTGTGGGGTATTCTCTTCCTTGTTCCCATTTTGACCCTTAGAATTATGGGTTGTAATGAAAATGTTGGCACAATCTGAACTGTAGCTACAGACTGTACAAGGGCGTCTCATGTCTGTAATTTTGGGGGGCTTGTAATCTGCCAAGACATATACCCATAATGTAAACTGTCTTGGTTTGGGTTTATAAACTGGATGTTTTTGACAAACGCTAAGAATTGCAGGGAAATCACTCTGTTATTAACAATTCAGATTATTTAATGAGCCATTAGTGAAAGAAAGGGTGGGAAAACTCAACTTGTATCTATCTTCCAAGCCTCAACCCAAGAAATACAATACCTTCTGGATGGTGAGACCTCCCTTCCACTGACAGTTATTCAACAAACCTGTGAGAAACCATCATGGGCTATTTCCAGGCTGAATCACAGCCATGACTTCGTCCAGCTGTTTTGATGCTGTCAGACCAGAAAGCTTCACTGGGATGAACTTGCTGCCCAGAGATGAGGAGAAAGGATCCTATGAACAAGCTATTGACTATGGGCCAGCAAGGTCATCTCTCAACAGTGATACAAGCTTAGAGCTACTCCTGAGAAAAAAAAAAGGCTATTTCCAAAAGATGTGTAAATGAGTTCAAACATGAAATAAGACTTGTTCAAAATAGATATGATGCTGTTTATGTGATTGCTTTAACTAATATCCTCTCTGGAAATCATTCCAGTATATTCTGTTGATGTAAATTGATTTTTTTTAATGTTATAAGATGAAGTTAGTGAAAAATAACTTAACCTTCCAAGAGGAAGTGGTGATTTAAAAAAGAAAATATGGAATAAAAATTGGTCTTTGCCCCAAAGATGAATTTTAACATTCTATGATATTAACAATGTGACATTGTTGTGGCTGATCATTTTACTGTTTACCAGAACTTCCTGGGAGAATTGTTCCCGCTAATTGCTTAGTCCAATTGCTTAGTCCCTTTAAGAGATTTATTCATTAATATTTTAGAATCTTTAACTATGTAAAAATCCCATTATTTTAAATTTTATGTAGATTTATTGGAATAATGTTCTTTATAGGCAGAGAATGCCTGAAAGAAATGTTTCTTTCCTTGATCATACCATACTAGTGATCCTGTATTAACTATTTACTACTGTGTAACAAATTACCTCTAAATTTAGTGTCTGAAAAGAATAATAGCATTTACATTTATTATCATTTACATTTATTATCTATTATAAATAACAACATTTATTAACTCACAGTTTCTGTGGGTCAGGAATGTGGGCATAGTTGAGCTAGATCCCGTTTCAGGGTCTCTCACAAGGCTTTTATCAAGGTATTGGAAGGGCAGTGCTTTCATCTGAAGGCTAAAATGAGGAAAGTCTGGTTCCGTGCTCACTCATATGGTTGTTGGTGGAATTCAGGTCTTCACAGGTTTTTGGACTGAGAGTCTCTCATTGGTTGTTAGCTGAAGGCCTCACTCAGTTCCTTGCCGAAGGTAACTTAAAACAAGGCAACTTACTTCCCCCAGAGGAAGAGTTCCAAAAGAAAGAGAAAGAGTGTGTAAGACACCACAAGCAAGAAGGACACCAACATTTTTGTAACCTAGCCTCAGAAGTGATATCCCTTCACCTTGGCTGTATTCTGTTTATTAGAAACAAGGCACAAGATCCAGCCCCCACTCAAGGATATGAATACTAAGAGGCAGAAAGAATGGTGGGGCTTTTAAAGGCTGCCTGACACAAATTTTTAAGCCATTTAATAAAATATTAATTAAGGTGAAGAAAAAATATTTAGACAAACATGCTATAACTTGAAACATTCTTTGTAGTCCCCCAACTTCACCCTTGACCAAAGTTATGGCCAGTCTTTTTTTCTTTGCACATATATTTGAATAATAGAGTTATTCAGATATATAAGGTTAATCATCAAGTATAGTAATGCTGTTTTTAGTCTCAATATCCTAAATATTAAATAAAAAAAACTATTTTTGTATATGGCTCATAAATTGGCCCAGAAAGTAGTGTCTGAAAAGGATTATTTTGATTTAACCTGTTTTGTGTTTTTTTTAATTATGTTTATTGTTGAAAATACTACAGATATCTCCTTTTTTCTCCACTTACCCCTTCCACCCCACACCCGCTCTCCCTCTCCAGGTCTTCACCACACTATTGTCTGTGTCCCTGGGTTATGCACGTACGCATATAAATTCTTTGGTCAATCTCTCCCCACCCACCTACCCACCCACCCCCACCTCCCCTCTGAGATTCATCAGTCCGTTCCATGCTTCTATGTCACTGAATCTATTTTGTTCATGCCACAATCACTTCTATAAAAGTCTTGAATCATGAAATTTTTCTTATTTCCATACTGTAAATTAGAACTTCTGAACTGGAAACTGGTAATGACACTTTTTAAAAAATATATTTTTATTGATTTCAGAGAGAGGGAGAGAGAGATAGAAACATCAATGGTGAGAGAAAGTCATTGATCGGCTGCCTCCTGCACACCCTCCACTAGGCATAGAGCCCACAACCCATATATGTGCCCTGACCAGGAATCAAACCTCAATCTTCTCATAGGTCGATGCTCAACAGCTGAGCTATGCTGGCTGGGTTGGGGAATGAAACTATAAATGCACAGAGATATTGCCTGGACAGCAGGGCTCAATGGTTGAGCATCGACCTATGAACCAAAGGGGTCTCAGGTTCGATTCCCAGTCAGGGCACATACCTGGGTTGCAGGCTTGATCCCCATTATAGGGTGTGCAGGAGAAAGCTGATTGAGGTTTCTCTCTCATCAGTGTTTCTATCTATCCTTCTCCCTTCCCACTCTCTAAAATCAATAAAAACATATTTTAAAAATCTAAATATACAGAGATATTGTTATAGACCAGAAACTGTACACACATTATCTCCCTAAATCCTCGCAGCGATTCTAGGCAATAGATATTATTGTCTTAATTTTACAAGTAAGGGAACTGGAGCATGTGAAGTGCTCAATGCCTCAGGACCAAAAGGCAGTGAGGCTGGGATTTGCTACCAAATTCATGATTTTGCAACTACTCTACTTTCTTAAAATGCAATTTTAGAAAGTTGGTTTATTTATACTTTTAAATATTTCTTTTTTAAAAAATTCTACTATTTTGTTTATTGATATTAACACCAACTCTGTATTGGTTTTAATAGTGTCTTGTTAACTACAGACAATTGAATTAGTCATAAAAAGGGTAGGTTTGGGGGAGGAAGTCTTGTCCAAGCAAGTTAGCTGGGTAATCCAACAACCTCTCTCTGTTTCACCTTCTCATTCCTTAATGACTCTTAGAAAGGGACAGCTTTGCCTAGCTGGGAGTGGCTCAGCAGTTGAGCATCAACCTAGGATCCAGGTGATCAGGGTTCGATTCCCGGTCAGGGCACATGCCCGGGTTGTGGGCTCGATCAATGACTCTCTCTCTCATCATTGATGTTTCTATCTCTCTCTCTCCCTCTCCCTTCCTCTCTCTGAAATCAATAAAGATATATTAAAAAAAGAAAAAGAAAAAGGAAGGAAGGAAGGGAAAGAAAGAAAGAAAGAAAGAAAGAAAGAAAGAAAGAAAGAAAGAGACAGCTTTGTTTGTTTCAATTACTTTTGAGAAGTGATTTTAGTGCCTTTGCATCAAGACATTAACATCTAAATCTGCAGAAATAAAATGATTTAGATATTCATGCAATTATCCAGAATATTTAATATTAATTCCAGGACAAAAATCTCGTCTTCTTGCTGAAAAAAAGGCATATGTGTAAAGCTGAAGATGCTAATTTGCATTGAATGTGAAAAATAAATAACCTTTCAGCATGCAGTGAGTTGGATTGAAATTTTTCTTCTACCTCTCAGATAGATCCAGTCGTCTTCTAACCTACTCTACTCACCATGTCAATATAAGTTTATCTTTGCTGCCTTTCTACTGACACACAGAGTGACACCATCCATAGAGCACAAAGGAATTTGCCCAGTCTGCTCTGTGCATATAAATCTGTGCCAAATCAATAAAGAAAGAGGAAAAAAGGGAGGTCAAATGACTGAGAATGAAAAATATCATATACTCGACCTAGCTGACCTCTAGTCTATTCCTTATTTTCTGTAAGATCATAGCCTATGACCTTTGCCATGGAAACTGGGTCAGCATGAAAGATGTATTTTGAATGTATTATTAATCTATGATAATATTCTGGGCAGTTTGCTGGGATTCGTGCAGCAGGAATGTGCTTATGAAAGTGAAATATTGCTTTCTTCCGGATCACTTCAAGCAGATACAAGCAAAGACTTAGTTATTAATGTAAATCAAATTACAGGTGTGAAAATGAAGCTGTGGGAGTATAGGTGCGTGTTAATGAGCATTAATGTCTGAGGAAAACAGTGTCAGTTTATTTTTTAACATATGTTTGACTTTAAAAGCTGCAAAGGTGGGAAAACTCACAGGATGCTAGCATGTGTGAATGTGGCAAGATTCGCAGTCAAAGGAGACCAGGGTGATAAAATCATTGCAATGACATCCTATTGCTCATCTCAATTCTACTTTCAGCTAAAGAGCAGCTGCCTGTGGGTGAGGCAGAAGACCAGGAAAAATATGTTTGGTTTTAGGTGAGAAGCAGAATTAAAGCCATATCACAGACATTTATTTGCACTAGGATGGTCTGTGGAACCAGTGTCCATTAGTGTACTGGTATAAATGTTTAACAATCAGATCTCCAGGAAATAAAAAACCCTGATCTTTAGGGGCTGTCAATTTCAAGCTACCAACCTGACCTCATTCAGTGTAGACTTAGGAAGAAATGTGTAGCAGGCTCCAGGACACCAGAGCATAACCCTTCCCTCCTTGAACCCCAAAAGCTTCACTTGAATGGGGCACTACACTGAGTGATATGAAACTGACCAGTTCCTGTTTCAGAAGAAAAATGACAGATCAGTCTTCCAGTGTTGGGAGCCGGTGACGTGTCTGGACATGGTCCACGTAGCCTGAGGGCCTAGAGCCAAGGACTCAACCCTCCCCACAAGTTCCCGTTAGGAGCCGAAATAAAGATAATTACCAAGGTCTGGGCTCATGCAGGAGGCAGGGTGTTTACTCTGAAAGAGCGTTCATGCAGCCTTGAAGGAACTACTTTGTATCACCCTCACCTCATTACTAATTGTTTGTTACTTACTATATAATAAAGGCTTTGAAGCCATTTGGTGCTGCACCTCAGTGGAGGGCAGCCCTCCTGATCCCATAACTTTGTTTGTCTCTTTAATTCCCACCCCTCGAACTCAGGTTTGTTTGTCTTTCAGGCTGGTTCCTGACACTCTGGGTTTTAGCTCAAACTGGTTCCTTTACTTCAAATACTTTTCCCTATCCTTTACATCTAGTTATCCTTCAGGTCAGTGCAGAAGTCTTCCTTAGTTTCTAAACAAAAAGCTAGGTGAAGTTCCCCTCCTACAACTCTGGGGTTCCTACACAGATAACTTTATGTTGTCAGAATCTGTTTACTGCTCTGGGAACTCCCTGAGAGCAGAACCTGATCCTCTTCGCCTTTATTTCCCTGGAGTTTAGCACAGTGCCTGGCACAGAGTAGGGGAATTAACAAATACTGTTTATTGATTGAAGCAGAAAGGAAAGGAGAGAAAGAGTGTGGGCTGGACCTTGATTTACCATCCTCAAGCTACTACTTCCTCTGGGAAACACAGCTAAACAGTTGAAGGAGTAACAAAAACACTCTTATGGTTTAAAATGTATTAATTGATTTTATCACGTTGATTATATATCATTTACTAAGCTATCTAGAATTTCCATGAAGGCTATATAATTTGGCTTTGGACTGAGATTCCCTGGTTTGAAGTCAATTCCTTCACCTACAAGCTCTGTAACTTCGGGACCAGCTTTGTATTTTTAATGCTTTAACTTCCTCTTTTGCAAAATGGGGAGAATTGTAACATGAAACACATAGAGTTGTTGCAAGAAAGGAGTAAACAATGTGTTCAGCACTTAGCTGAATATTTGACTCATAATTAGAGCCTAATAAATGTTAGCCAGTACTGATAAATTGTTGTTCTACATGTTTTCTGTCAATTGATTTGTTTAACCCAAAAAAGAGAAGTCGTCTTCAAACCATACAAACCTAACTCAAGAAGGCCATATACGTATGAACAGCCAGTGATTTGTTCCTTACCTTTCCCTTTGTCATTCCACCCCTGTGACTGTGTCCTTTAGTAACTGCACTGACAAGCACCGAGGTCAGCAGTGCTTGGCCATCATCTTTTTTCTTGCCTTGTGGATTATTTACATTTTACTTTTCTCCACCATGGGCAATCTTGCTCCTCCTCTTTGCTTCTCTTTGCTTTATCTCTTTCTATTATTTTACATGCTCTCTGTTTAGTCTCCCAACCTTCTCTTACTTTTCTCCCACTCCCATATTCAAGCTCCAACCCCCCTCACACCAGTTACATATATGTATCAACATGAGGAAGACAGAAAGTGAAATAAAGCAGAATAGAAAATCATTATAATTAATCTCTAGAGGTCTTTAAACAAACCTGGAAGACACCCCCCCCAATTACCCTTTACCTTTTCAAATGTTTCCAAGCATGTTTTTACCTCAAAACCCAGCAATCTAAATCATTAAAAACAAAACATATTTTTAAAATATTTTTCCTTAATAACTCATTTTGCACAAGCTTTGTTCCCAACTAAATGTACAGTATTTATGCTAACAATATTCCAACTAAAATTTTTTTTCTGCAAAAAATATTCTGATTCCAACTAAAATGTACATTATTATTACTATTGTTTTTGGGGGGCAGATGCAGACTAACCTGGGAACCTGAATATTCAATAATATTGCTTCTATGGGAGAAAACCTGTTTGTAAATTAGAACTCCTTGTCTATGATGTCAATAGAGTCATTTAAATTATGGGCTTATTTTGTTACTCGAATGTCTTTTTAGCCCAAGGGAAGCTTGGGCAAGGAGAGATTACCCCAAGCACCACATACACCCACAAAAATACACACTCAGGGCACCAACCATTCAAGGGGCATGTGCTTTTCTACAAGGAAACAATCCTTTGCTTTTGTAAGATAGTCTGTTCAAAATGTGTGAAGAGTGAGTACAGCAGGACCCAGCAGGACGTATGTTTTGCTGAATATCAGCATGTTGATTCTAGACACAAAGCTTATCTGCTTTGTTCAAAAAAACATATTTGTGAGCTTTTATAGAATTGAATGGCAATCAGCTTGGGGACTCCACATAGGTTCAGTGTGAAGTGTTTAATTAAAGAGCTAGGTTGTTGGAAGGAGACCTACCGTTTAGAAGTCCAAACTGAGTTCAACTATTTCTTATCTAGTGACTTTTAAACTTGTTTATAAAAACTTCTCATAGTGCAGGAATAACCCCTTTATGATTCCAAATACATAGTTACTGTATAAATGAGATACACATGATTTTAAATTAAGACATATTCATAGACTGGCAAGGAAGTCTTTATAAGGAGTAGAATCCTGGGGTGTCATTTCTAATGGTAGTTACCTGAAGAAGAAGCATTTCTTTCGACAGGAAGCCAGACATGAAATGTCCTAGGTAGGTAGAAAATTCCCAGGTGATGGGCAGAGCCACTAAATACATTCAAGCAGGTCATTTACTGCACAAGAGTACTTGTTTGAAGGAGTAAGTAGAGGCTGAAATTCAGGCCATCATCTGCTGTCCAAAACAAGAACCTGAAAAGCTGCATCTTCCCAGAGATGGCACCTTTGCAAATTCATGCAAAAATGCCTTATAGGCTAGCCAAGGCCTCAGGTGGCAGGCTTCATGATGGCACCAGCCACATGGAAACAGAAGCTAAAATACAAAAATGTCAGACAAGAACTTGACAATTTGGGTTTCTGTACACAAATCCCAACACAGCACATGAAAAGAAATATGAGCTAAAAGCCCTGGAAACAAGCTGCCCAAACCAGGGTCAAAAAACTATTTTGTGAACCTTGTACCACTATCTGTGTATATTTACTTTTGTTTTTCTTTAGAATGGTATAAAACTTTTACAGAAGTTCTAGTCTCCCTTGACACTGTTTAGCGGAACCATGGGAAAGTCTTGTTTGGCATTTGGGTCACACTAATAGAGTCATATACCCCCAGAGCCCTGAACTATGATAATGGAAGAAATTAGAACTGCCCACCTTCCTCCCCACCACACCCTCCCAGGGGGCCTTATAGACTTCAGCCTATTTGGGAACCCTTTAGTTTGGTTTTCTTTATATTTAATGGAAGTTAGAATGCCTTGTCAGGGGGGTCCTGTGGGTCCTCCAGCTTTCCCCATAGTTAATTCTTTTTGTGGGGAATGAAGGAAATTGTCCAGAAAAACTGATAGAATACTACTTCCTGCTTTTTCTGTGAATCTTCAAGGAATTCCATAATATTATAACATTTATCTCAGCCTCTCAAAAGGAGACTCAGGAGCTTACTCTAGGAACCATCTGCGTAGGAAGCATCTGTTTGAGTGCCTTCGCCTCATAAAGTTGTGGGGGGGGAAATGTTCTTTTTAGCATTCTTGAGGTTTCCAGCAGGGCCTGAAATCATCACAGAGTTCGCAAGCAAGTGAACAGAATCAACTGAGGACTTAGAATGAGGACTTGCCTTTTTTTCTTCCCATTAGGACTTGATAGGTCTGTGTTATCTTAAGATGGCACCTAAGAATGTTTGGGAATTTCAGAGATGAAGCTGGATTGCCTATCTTATCAAAATATCTTCTATGGCCCATGTACAAATTTCCTGGACTCAGTAGAAATCACCTTTAATTCTCAGTACGTTGCTCTAAGGCCATACAAAGAACAATGCTTTGGGTTGTACTGGACACACACTTAATGTGCACTGCATCCTGAGGAAACCCTAAAGTTCTTCAGTGCCATCATTTTTTATTTATTTTTTCAATTTCTGAAATTAAAACATTTTAAAATTGTAATGAAATAGACATAAAACTTATCTTCTTATTCATTTTTAATCAGTGGAATTAAGTACATTCTCATTGTTGTGCAACCATTACCATCATCCATGTTCAGATCTCTTATTGTCTTCCTAAACTGAAACTCTGGATCCATTAAATAACAACTCTGTATTCCTCTCTCCACCCAGCCCCTGAAAAACATCACTCTTCTTTCTGTCTATGAGTATGAGCAGATACTTCATATAAATGAAATCATACAGCATTATCCTTTTGTATCTGGCTTATTTCACTTGGCATAATGTCCTCAAGGTTAATTCATAAGGTAGGATTTGTCATTCCTTTTTATGGCTGAATAATATTCCAGTGTATAGATATACCACATTTTTTAATCCTCACCCAAGGATATGTTCTTGTTGATTGTAGAGAGGAAGGGAGAGAGAGAGAAACACCAATGCGAAAGAGAAACATAGATCGGTGCCATCCTGTATTCACCCCTACCAGGGACTGAACCTGTGACCTAGGCATGTGCCCTGACAGAAAATTGAACCCACAGAAAGGTTGTGGGATGACACTCCAACCAACTGAACCACCTGGCCAGGGCTGTACCGCATTTTGTTTATCCATTCATCTGTCAATGGACACATGGGCTGCTTCCACCTTTGGGCTATTTTGAATAATGTTGCTATAAACATGAGTGTGAAAATATCTCTTCAAGACCCTGCTTTTAATTCTTTGGATATATACCAAGATGTGGGATTGCTGGATCATATGGTAATTCTATTTTTAATTATTTGAGGAACCATACTATTTTCCATAGTGGCTGCACAACATCACTTTCCATTGAAACCCATGCAATCTCTGGGTACCTTTTAGGAGTTTCCACTCATCATGATGGAAATGACCACCTTGGTCATTTGCAAATCTTCCCCTCTTCCCTCATTCTCTATCAAAAGCAGGACACCTGAGCAGAAGAGATTGTTTTGATTAGCTTCAATGACAGTTTTGTTTCTTGAATTGAGAAAATAATGGTATAGGTCAACCCATGTTCTCTTTTCTTGGGGATATTTTGACCAAGACTATTCACTGAAGTCCTTGGCCTTTATATGGTTTTGCACTTACAATGGTTCCTTTCATCTCAGGCACAAAAGACTTCTCTCCCAAGTAATTATGATGGTTATCATTTTATGATGGTGGAGAATATGAGAAGCAGAATGTTTAAATAACTTGCCCAGTTTGACTCAGGGATGCAGTGGCTGAGCCAAGAAGAAAAGCCAAGAGTGTGTGTTCCCTTGTCTGAATCCGTAACCTGCACTAGTTTTGAGAAGTGCTGGTGGATCCAGAGAGGTCCCTGTTTTCCAGAAGCCGCCCTCTAAGGGGCTGACAGGTTAGCCAGATCCAGCTGAAGAGAATAAGCAGCATTTAACACTGGGCTTGTTCCACCAAGGACAGGAAAGTCTGATCTTGGACAGCCGAAAACAGTTGAAGGAAGGTTATTTTCTAGTGGGAGGAGTAAGGAAAAAGTAATTCTCTTGAAACTATTTAAATGTTGCTTCTTCAGTTAAAATGCATCTTTGAGGGTTTAGAGAATACTACCAACCAATGAAAAATTATGGGCACATCTTGACTGATCGAAGCATCTCAGTGTAATAAAAGTAAATATAGGTGATATGTATCAGTAAGGCAGCCAAACATCTCTGGGACCCAATGAGCAAAAACCCTGGTTATAGTAAAAAACTTCATTCTGTTGTTTCAGAAGAATTCTGTAAAATTCCTTTAAAAAAAACACACAACAACAACAACAAAAAACAGTAGTAAACTCTTTATTTCCCAGGGAGAAAAAAGTAGGTAATTCATCACTATCCTTATTAATTCATTTGAATGGAGATGACATAATGGTTAAGACAAAGGTCTTCAGAATCAGAAGATCTGGTTTTCATAGTTGGAAATTGTATAACCTTAAACAAATTAAGCCCCCAGTCTTCTTTTCTGTCGGAGGGGAGTGATATAGCACCTGCTCATAGAAATGTAATTTTATATGAAACAATGTGTGTAAAGCGTTTTATGCTGAGTAGATGCATACTAAGCAGTCAATATATGTTGGCTATAATTACGTGAATTTTTATTCATTCAACAAATATTTATTAAATGACTATTGTGTGTCAAACACTAAGCTAGTTACTGGGAAATGTGTCTCTGTCCTTTAGTAATTTACAGTCCACTGGATGAGATGGGCATAAAAAAATCATACAAATCTATATGTACTTAGAGACCGTAAAGGTTGCTATCATGGGAAAATTACAAGTACTATGAGACTTTATTCTTTAGCCAGAGACCATACACTTTGATGCCTTAAGGGTAAGGAAACTAAATGGGTGAAGCAGCCTAACACATAGGGAGGAACGAGGCCAGTGATAACCTGGACTAGGCTCTCAAATTCAAAATGTTTGAAAATATTGAGCTGGCCTAACAAAGCTCACATGTAACAGAAAATCATGGAAGTGTTTTGCATAGGGAAGTTGGGTTACATTTGTTCTTAAGAAGTTCCTTTTGAGGATGGCATGGAGGATTGAGACAAAATGAGGAGAGGAAGGAGACAGGGTTCAGTGGGGAGGAGGCTGCTGTGATCTGGGCCACATTGCTCAAGATCTGAGCAAAGGCTGAGGCTATGGGAATGAGGAGAGAGATGGATTCCATCGACTCAACCCAAGAGTTATTTTGAAATACATTTTGAAAATAAAGCCTATATAAATTACAAGAATGATCATTTGATGTGATTCCATCACCGTTCTTTAACTCAGCATATATTTTACTGAGTCGAGGCACTGCTGGCTAATAGCAGTGAGCAAGGCACTCATGGAGCTTATGTCTATCATTGGCTATTGTGAAACAAATTTAGTAAAAGTTTAAGGATAAGATAGGAGACAATTCCTAGGATAAATGACTGTCCCATGGCACAGGATTATAGAAAATTGTTTTTGTTGAAAGAAATCAGCCCCCTTCCCAAAATATCCACACTAATTCTTCCGATCTCTTTTGGAGCTCAGATTGTGGGTGAGACCCTTTCTGTACAACAACCTTATATTTGAGTAATTGGTATTTTCCAGCTATGTAACAACAACAAAATGCACCCAACTACATTAACATTTTCTTATTTCCTGTAACATGATGATTATTTTGTATAATTTACAGTGATGAAGAATAGAAAACACACTCTTTTCTCATGGAAACACTGCATAAACAGAGCTGTTAATCTTCCAAATGAACATATCGTTCTTTCTATTGTATGTCTCTGGAAAATGTTCAACCCAATTGGGGTCATGTGGGCTCTGTAAAAGTTTGAAACCAGTTAGACCTTGTGCTTTCAGCAGCCATGCAGAAGTCAGAGATTGAGGAAAACAGATGGGCTCATCCAGATTTTTCCTGTTGTATATTGCCTTCACGTGCAAACAAGAGAATGTTTTAGGTGATTAATTTTGAAAACAGTATTGAGGCCACATGAGTCTCTTTCTGGTACATAAATCACCCATAAAGAAGTTCTCCAATGAGAGAACTTCCTATCTTTTCAGTGATTTTGGAAAACTTTTTCTAACCACAAGAGATGCCTGAACTGAGCCAGTTTTAGGGCACTGGGGATATTGCCCTTGTGCCCCTCATGCTAGGGTGATTTAGGGGTTGTGAGAGGGGAGCAGGAGGAGATGGCTCTGTCAGCTGGTGTTAAAAATAGTTGGAGACATAGGCAACTGTGCCATTCCCCATGACTCATCCCCAAGGCCAGGTGGGTGGTACTGTCCCTTCTCCCTTGGCACATCCCTTCAAGCTACAGGACTTTTTGTGGTTTTAACATGCTTCAAGGTTTATTTTAACTTCAAGTTAATAAAAATGTTATGTTTTAAGATAGGGAAAGAAGAGAGGGAGGAGTGTATACTTTGTCCCAGGGTTTAAACACACTGCCCTTGAGTCACCTTTATTTTTTAGGTCATATTCTATCATGTGTTGCAAAGCATACTCTAAAAGCCTATCCAAAGGGGTTAAAATCTTACTTTCTGTGAAAATTTTGCACTTTCAGTTACCAGACTGACCACTGAGTAGTAAATCTGGATAGTAAATTGGTTAAATTAGAATGCCCCTTTCTACAAAAGCCTTTAGCAAAATGTACAGCTACATGAATGATGTTGGCCTTGTTGTAAGTCCAGAATTTGTCACAATCCTGCAATGTATTAATTGCTTCTCAGCTTGGGGTGAACCAGGCTTTCCATATTTATTATCTATTTTTTATCAAAACCAAAAGAACAGAGCAAAATGTATTCAGTGCAACATACATGATAAGACATCCAGGATTATAAAAGCCTGAGCAAATGCTGATATGTCACTAAATGTATCTAAGCTTCTTCCTTTTCCTACTTGTTTTAAAGAAGTTCTCCAACTTTGTGGTGATTGTATTTGATTTATGCTCACCAAGTTCAAAGAGAAACGCATCCGTTTTCTCCAAATTACTGTTATATTTTTTCCCCTCCCAAAGCATTTTTACATCTCTTTGGATTCACAAAATCCTTGCAACTCTAAGTAGGACAAGAATTAGTACTGACTCAGCTTGGCAGGAAGCTGAGGGTATTATCCCAGGTGCTCCCTACAGCACTTGTGTAAAGTAGGAATTGGACTCTCCCTGGAATAAGAAAGATCCAGGCTAGCCCACAGGATCTCCATGCCAGGGCTTCCCAGCTCATGCTTAAAGGTCATTTTCTCTTCTCAGCAACTCTGTTCTCCTCATTGGCCCAGGCTATCTGGTGAAAGCCAGGATAACTTATACTGAGCCACCCAAAATCCCTTTCCAAGAAAAAAATACCACATGAAATATAGCTTCAACAACTGGGGTGCTTTTTCCCTCCTTGATTTCATTAGGATACTGAGAAACTACTAGTGACCTGAGCTGTACCCAAATGGGAATCAAAATAACCAACTTGTCAAGGAAGAGAGCCTGACTGGTGTCAACAGGCTCCTTAGTGCTCTGTTTCTTTGGTTTTGGTGCCAATTAGTTCATCATGGTATGTATCTCATGTACAGAGCACACTCATAAATCTAACTGGAAACCAGAATGTGACATGACCATTTGAGTAGGGGAAAAATCTATTTGATTTATAAGGTATTATGACCCAGTGACTGTACTGTACTTTCTTCTCTACTGCCTGGCTTAACAGTGTTGGCAATCAAGTCAGACTCTCTGCTTCACAATCACAGGAGTCACGGCCTGCCTCTAGCAGTGACATGGGCCAGGGAGGAAAGGGTGAAGAGCAGGAAGAAGAATTGCTCTTTAATTGTTACTTATTTGAATATTAAATTATTCCTCATGAAAACAACTAGATTCAGCAGTCTGTGGCTCGGGTCACATTTTTCTGTTAATGCGATCGAGAGCCCTGCTTTGTAAGTACTCTGAGAGAGCTAACACTTTAGTGAATGTCCTAGGAAGTCTTGTGAATCAAAAACAGGCTACCATTTCCAAAAGGGACACCATAACAAAGGCCTCACAATTCAGCTACTTTAAGGGAATTTGGTCTAGAGAGCACAACAAATAAATTATGATCCTTCTGAGAATACTTTCATGTACATTATCTGGCACTCTGAACTACATTTTGGCAGAGGCTAGTGATTTCCTTTTCTTGGGGCTTGGGAGCAGAAATCAGCTTTGCTTCCATTTGTATGGCTAGTATGGGTTAACCCAAAGTGAGATAAACATCTTTTCCCACAGGTGCAAAGTGACCAGTTACCAAAGTGGCCCACCCAGAATCACTGCTTTCAAAGGAAGTATAGAAAAGTGATCTGTGCTTCTGCCTTATTTGCAGAGGGCCCAACACCAGGGCATGCTAGGAATTCTTTGTTATAAGGAAGACTCAAGCCAAGAGGGCTGGAGTTGAAAGGGGTGCCCTCTATGGTCAGTAAATGTGCCTTTCTCTACAAGGAATGTATGTCAGAGCAAATCTCTAAATCTAAACTCAAATCTGGCCAAACATAAGGCAGGGAGGTGTTGAGGCTCCTAAGCAGCAGTGTTAATGGATCTATTTGAATAGACATCAACAAGCCTAAAAGATGGAACCAGGCTCTTTGGGAAAGGGGTTAGACTATAAGCTCCATGAGGGCAGAGGTCCCATCTGTCTCATTTACACACTCCCTTGTGCTGGGGCAGAGCCAGGCATACATTGGGGGCTCAATAACAATGTGTGGAATGTACAAGATGATTGAGACTCCCCAGCTGACAAAGCTAGAGCACTAATGGATATAATAATAGTTGTCTCCATCTAAAAAGGTAGTTGTTAACAGGCAGGGTGATATTAGTTTAGCTAATCCATGTCCAGTGCTTAACATAGTGCCTGGCACATAATGATTCCCTCTGACATGTCTACTAATAGAATAAGATGCTATATTGAATCCTTCAAATTATTGGTGAGAGGACTCCCCATCAAGCCAAGCCTTCATTAATTCCAGGACTTAGTGGGGCTCAGCCCATTGATGGGTGGAGGGTAAGACTGGCAGGGACCAACAGACACATTTAGGCCTGAGCAAATTCCTAACTTGGGCCTTCTGCCTTATGTCTCTGAATTCAAGCAGTTGAGTTGAGGCTTTCATGTTAGTCAGGTTTAAGTCCTTGTTCTGCCACTATGTTTTTTGTGACCCCAGGCAAGTTACAAAATTTTCTGAGTTTTAAATCTCTCTTCTGTAAAATGAGGATGATAATAGTACTTACTAAACAATTGTTGTGAGGGCTAAATGAGAAAATGTTAAATTTTTAACACAGGGCCTGGCCCACAAGAAGCACTCAATAATAATGGTACTATAGTTAGTGCTTTTATTAATCAGATATAGTGTGATTTAGTGTCTTATTCCATTCATTGTTCTCACATTTAGGTCCCTGAGACAGTGTTTTATACAGAATGAGTATTTGTTAATTGCACATAGCTAATTTTTCTTCCTTTCTTTACCCCTTCTCCTGAGCTGTCAGCTGAAGAGCTAACCTCCACTTCAAGCAGGAGATCCAGCTGGCTCAAGGGAGTTCAAAGTATGTCTCATCTTCTTCCTGGAACCACTGGCTAGTAAAAGCCTGTTCTTCTTGTGAGGGTACCTGAAGCATAAGAGTACAAGGCCAACCATACAGACACATCTCAAGCCCCTGCTTCAGTCATATTTGCAAACATCCCATTGGTGAAGCATGTCACATGGGTCACATGCCAAGTCTAAAATCAAAGTATGGGGAAATACACTCTGTGGGAAGAACCACAGAATCACATGGCAAAAGTCATAGCTATAAGAAAAGGTGAAGAATCAAGACCAATAACCAGAAAGCCTTTTTTCATGATGCTCCAAGATACTAAATCCTAAATCTAGATATTAAATCTCAATTCATAATCTCTTGGATATGCCTCCACATCAACATTTACCATATCAACATCTATATATCTGTTTCCTGGCCTCCCCACTAGACAAGGAGCTTTTCGAAGGGAAAAAAATGTGTCATATTACTTTCTCTATTCTCAACACCTACCACAATGCCTGGCACCTTTGTCTACCCACCATCAAATTCTAGTCTATCAAGAGGTTTGAAGCAAGTTTTCGGGGACATGCCCAGAGAGCATTTGAGTAATGACCAACAAATATCTGAAATCCACATACCTTTCAGCTGTGTCCCTGTTCAAAATGAGTTCCCAGTAACAACTCCTAACTCCCCACACACAATCCAAAGAGAGATTTGTGCAACCTTCATTTCTTTTTGTCTTGATCCTTAATCCCAGTATCCCAGAAAGTCATGAGGCCATCATGCAACTAGAACGGAAGTTTTGCACTGAGAGCCTACATTTCTGAAGGTGAATAGCAGATTAGGCCCTTTGCGTGATTACATTTGATACGTGTTGCAAACAGATCAACCAAGGAAGTCAAGAGTTGTTGGCTTGATTATTAAAAAATATTGGAGTGCTCAGTTTACTTTTTATTCTTCATTAGATTTCATAATAGTAAACAGTTCTATGTTCTGTCACAGATTGTTTGCTTTTCTAAATGCACTTTTTACAGTAAATTAAGAAGCATTTACTCAATAGGACACTTTCAGAATTTCCAATGGGAGTATTTTTGTCCAAAGGGAAACTAGTGTTGTCAAAATTGTCTTCATGAATTGTGCTTGAGGTCAAATTAAAAACAGCCTTTAGAGCTCAATTACAGAATCATAAAAATCATGTAGGCCTTGAAGGAAAAGTAGCTTTTTTACTTCTGTAAAAACAGTGAAACATACTTCTTAAGGTTGAACTAGAATGAGAGCTATAAAAGGAATATTTTTCTCTTATTCCAAGGCTGGATTCAACTAAAAAATTGACAAATTTTGCAACAAAATTGTTTCTGACACCTTTTCTTTGTCTAGCTAAGTGCTGTGGGGGAGAGAAAAGAATTAGAAAACATGATGACTGCTCTTTAGAATTCACAAGTCACATATGGAAAGCTACCAGAAAGAATACCAGACTGTACAGTGTGTTCTAGTTCAGAACTTCATAAACTTTAACTTGCATTTAAATCATCCCTAATTCAAGAGTTCTGGAGTGGGGCCTGAGAGATCTGCATTTCTAACAAGCTTCTAAGTGATATTAATGCAGCTAGTCTGTGGCCCACACTTTGAGTAGCAAAGTTCTAGTTGTAGAACACAAGGAAATCTTGTGTAAGAACGTAAAGGTAAGGGACATAATGAAGGTGAAAGTGGTGAAAAATTCTTCACAGAGGAAGTATTCAGATCTAGAACAATGTGCATCTAGCAGAGCCAAAGTTCCACCAAAGATTCTCACTTACAAAGACCACATGAGGAGCCCAAATGAATCCTAGAGTGAAATATTAACATGGTGCTCCTTATCTCGTTTGCTCATGCAAATAAAGCCTTACTAAATTGGTGAAATATAAAATCAATTTGTCCCCCACCTAAGAAGAAAAGGTCCTAATATGATATATTAGAGTTTAGATATTAAATATATCTAATATATATATGAAATCTATGAGATAAATAGATCTTTGCCAATATATTTCCATTGAGTATTTTGTGACACAAACGTGCAAGTACAACCTCTATATATCTTACTACCCACCTAAGACTATTTATAATCAAACGAATTTCTGAACCTGAATAATGCTCAGTGGGGATTATCTGTCAGGAAAGGGTGATAGACTTAATAACCTGCATTTAAAATCTCATAATATGCTTCTAAAAATGTTGTGTGACTTGGAAAATTATAAAAGAAAACCAAAGAGAAAACAGAAACTACTTAAAAGACAAAAAGGCTTTGTTGACTTATTTCAGAACATTAATTCTGTTCAG